>NC_137055.1:15764098-15882446 GCF_032717465.1 Coenobita brevimanus | reverse complement strand
AATGTATGGTGTGTAAAAATCATCCATCCATCATCCTGCAGATGAGAGTACCACCACTCTTCCCTGATGGTATTATGGCTAAACAACCAATGTAAAACATGCACAGGCTCAATGATTGGAGCTCCTTTCACTACAATAATTGGAAAACAGGTGTGAATTGCAATGACTTTGCGCCATAGATGTGGATGCTCTGAGTAACAAATTTCCTTTGTAAGCCAAAGTGTGACTGCGTTTATTATCAAACAATGTGTATATCGTACTGGTCGGGGTCAAACTTTAACTGTATGTGCGGTTTAGTTGCCATTTTGCCAAATTTTCTCTCTCTCTCTCTCTCTCTCCCCAGGTCAAGAACCACAGTGTAATGGTAGGAGAAAAAGGCCCGACTCCTCGGTCCTAGAACACCTAACGTGTTGCGGGGTCCTCTTTCGAGACCGGGTTTAGTGCAATAAAGAGAGGTAGGACACAAAAACTCCAGGCAATAACCTTTACACGTATATTACCACAGTCAGACACAGGACAAAAGCAGCAGATATTACAACACAGTATATGGCAAAGAAATAAAACCTCAACATGGATATTAGTATCTCGCAGGATACTGGCTTAACGGATACTGATGCCAACACAGTAATTCTAGTGCACAGGTGTACAGGGAATACAGGTGCGCGTGGGAGCGCGGGGAGTGAGTCTCACACGGGGGGGGGGGGCGAGGGGAGTGACTGGCGGCGGGTCAGAACAGAGTTATGGTAATATTGGGAGGGAGTAAGTATTATTAACTCAATCTTAGTATTTCCTGATAGCAAAAGGGGTTTTGACAATTGATTCTATTCCTCGTCCAGGTTCTTACGTTCACACTAACTGCTGGGAGGAGATTTTTAAAAAGAGGGTGGAGGACACTAGGAATTCACTGTGTTTATGGTAATACAAGCGAAAGAATATTATTAACACTTTTCTGTACTGTTTCCTGGTAACAAAGGACACTTGTGCATTTTACTAGAGGATTTCTCGGGGTGGTAGTCTTACTGGTTTTCTACAAGGGCATCACTCGTGAGTCTGATTCACCAGAACTTAGTTTCTGCACTCGTCCGTATTCATCCGCCCGTGATTTCACTCGGCCCGATATTCAACATACACTAAGTCACTGTATCACTGTTACACTAATTCTGGGGCAACGTCACACTTAGCATAAGTCACTTAACTAATTCTGGGGCAACACCACACTTAACATGATTCACTAATATAGTGGGGGCGGCAGAGAGACACGCCGGCGACAACTCTGCCGGAATAGGGGCACCACCAAGGGAGGGCGTGCCGAGAGGGCACGGGAAGACTCGCAGGGGCGTCCTCTCTCGTCCAGGGCTGCAGATGGCGAAGGAGCCCATAGTCTCTGGGCTAGGTTCAGGAGTGTGGCCCTCAGGACTGGGGCTGAACAGGTCCAGAAATCTCTGGCTCAGGTCTCGGCCGGAGGAGGAGGTCTTACGCGGCCTTGGGGGCGTGGAGAGATCACGTCCGGGCGTCCTGGGGAGGGCCTGGAGTGACTGAGGGCTGCGGTCCTCAGAGTCGAGGGGAGCCGTCAGAGAGGGGCTGTGGCACTGACCTGAACTAGGGTCCGTCAGGTGGGTCTTCTCCAGGGCCAGGCTTAAGGAGAGGAGGCCAGGAGAAGCCGTAAGGCCTTGCTGGGGTTCTCCGATGCTGGAGGTCCGGGCTCTCACGCTGGGGAGATGACACTGTCGATACCTCTCTCTGGCCGTGGGGCCTGGCAATCTGCCGTGGCTGCCGAAGAGCGCAACTATGAGGCGCCAAGGCCTGGCTATTGGCCTTGGCCTGAGTGGGGGAATCAGCGCGCCTCTGGACACCTTCGGAGCGGCAATCGGCCGTCTGACGAATGCGGGAGCGGCAGTAGGCAGTCTCGTTCTGCCAGAGGGAGGAGCGGCAGTAGGCCATCTTGGGGGCAGCACCTTCGGAGCGTCAATCGGCCGTCTGACTAAGGTGGGAGCGGCAGTAGGCCGTCTCCTTCTGCTGGAGGGAGGAGCGGCAGTAGGCCGACTCGGGGGCAGCACCTTCGGAGCGGCAATCGGCCGTCTGACGAAGGCAGGAGCGGCAGTAGGCCATCTCCTGAGGGGTGCTGTCTGGAGCTGAATAAGCAGCTCCACCCTGATCTGATCTGGCGGTCCCACTCCCCAAAGGTAGTGTCATCTTCCTGCTAGGGCGACGGTGCGGCGGCTGGATGTTATAGGGGCACACGGCCCGGGCTGACTTATGCTGTTGTTGAATGGCATCTCGTGGTTCGGCTGCGGCTACTCCGTGGGGTCTGGGTGGGGGTGTCGGTGAGTTTCTGGGGGCACTATGCTGTAGCTCGTGCATGTTACCTGTCGGGGAGTTCCTTGGGGCACTACGCTGTAGCTCATGCATTTTAAGTATATTAAATTTTTTTGGTAAAAAGTGATGGAGGCTGAAATTCTGGACTTTTGGAGAATTTTTAAAACTCCTTCCGGACGAAGGTTTTGACACCCAAATGCAGGGCATGTCCGGGAAAATCCGGAAGTATGACAACCCTAATCAAAGGCATATGAACACTCCTGGGTTTTGCTTCTAGGTTCACCCACGAGCACTAATTTCTGATCAGCGGTGCCCTCTTACCCCTGTGTACCCAGGGAAGAGGGGAGAGAGGGAACGAAACGAGCTCCATCCTCCTCTACCTCAGCTCCCAACCCTCCCCTTTACCCCTATCCAACCCCCCCACCCCTCATTCTTAACCTATTTGCGCCCAGTGTCCTCAGTATAGGGCGTAGCTGGGCATTTTCAAAATTTAATAAAGGTGGGAACCCAAAGGTAGCAACCTATGAGCTTCACGACTATGTGCCGATAGGGGTAGGGCTGTACGCTTTGTACCCTTCCAGCAACATCCCTCGCCCTGGAACTCTAGGAGCCAATGGGTTAACTGGCAGTGACATCTCAAGCAGACCTCATACTTAAAGAAAAACTTGGTCAGACAACTATTACTGTTGTACAGGGAGTTTCCAAACTCCCTGTACAATAGTACAGGGAGTTTGGAAACTCCCTGTACTATTGTTTGCAGATGATACTGTATTGTTAAGTGAAGACATAGGGGAACAGCAAGGCATGTTGAATGAGTTTGGGAGAGTGTGTAAGAAACGGAATTTAAAGTTGAATGTAGGGAAGAGTAAAGTTATGGTCTTCGTGAGAAGTGAAGTCAGTGAATGTACAGTGAGGTTGGATGAGGAGGAAATGAAAAGTGTAAGTTTAAGTACTTGGGTAGTGCGATGAGCAAGGATGAAAGTTAAGAGGGTGAAGTGCTTGAAAGGGTACAACAAGGAAGAAAGGTTGCTGGCTCTTTGACAGCAGTGACAAGGAACAAGGAAGTGAGCATGGAAATAAAAAAGTCACTGCATGACAGTATTGTGATACCAACCCTAACGTATGGATGTGGAGCTTGTGCCTCGTTGGAAGGACAGAAGTCAAGAATTTGTGCAGTGGAATCGGAGTTATTGAAGAGGAGTATGTGGAGTTATGATGAGAGACAAACTGACAAATGTGGAAGTGAAAGAGCGGTGTGGTGTGGATGTGGATGTGATATCGTTAGGAGAAGTATGTTGAGGTGCTTTGGCCATGTGGAGAGGATGGAGAGCGAGAGACTAACGAGGAGTGTATGCGAAAGAGGTTGAAGGGGGGAGAGGGACAGGGAGGCCGAGGATGAGATGGAGGGATGGAGTGAAGATGTATATGAGAGAGGGGGATGTGAGCTGGGAGCTGGGCAATGAAATGGCTTTGGATAGGGTGACATTGAGGCGATTTGTGTGTGGCCACCCCTTAAGGGATTGAGGCGTCTCGCAATAGATAGAAAATATATTTACATATTAGTGTGTTATTTTCCTTGTTATCACTTACCAGTAGCATAAAAACAACGATTTATGACGGACAATATTAATGTCAGTGACAGGCCTACGAAAATCGTCAGTCTGACAGTGTCTTGCAAGCCATACCAGTAGGTGCAGGAGGAGTGAACTGTGACAGTGTACGTCCGAGGTTTTCGCTCGGTCCATATATACAGTATATTTGTCCCTTGATAATATTACCAAATACTCCATTACTTTTGCAGTAAATGCGTATATGAAATGTATCAGTGAGGAAGATTGCCATCCCGTGATTTCATACTATATATACAGGGTGGTGCAAAAATAGGTTGACAAACACACACTGCCTCAACTGCGTGAGTTCATTACAGAGGCCTGCCAGGAAATCAACACCAACCTGGACCTGTGCATTACTGTGCGTCGAAGTGTGGCTGACACTCCAGGAATGTATCAATGGTGAGGGCGGACACTTTGAACACTTACAAAACTAAAAGTGTGTCTTTTGTTTTGGAATAAATGGTAAATGGTAGCCTACTTTTGCACCACCCTGTACAAAGAAAATGAGAAATATTAATACTGAAATGAGAAACTTTGTTTTCGTATGGTGGTAACGTGCCATTCTAAAATATGGGTAATGATTGCATCAAACCATGTAAATCGAAATTTGACGATAATGTTTGCATATGCAGTCTCATACTGCGGTTATACCTCAAAACTGTGATGTAGGATATGGGTATTAGTGTTATGTTAGTTACCCATATTAATGACACCATTTTCTATAAATCTGTATCAAAAGAAAGCGCCGGAAATATGACGTCAGTTTCTCTACTGAAATGCTGCAGCACTGCCAGGCAGGGGATGAGTGAGAGTGGAGCTTTAGTCAGTTAGCCGCGAATGACAGGAAGTGTGAGTTGTATCTTTTTGCCAGAGAACAATGAGTGATTCAGTGGCAAAGTAGGTAAGTCAGACAGTGCAAATAATCAGTTAAGAACGGAATAGTTAAACAGAGTCAGTAAGTGAGCGTTAGTCAGCCAGTGAACAAGTAGTAGTGAATGAAGGACAGAGTAAACATGGAGAAATGCATGTTGCTTTGCGTCTCCATATCCAAGTTTAGTGTGTCTGCTTGACGTTCTGTGTTAAGGTGAAAGATGAAATGTCCAGGTGATCATCGCCTGACCGTAGCATTTCGTCTTTCATACGAAATTCGAACTCGGTAATTCTCGCGAGTCGATGTTATGGCCTCGGATTTTCTTAGGTTATAAATTATGATATGTAGCTGGAGGAAGTCAGCCTACCCAACCACGAATATGTAACTGTGGTAGAGCTGTCATAATGTTTCAAGTGTTGCACTTAATCCTCGGACAAAACCACGACACGACTCTTGTCTTTGTGCTTTAGCTGTACACTCACGAGCACTAATTTTTGCTCAGCGGTGCCCCCTTCCTACCCTGTATGCCCAGGGAAAAGGGGAGGGAGGGAGATGAAACGAGCTTCTCTCGCCTCAACCCCAGTTCCCAAACCTCTCCCTTCCCCAACCCAACCCCTCCTCATTGAGTGGCAGTTTATTATCTCAAGCTGACCTCATACTTAAAAAAACTCGTGGTCACACTACAATTACACAAACATAAAACACTCGGATATGTAAAAGGTATATAACTATCAATACTCTGCAGCAAGAAATTAATGCATTATAACGAAGAGAGTAAACCAATATCGCAAACAACGGCCACCCCAGACCTCATGTGCTGGGCACGCTGTTCATATTGTTCACACACACACACACACACACACACACACACGTTCCATCGTAGAAGTAAGATAGTCAAAGAATTTTTGATAGTAGAATTAGGAGATAAGTAAACAGCGCAGATATATTTTAGTCTGAGAATGACAGGAAAGCCGAAGCCACAGCTTAGAGAATTCAGAAGAATCAAATTCAGGAACACGAGAACAAGATAGTTCGTTCCGTACGTATACGCAACATCCGCCTTTGGCTTTGAAATGAGTATAGAGAAAGTAGGAGGATACAGAAAAGGGTTTGCTGTCAGTTGCCTGAGACAGCTGCGTCTCGGTTAGAAAAGGAAGATGAAGTTTAGAGAAGGAGAGGTGGTGCTCAACAGAGCAAAAGTTAGAGGAAAGGCCGCGAATGTTGCAGAAATGAAGAAGAGAATCAGACAGTGGTTCCAGGCACCTTGAGTCGTCACCGGGGGAGGGGCGGAAGATTGGGGCATTTATGGTCCCCTCTCCCCCCCGGGGACGCCGAGGCCACGTGTAGTGTTGCCATGCTTTGTAACTTTGGGAATGTAAGTGAAGTGTGTACTGTGCATGTAGTTTGGCGTTGATAGTTAGAGAAACATGTATTAGAGAGCGTGCTGGCCTACTCTCTGTGTTACTGAGACACTGAAAAAGTTCAGCAAAGGGGGATGGTCAGGACCTAGTCCCGAGGGCTGATAAAACTGGAGCTTCAGCTCTCCCTGTCATCAGCTTTCCATCCACCTAGTGATCTGGTTGTGAGACAAGGTGTATATTAATTTTGAGTAGTGGGAGTTTATTGAGTGTAAATGGAAGGTTGTGACACAGTCACGCTGACCGAGGCATTGTAGAGCGGGGAAGGAGAAACTGTGAACACCTACCGTCAAAGACAGAATTTAAGAACCGACTGAATGCAGGGTCACACACACATAGCAATTTTAAAAACCATTCAAAATGTGTGAAGACATAGGGATGGTGATAAATCCAAAACTCAGTACAAGACTGAGGCAGTAAAGCGACATGTAATCCCACGATGGGATGGATGGAATTCCCATCCATACATTTTTTTTTTTTTTATGGCATACTTTTCTGTACAGCACGATAGCTTAATAGTTATGCCATTATCATATCTTTCGGGTGCAATTATTCTACACCACCAAGGAAGATACGAAAGAAAAAAAAAATAAAGGATGGGAATACATTTTGTTTCACTGTCTCGATCTAGTTCTAATAGTGTTCTGCACTGCTATCCCTATAATTTCATACATATTGTCAGTGATACTTGTTTACTTATTTTTTCAAGCCTTTACGTAAGAAAACTCAGGTTTCTGTTTTTAACGGTGTTGTAATTGTGAATGGATTAAAGGAGACTCTGACTAACCCGCTCCCGTTCAAAAAGTCTATCCAGAGCTGCGGGGAAAAAAAAAAAATAAAAAAGGACCACTGACAGAGAGGAACACCCATGCCTTGCGATGTCTATGACCAAAGTTTTTACCTTTGACCACCTGTTCACCAACTCGAAATACTTCACCTTTGTATAAGCTTGAACCTCTGCAAAACGTCTGGTTCAGACTGGATCAAAAATGTTTAAATTGACTTTACTCTGTGATCTTGACCTTTGTTGAATTGTTATCAAAATTGAGCAGTTTCATTATTGCTGTCCCCAATTGTTCCACCAATTTTAATACAAACTGAATAACAACTTTTAAAATCAAAGGTCCAAAAGTTTGACAAAGTCTTACCATCATCATCAACATGGGTGGGGGAGAGGGGACAAACGCAGTGGGGCGCATAGCCTTACCTTCCGACTCACCCACGTAGGGCACTTCATGCATCCATCCGGGCAGACTCTTCCACTTCTAAATACCTCTCGATATGAATGATCATCCTGTTCCAACCATGAAGTCTGTGTCCTTCTCCTTGGTCTCCTCCAACCCAGGTTAAGTCTTTCAGAGATCACCTTGTGGGCAGGATCAGCCTCTGTAAAATGCCCATATTACTGAAGGTGGTGCTGATGTATTATGTAGGTAATAGACCTCAATTCAGTTTCACCGAGTAGTCACTCATTACGTACTTGGTTGTACCAGCGATATCCCATGATCCAGCAAAGGCACTTAGCAAAAAGGAGTCAATTCGCTGCTTCAAGTAACTTTTTAGTATCTATATCTCACAGCCATAGTGTAAGACAGGAAGCACGGGTGCCCTGAAGATGCGAATTTTTGTCTTTCTGCACAAACAACAACATCAAATACTAGAGTTGAATGTATTTATAACCCTGTAAGTCAGACTGATGCAACAAGATATCTCATTGTCTGACCTACAGTACAATTGTTATTTACTACACTACCAAGATGAGTGAACCTTTCTGAGACCTCAACATTCTCTCCACATGCTTGGACAGAATGAACTGCTTCATCCAACACGCCATCATATGTCTGGACCTTGGTCTTGGCCTAAGAGACCTTTAACCCTTACACCGCGGGCATGTTTCCCAATGTTTTGCGTGTCCCGCGGGGTTATTCGGGCTCCGACAGACTATCAAAAAATATTTGCCAAAAATCAGTCATTAGTCCTAGAATATTAAAATTACATAAGCTTATGGCACATACCTTCAGCTTTCTCCTGGGATGTTTGTTGAGCCTTCGTCGATTACCGTAGGACTTGTGGAGACCTCTGAAGTTGGGTAACGAAGTCTCCACTTTACACTTCCCGACAACCCGTAATATGATTACCACAGCCAGATATTAACACTATAAACACTACTTTATGATTATCAAGTAGTTTGGGATCCATACTCCAAAAAAAAACCACTGTGAAAGCAATGAAAATTATGAGCGCGTCTGACCGCCGCACTTGCGCTAGTTCGCTCTTGGTACTCTGTCATTTATTATTCATAAAACCCCTCACACTTTATATTTCTATTACTACAATACACACTTATATATATCTGGAGTCTTTATCCATAAGTTTCCTTCAGTAGTATTAGTTTATTGTCACTGAAGTCATTCAATTTTTCATTCAGTAAAATATGTAGAGAGCCACGGATTCACTTTCACTGTTATAACATCAAGTAATTGTACTCATATTCTTATATTACTAATTACTTACATTTCTATTTACATATTCTACTATTTTCAATATTTACACTTCTATTTTACTTACACTATGTTATTCACTGTCACTTTCAGTAAGATAAAACTATATTACACTGTTCAGTCATGTGTAATGTACATCCATTGCTTTCACTTGCTATTTACACATTATTTTCACATTACTTTCCTTTCCCACTTGCACTTTTAGAACTGCTTCTGGCTGTGGTAATCAAAGAAGCAGGTAACACAGAGGGGAACCTGGCACTCAACGCACTGCCAAGAGGTGAGTTTGTGCTCAGGTGTGCGTTGGGTGGTATGTGCTCAGGTGTGCGTTGGGTGGTATGTGCACACACCTGGCACCTGTGGATCGCAGCCTTCCTCTTGCCTGTGGCAGGCATTTGCACCATTCTGTGCCGATCCGTGTACAGTCACGCGTACTAATTTCTGCTCAGGGGTTACCCCTTCCTTCCCCCCTCTACCCTGGACAGAGGAAAGGGGGGAATCGCGAACAAGTCTACCCCGCCTTCTGCCCCCAACTCCCCCACCTTCCACCTCCAGCTGCCAGTTACTGATTAGACGCAAATTTTCTCATATCCTGTAAATATGACTAAACTGTCGTCGCACACGCTTTCAACGCCCAAGATTTGGTCTATATTTTTAGAATAAATTATTACCGTATTGAACTGCATTCTTAAATTGAAAATATTCACCATCATTGTAATCCAGTGTCGTCCGCTTACCTCTTCACTTCCCCCAGCTCTCTCTCTCTCTCTCTCTCTCTCTGAATTTACTTTTCCCACTCACTCTTTCTTTTTAAATTTATTTAACTTTCTCTATGCTTCTCTCCCCCTCTCCCCCTTCTCTCTCGTTCTTTGTCTTAAGTCTTCCCCGCCTCTCACCCCTCCCCTCCCCCCACCTTAGGCCTGATCATCAGTCAGTTATACCGTCACCGCTCCTTCGTATATCGTGTGCAGGCAACATTTATCACACACACTTAGGTCAGATGTATGGAAAGCTAATTTTTTTTATATATATAATTGTATTTCTCATTATGTGCCAAGTTCAAATAGAGAACACCAGACCAATATTCGTAATTTTTATTAGAGTGACCGTTCCACTTCACATAGCTGGGTGGCTGGGCTTATAAACTACACACACACACACACACACACACACACACACACACACACGACTTAAATTTTGCACTGACAGCGTGGCGACTACAAATATAGAGATTCTAACAACCGGTTATTGAATGAGGAGTTTGACTGGGACAGGGAAGGTTTGGAGCCAGCAGATCCAGTTGTTAGAATGACTGTATTTGTAGTCGCCAAGCTGTCAGTGCAAAATTTAAGTCGTGTGTGTGTGTGTGTGTGTGTGTGTGTGTGTGTGTCTCTGCAGTTTATAAGCCCAGCTACACAGCTATGTGAAGTGGAACGGTCACTCTAATAAAAATTACGAATATTGGTCTGGTGTTCTCTATTTGAACTTGGCACATAATGAGAAATACAATTATATATATAAAAAAAATTAGCTTTCCATACATCTTACCTAAGTGTGTGCGATAAATGTTGCCTGCACACGATATACGAAGGAGCGATGACGGTATAACTGACTGCTGATCAGGCCTAAGGTGGGGGGAGGGGAGGGGTGAGAGGCGGGGAAGACTTAAGACAAAGAACGAGAGAGAAGGGGGAGAGGGGGAGAGAAGCAAAGAGAAAGTTATATAAATTTAAAAAGAAAGAGTGGGTGGGAAAAGTAAATTCAGAGAGAGAGAGAGAGAGAGAGAGAGAGAGACAGCTGGGGGAAGTGAAAAGGTAAGCACTGGAACCCAAAATTGTGCAGCGGACGACACTGGATTACAATGATGGTGAATATTTTCAATTTAAGAATGCAGTTCAATACAGTAATAATTTATTCTAAAAATATAGTCCAAATCTTGGCCGTTGAAAGCGTGTGCGACAACAGTTTAGTCATGTTTACAGGACATGAGAAAATTTGCGTCTAATCAGTAACTGGCAGCTGGAGGTGGAGGGTGGGGGAGTTGGGGGCAGAAGGCGGGGTAGACTTGTTCACGATTCCCCCCTTCCCTCTGTCCAGGGTAGAGGGGGGAAGGAAGGGGTAACCCCTAAGCAGAAATTAGTACGCATGACTGTACGCCCTCTGCTCAAATCTGTCGGGAAGTGTTACTGGATGGCGCCTTGGAGTTGCTGCTGTCACCCTACCATATCTTTCAAGCAGCTGCTGAACACAAGTTCTGGCGAACAACCTCAGGGAAAAGGACTTGGGTGGCTTGACCTTCATCTTGTACAGGATGAAGGTGTTCAGCATCGTCATGTCTATGAGATGCAGAAAAACTTTCCTGTACCACCTAGTATTCTTCATGAGGCAGTCGATCTCTCCAATCATCATGTCAGACTTGTCCACCAGCCACATGTTGATATTATAGTCTAACACAGCATCAGGTTTCCTCACAGGTTCGCCTGTCCTACAGTCGACCTTCCCACTGTCTGTCATTTCCTCCTTATGTATGGTGGTGAGCATGTGCACGACCCTCTTGTCATGCCACCATATTGCCAGCATCTTCTCAGACTTGCGTAGGTGCACGTCTCCTCACTGCGAGGTTCCTGCCTCTGGGAATTTAGGGAAGTGGGGACGATTACTCTTCACAGTGCTGCAGGAGCCAATGCCGTGCTCTGAAAGGTATTTGGCAAGTTTCGGTGCTGTATAATAGTTGTCTGTATACAGCACATGATTCCCACCAAAATACCTTTCAAGGAGCACTTTCACTACACAGCCTGAGAAGCCAAGGGGGTGTGTTTTATCAAGATCGACAGTGCTGGCTGAATAAATGACGAAGTCAAGGATGTACCCTGTCTTACAGTCGCACAGTACAAAGAACTTGATTCCAAAGCGATGGCATTTGCTTGGAATGTACTGCACAAACCTAAGACGTCCTCTGAACAAAACCAAGGATTCGTCAATGACAATCTTCTGAAAGGGGTGGAAGAATGTCATAAACTTATCCTTCATTCTGCTCAGAATCTCCCGGATCTTCCAGAGTGGGTCGGTTTTGGGAAGGTACATCGTTGTCGGCAAAGTGCAGGTTTCCCATGATGTTCCGGAAGCAATCTCTGGCCATGTACTTATTGAAGGTGGGTGAGGGTAGTAAGGGGTCCATGGACCAGTATTCTTCCAACTCATGCTTATTGGAGTGTGGCATGAGAAGCATGAGGGCGAAGAACACATACAGCTCCTGCACTCCCAGCATGGACCACAGTTGCATCTTGTCTGCACCTGTACCACTTGCAGCACGTTGTGATTCATACCTGTTGGTCTCATCACATATGTGCTGCATGACTTCGTCATTGAGGAAGGCCAAAAGGAAGTCCACACACTCAACATCCTCGTCCATAGTGAAGGCAGGCTTTACTCCTGAGGAACTCTCGTCAAAATCGAGATGTTCTGGGACGAAATCTGACCCTTCCATCCATGCGAAGGCGTCCATGATTCCCTGTCGTAGCGGTGTAGGGTGGGTGACGGTGGAGGGTGGCTGTGAGGCAGCTTTATCATGTTCAAGGTCACTCGCACTGACCCTGGGTTGCCGTACAGCACTAGCAGCCCTTACTCTACTAGCAACTCTACTTTTACAGGTCAGAGATTTATCTCTTCCTCTACGGCCTGCCTGGTGGTGACTCCGACGACGAAGACTCCGGAGATAATTCAGCAGAAGAAGAGGAAGAAATGAGTGAAGTGGGGCTTGGGGAACGGGGAGGTGAATCAACTCGGGACTCATGGCGGGCTGGGTCACGCGGGGCCATTGTTCCGGGGCTAACATGCCGCCTTTTCACTCCCTTCCCAAATTCCTTCCCTTGCTGCAATAACGGCTCCTTTCCCTTGGAGCTAGGGATAACTTGGGACACTGAAGCACTCGTACTAGTAGTTTCTGGTACGATTTGCTCACCCGGCTCATCACACGAATCCCCTGAAGGGTCACAATCTCTATCCATCATCACCATTGATAATTCCGCTAGTTCACGTTCCACTGCAGAGTCACTTAGTCCTTTCCTGCTTCCCTCACGAGTATTTCTGGGTGTAGAGGTCACGGGGCCCTTTGCAATGGGCACAGAAGCGGCAGAAATGGCGGGGCGCGAGTGCGACATGTTTTGACCACAGCGAAGGACAAGGAACTAAATGTCGCGGCTTATCTGAGAAGGCAAGGGTTGACAGTGACAATGGGGCTGACAGCTGCTAACTTACATGCTAATAAATTATTGGTAGAAATCTCGGCAATACATAAAGAAATAGGTAGTTCCAGGTGAATGTAAATATCACCTAGGCTTCTCCCTTCCTTTCTGATATATATTTTTATTACAGAAATAGATTACAAGGCATAATTCAAAGGAGAAATTACCGCGGTAATGTAGCGAATGAATGCATGTGAGGTACTGTCAGGTGATAATTAGCAAATTCCTGGTGTATACCACTATCACTTACCTTATTTTTTATATATATATATATATATATATATTATTTTGTATAAGTATAGGGCATAGGGCTTATTTCAATGGATGAAATCTGTGGAAAAATCCAGGGGAGATTTGCTTAGCGCAGCGCGGCCGGGGAGGTGAGAGGACAGGGTAATGGAGGGGAGATAGGGAGGAGAGTCTGGAACGGGGGAAAATCGCTAAAATGTCAACAATGGATGGGAGTACAGATGAGATTTGGAGTGCTGACTAGTGTTGGACATTGGCAGTACTGATAGATAATACAAGCCACCACTTGAAAGCCCGGGATAATTCAAAATAACACAGAATCACAAAAGTGACGCCCCGCGGTATGATCCATTGCACCCGAGCATCACGAAAGTGACGCCCCGCTGTTAAGGGGTTAATCCCAATGGCTTTGAATTGTCATGAAATTCCTCGAAGGCAGTTGGTAGTATCTCCAGTGACTCCACTAGGATAATTACATCATTAGCAAAGTCAGAGTCAGTGTCCCTGAAACAGCCTACTAACACTCCACAGTGACTTCAACTCACAGCTCAGTCAAGTACCCAAAACAGGCACATTTTGAGAAGCATGAGGACAAGGACACATCCCTGTCTTACTCCAGCACTTGCTGGGAAGAAGTCGGATGTTTCTGCTCCACCCTTGATAGCACTCTCAGTGTCTGAATACAGGCCAATAATAAGTCAGATTATCCCTGTCAGGATCTCATGGAGCCACAGGATTTCCCATAATACCTCCCAATTTGTCAAGACAAACACCTTCTTGAGATCCACTTGGGATACAAGCAGACCTTGTTGAAACTCAAGGTGGCATTCCATGGAAACTTGAAGAGCTAGGATGCAGCCAACTGTAGACTTCATTTGTGTGAATATGGATTTTTCAGGCCTCTGAAGCCTTGGCAAATGGGCCCAGATATGCATCAGGAGAATGAAAGCATGAACCTTGCCTAGTACAGTTTGCACTGTAATACCATGGAAGTTAATACATTCATGCTGGTCTCCTTTTCTTTTTCAGATAGGGATAACCAAATCCCATGTTTGGTCAGGAGGAATGATACCAGTCCCCCAAATGACCTCTATGACTGTGTGCAATGTCCTGATCATGGCTTCATCTCCAATGTTGATCAATTTCACCAGGGTGCCACAAATACCAGCAGCTCTCCCACATTCAACCTATTCATTGCTTTCTTGATTTCATCTAGGGAAACCATAGTGTGAGAGCAGTCAGTGATTGCACACCAGCTGGCAGAAGTTCTTCACTGAGAGGTTCAGCCTTATGCAGCTGCTCAAAGAGCTCCATGCTCACTTTTCCCTGACATATACCATCTTTTTTTTTTTTTTTTTTATAGAAGGAAGAAGGAACCAAAGGCCGGAAGCCCGCAAGATTGCTCCCTTAGAAAAAAAATAAACAAGATAACAGAGAGCCAAATTAAAGATCCATTCATTTAGAGATTCCTGGACACACTGCGTTTGAAAGACTTGAGGTCATAGGCAGTAGGAAATACAGACAAAGAATGACAGCTCCAGGGTTGACCTGTTGCATATATGAAGGATTGGGAGTAGCAGCTAACTCATGCAATAGAATTGAACAGAAGAGGGATAAGAGTTTGCTCCTAGATGAATGCTGTACACCTACTGTAGTGGTGGAAAGATGCAAGCAGACAGTTCAGAGGACCTGGGACCATTGTGTCACGGGGGAATGTGAATTTAGGAATAAATGCTGATATTACTCAAAAGTAAACACAAGGAATTAACATGTGAAATCAAGTAGTAAGTTTTACTTTATGCTGGCTTACTTCGCTGATTCTCTAAGGGCGAGAATTTTATAAACTTTCTCAACAGCACACAGCGGAGACTATCTGCTCACGAATGTTGTATCATTAGTACTGTTAGCCTCTGAGAAAGCGTGATCCTTACCCCCTGACAATCAGTAATTAATAATAAAAATAATGATCAGGTTCTTGCTGCTGCTAACTCCTGGCTGGCATAACAGATTTAAGAACTAATATGAAAAACTGGCTTTAATACCAGTCGTGATTAATATAAGAAGTTTGTGCGAACTGGGAGTAGCAAACTAAAGCTCAATGTGGAGAAATGAAACACGTTTCTCGATTTACATTAAGCTCAAAGAAAAGAACTGTAAATTTATTAATTACAATGAAATAAATTTATGTTACATGGATTTCAGAAATGAATTCAAGAGGAGAAGTCACTGTCACAGGGGGACTAGTGAATGCAAATATCAAAAGAAATACACTCACTCGTTTAAAAAGCTAATCAGACTTAAGCCTAGGAAAACAAATGGAAATACTGGTCAGTGGAGGGAATGGAGCTGAAGCCACACAAGACTGGGTGTCTCTGCTATGGCAGGTGCTGCTCAGTGCTAAAGTCACTATGCTGATCACCTAGTCAGTGGAGAGATGCGGGGATCACTGTACAACGGAGTCGCTGCTCTCAATGCTGGGCACAACGAGTTCCTACTCCCGAGGCGATCCAAAACTGACCGAGTCCAAACTGGGAAAGAGGGGTGGGAGATGGCCATGTTCACTGGAAGTAGGCACGGCCTAACTTCAACGGTCCATGGAGAGAGGGCGAACGATATACACCCGCAATAAAATCACTCAGTGAAGCACTAATGTCGTGCATAAGAACAGTCACTTTTGGAGCAGTGACGAATATTCTGAAAAACTATCCCAATCGAAGTGCATACAAGGACGGTTAAACTGAGTGATACACAGTGGGAATTCCACTAGAGTTTGTGGGTTTCTCACTCAAGTACAATGTGATGAATTTGTAGAATACACAATTTCACGAATTTGTGACATTATGCCCCATCAAAATCAAATTTTTCTTTGAAGAATTATATGATATACAGTGGGGCACCAATTTTCGAGCCTAATTGGGTCCAAAAATAATGCGCGAAAGTGGAATTAGCGAAAGTTGGGGCATTGTCTTTATGGCAAAAAGGCTAATTGGTTCCCGGTTATCCTAAAGTAACATCAGATTTTCATTTTCACTTGCAATACAGTACATCAAATCACTATTGTACATTGCATTGTGAGATACAAACAATAAAAACTGTACAGTACACATTATATGAGGAGAAACATACCATAGAGACCAGGTTGAGGTGTTTAATGGATGTTGGGGGTAAGTATCCGAGGCGCGTGGCGGGCTTATTTAGCCACGCTGACGTATTGGTGCCACCTCTTGCTGCCTCGCTACCACTCTCTCTCTCTGCCTCCTCAGATGCAACTTGATGCAACACTTCCACTCTGTGCTGAATTTCCCTTTGTGCTAGGTTCTCTTGAACAAATCCATCATTTCATTATTATATTGCCGTTTCTTCACTCCAACACGATACTCTCTCTTAGCCTTGGCCTTTCCTCCCGACTTTGAATGTCCCGGCCACTTTTTATCACCACCACTGCCTCCCGGCCCTCCCCCCACACCACCAGGCTCTCCCCCCACACCACCAGGCCCTTTCTCCACACTACCAGGTATAGTAGAGGCCATTGAACCGTGAGAATCCAACACAATGGAGCTAGCATGCTCGTACACAATGGCGGGAATGGGTGGACAGAGTGTTGACATGACGTCATTCAAGATGGCGGTGGGTTGCGGGCGGGCGGTGCAGGAAATTCAAAGTTCAAAATATTGTCCCAAACCCAAAATTTGTGCGCGAAAATCGATTTTTTTTCAAGCGAAAGTGGAAGTTAGGGAATATTTGGTGCATGCCGCGAAAGTGGATTCCGCGAATCCTGCTGTAGCGAAAGTTGGTGCACTACTGTATACATATACATCTTAACTCAGTCACACAAGTTTCACACCATGGTGTATGTACTATCCTGCTACAGGAGGAAATCACTGTCGCCAATTAGTGTAAAAATCTCGTATTTACGCTAATAGAAACAAGCTTGAGGGAAAAAAAAACTGTGTGACAACAGTGAAAAATCCTGTACTCAGGTCAAACTGAACGATAATTCACTACATTTACATTAACAACTAATTGTTATGTAGTGTGGTGTATGTAATACACGGTTTAGATGTGACAGTTGTAGTATAACTGTACCTACGTGTAAAATGATATGATACAATAGTAAATGGAGACGACGAGGCAGAAGAGAAGAGGCAGCAGCATGCGGCAGAGATGATCAGCTGATCTGCATAGTAAAACTGCTGCACCCGCCAACTGTACCTGGGAAATCAATGAAGGTGGAGCATCAATAGTGTCAGTGTGACAAACAATTTTTATAAAATTACAAATTCTCTCTCTGCTTAGTAGTCAGTAAATATGCTACAAAGTGTACACTATTATTTTCTTATCGGATACATAACTAGGAAACGTAGTCCCAGGGCAGACTCTAAAGGGACCTTTTAGTTTACTGGTTAAACCTAACTCTACACTTACGATTAATATCAGCAAGCCCAACGCAATCTCGGGCAGGTCACATTTTAACACCCAACGTGGGTGTGAACACTCATGTGGATAATGTGTATTCTCTGGGAATCCTCAGAGAGGCCCACAGCTCGAGACACACCACAAGGTAATTCAGACACAGCCTCAGAATGCCTCTGCAGGGTTCTCGAACTTCCCCCTTAACCTACGGTACATATGTATGTACAAACTCTGGACATAATGTGTCCTATGGGACCCACGAGTGAAATACTGGGAACCAAGCTGGTCCTTGGATTGTTCAAATCACTCAGGACCCCTTTCTTATGGACCCCAGTGTCCAACAGTTGCCCGTGTTAGTCATCAGTTAGGAGGCGAGACATCAGATCTGCACCTCCGTTGTCACTTCCCTTGATGTATCTCATAACAAGGTTAAACTGCTGTAAATACAGTGTCCAGTGTGTCAGTCTTGCATTAGCTGTCTTACTTTTGTTGAGACTAGTGAGTGGCATATGATCGGTTTCCAGAGTGAATGGTGCTCCGTATAAATAATAGTAGTATTTCATAATGCCATCAACCACGGCCAAGAGTTCCTTCTCAACAGTGCTATAATTCCTCTTGGTGGGTTTTAGCTTACGGCTGTGATATACCACTGGGAAAATTCCACATTCTGATTCTTGCATTAATACGGCACTTACTCCATCTCGTGAAGCATCAGTGCGTAGTATGAAAGATTTATTGGAATTAGGCAACTGCAAGATAGGCTCCTTACACAGCATTTTCTTGAGGGTGGCAAAGAATCTCTCTTGCGCATCTCCCCATTCGATGGTATTTGGAGCATATTTTTGAAGCATCTCATACAACGGCTGAGCCATGAGGGCAAAGTTGGGGATAAAACTTCTATAATACCCCACTAGGCCGAGGAATACCCTAACCTTACACCTGCTAGGCTTCACAGTCATGTTGAAACTCTTGAGTCTACTGGAGACAATTTCCAAGAGTCTGAGGTGCTCCTCCAACGTGGCAGAATGAACAAGGACACCGTCAATGAACATTTCTACTCCTACAATACCATGGAGCACTTGTCTCATGGCATGATTGAATACTGCCGGTGAATTGGTAAGTCCAAATGGGAAGACTTTATATTGATACAACCCCCTGGGAGTAGCAAAGGCAGTGAACTGACGGCTCTTGGAGTGAAGGGGAATCTGAAAGAATCCCCTTGCCAAATCGAGCCTCGTGAAATATCATAACCCTGCCAGCTTGGAGATGGCAATATGGTCACCCATTGACTCATCATCCACTTCGGAGATTGCATTTAGCCTCCTATAATCACCACAAATCCTGACTCCACCATCCTTCTTGCTGACTACTACCATTGGACTACAGTAAGGAGATGACTTTTCAATAATACATGAAGTCTCCATGTCGGCAATTTCCTTGTCTACCGCGTCCAGTAGTTGCATGGGAATTGGATATGGCTTAACCTTTCCAGGTCAACTCAGTTTTGTGACACTCAACCTTTGCAAGTCTAGGTTGGTCAGAGAAGGCATCAGCATACCGACAGAGCAGTGACCTTATGACATTCTGGTCACCTAATGCTAAGTCAGTGTTAAGTAAGACATCACCGACAGTCTCCTCCTGATGGGACTGAACAGTTAAAGGCTCGTTATCATGGTCATCAGCTGGGATCACCGCAGCTGCCCCAGTTTCTTCCAGTGGCTGGTCACTGTCATCGGCTACTCATGGGCCAGTCTCCTCAGGGTTTGATTCATGATAAGCCTTCAACATGTTAACGTGGAATCTTTTACGAAGATTCCCCATCTGGATTGTGCAGTTGAGGTCTGAAATGTGCTCTGCTACATCATATGGACCCTTCCACTGTGCCAACAACTTGTTCTGGGCAGTGGGGAGTAACACCAATTATTATCGCCTGGACTGAACTTCCGAAGCTTTGCTTTCTTATCATAATAAGCTTTCTGAACTTTGCGTGCCTTGATCAATTGTTCTTTAGCTAACTTACATGTCGACTGGAGGCGATCAGCTAAATCAAGGAAGTAGGTGTAGGTGGTTTTGAATTCAGGGTTGGGTTCTTCATCGTCCCATAACTCATGAAGGACTTGAAATGGCCCACGGACCGACCTTCCATACACCAGTTCAAAAGGTCAGAACTTCAAAGAATACTGTGAGGCTTCTCGATAAGCAAAAAGAAGAGGAGCAATGAACCACAGCCATTCCTTTGGCTGTTCGGTGGCCATGTGCTTAAGCATCTTCTTGAGAGTCCCGTTGAACGTCTCACACAACCTGTTACACATGGGATGATAGGGCGTAGTTCACACGCCTCGGATGGACAACAACCTGAATGCTTCATTCATCATCGCAGAGGTGAACTGCGAACCCCAGCCGCTTAAGACCTCCTTGGGGGTACCTGTGCGACAGAACACTTCAATCAATGCCTCTGCAACAGTGATGGCCTCTATATTCTTAAGGGCCACGGCTTCAGGCCACCATGTGCTGAAACCAATGATAGTGAGGATATACTTTGATCCATCACTAGCCCTAGGAGAGATTGGCTCAACAATGTCAACTGCTACTCTCTCGAACGGTTCAGAGATTATAGGCATTGGTTTCAATGGTGCAGGACAGACACGTCCCCGGTCAGTGGTAAGCTGACACACATCGCAGGAACACATAAGCCTAGTTATTTCCTGTCCCATTCCTGGCCAGAAAAAGTCAGCATGGATGCGGTCAGAGGTTTTCTTTGGCCCATGTGACCTCACATCACTGAACAATGACCTAATTCAAACACTGCTCGGCGATACTTCACGGGAACGACAAACTGCAGTCGAACCTCACCCTGGGGTGTTTGTGACTCACAGTACAGCCATCCTTGCTTACGAAGGGTCCTGGCTTGACCTCCCCATGAATACTTAATCACATTACTCTCCAGCTTCTTACACACTGAGGCAAGTGTCAGGTCAGACTGTTGTTCTTGGATGACATCTTGACTACGAATCAGATCTTGCGGCATTGCGACAGTCAATGGGGTGATACGGTTTGGAGCCTTGGCCATAGCCTGTGTTACTGCAACAGCCGAAGTCTGAGTAGCAACATCTATGGTGCAACTATTTTTTACGCCTGGTATATTACCTATAATGAGGTCAGACAAAGGTTCTGGCATGACAACAGCAGCTGTCAAGCCAGTGTAGAAAGGAGATGCCACCTGAATACATGCCTCAGGGAACAATCGCAATGATCCATCAATAAGTCTAACTTGGATCTGCCTACCTGTGTACTCGTCAGGCTGAACTAAACTCTGCTTGACGTAGCTACCTGAGGAACCATTGTCTCTCAGGACATTTACAGAAACACCTCCCACAAACCCTGGCTGAACAAGAAAGGCAGTGTTGCTGGTGGTTGGGTCTGAGGAGGTAGCAGCCAGTCATTGATAAGACTGCGGAACGAACGATGCAGCAAACGTGGCGCCCTGAGAACTAGATGCCTGAGGGGTTGTGCTCACCATCTGAGGAGTTGGAGCATTGACCACCTGTGGAGGAGAGTTTACTGTTGCAGGGGGACTAGTGAACTGTGGGGGAAGTACCTGTACTGGTGGGAACGGCGCCACCATGCACTTGTCGTGGAATGCAGGCTGCATTTGCCTCTTCCCTCCGATACACTAAAGTTGATTGTCCTGACTGAGAGTTACGTGGTTTTTCCTTGTTCTGCTGCTGCTTGGAATACTGCTGCTGGTTGGGGTACTGCTTGTACTTCTTCCAATCGGGGTTCTGCGTATTTTGCCCCTTGTCCTTCTTCTGCGGTTTGTTTGGACCATGGACATTATTCTGAGAACAGCCTTGATGCTGGAGTTCAGTCTGAAATGGCTTCCCAGACTTGGCAGTATCCTTTTAATTCCAGGTGTGTTGCTTATGAGTTTGGTACCCCTATGCAGTGAAGAATGCATCAGCCTTTTCCACCATTTGGTTGGCATCTCTTACCTGGCAGATCTTAAGCTGAGCCATAAGCTCAGCAGGCCATGACTTCTCTAGTTGTGTGCGCAGCATGAGGTCAATTATCTCCTCTCACGTGCAAGTGGTATCATCTTTCTCCATCCACTGATCTAAGTAAACAATAAGATGGTCGAGGAACTGAACAGCAGTCTCCTTTTCTTGTAGACGCGTCCCCATGAACTGACTCCTGGCGTCATCAGCTGTGAGACCGTACGCTTTGATGAGTGTGGCCTTCATCATCTCATACTTGAGATTGTCTCCACGAATTCTGTGGAGAATATAGAGGGCAGGGCCCTCAAACAAGCTAAAAAACTGGAGCCGCATAGCTGCCTCATCCAGCTGGTACAGCTGCACCATGTCTTCAAAACGAGCTTTGAATGGCTCGATTCTCTCACCTTCCTTATATGAAGGAAGCTTGAGGTGTGGGGTTGCCAGAACATGTGCTGGGAGAGCACTCGTGGAGCTCGGGTCGGCTGCACCAGATATACCTGCAGCCAAGGAGTCTCGCTTGAGCTTCAGCATCTCAGGTTCATGTTTCTCGCGTGCCTCGTGCTCGGCATGCTCATGTTCGCATTGTTCTCTCTCATGTTCACATTCTCTCTCGTGTTCCTCACGCTGTTCTCACTCGTGTTCGCGTTGTTCTCACTCGTGTTCGCGTTGTTCTCACTCGTGTTCGCGTTGTTCTCACTCATGTTTGCGTTGTTCTCACTCGTGTTCTCGTTCTCTCTCGCATTCCTCACGTTGAATTTTACGCTCTTCACGGGCATCTCTCTCGCGTTCCTCTTCATAAACATATCATGAGAGCACATAATCTTTAACCCGTGAGAGCGATAGGCCTCATTTGGGACTTATACGAGTCGAAAGCGATAGGCCGCGAATGAGAGCATTTTTCAAAGGCGTACCAAAACCGCGCCATGAGGAGTAGGTGGCTGAAATTTGTATGGGAAATAGGGGAAGGTGGTAACTCTCTATACCACCCATGCACTGCCCAACTTTCCCACATACGCTCAGAATATGCGTGCGGGCACACCATGGAATGTGCACATAAATTTTCCTAATTTTCCTCCCGTGATGCTGCCTGCCCCACACGAGGCACTAGGGGATCTGTACACACACACACACACACACACACACACACACACACACACACACACACACACACACACGAGAGAGTGAGAGAGAGATAAAAGGGATCTGCACACACACACACACACACACACACACACACACACACACACACGAGAGAGTGAGAGAGAGATAAAAGGGATCTGCACACACACACACACACACACACACACACACACACACACACACATACTGTTAGTTACTATCACTGTAGGGGGTCTTAACTATCAACTAACATAGAGTGGAAAAACAGCTCACCATTATATACAGTACATTATGTGGATGGCGTTTTAATCAGTACTCAGTATAAATATCTGAAGGACTTAAATAAATATGCTGAATACTTAGCTGCAGTGCTGATGTGTTAAGTGCAGAATGATGGCTGATTGCTGTTTACTGTCCAGCTGCGGGAAGAGAACTAAACTGTCTGGTGGCAAGGAGAGAACTGAGCTCTCTGGTAGCAGGGACAGAACTGAGCAGCTTCAAGCAGCTTCGTGCACGAAGTAAATTAAATGAAACTTATCATTACTGAATATATAACTAAATATGCTGTTTTCTCCATGACCAGATTTATCTCCAGTGATAAATAATATCTCAATCAAATTATTTACTACAAGAATTTACAAAGAAATGTGCTGTCGTGGGCGGGAATTCAAACCCGAAATCCACACACACACACACACACACACACACACACACACACACACACACACACACACACACACACACACACACGAGAGAGAGAGAGAGAGAGAGAGAGAGAGAGAGAGAGAGAGAGAGAGAGAGAGAGTAAATAGAGGGATCACAAACAGCATGGTCCCTTGCTAACGAGGAAATAAGGCGTGACAGCCGTCCCTCTTCTCTCTCTCACTGTCCATTCCCTCCCTTCTCTATCGGAGAGAGAGAGAGAGAGAGAGAGAGAGAGAGAGAGAGAGAGAGAGAGAGAGAGAATAAAACACAGAAATGGCACAATGTGCGTCCCTCCGTCCCTTGGAATGAATGAATGACCTCCCTCTTGTCTTTCCTGCTCCACTCCCTCCATCCTCCTTCGGACAGACAGACAGAGAGAGGGAGAGAGTTATGGGTAAATTGTATAATAATGTATGGTTTCTTGGCAGTAAGGTAATTTATCGTAGTGAGAGAGAGAGAGAGAGAGAGAGAGAGAGAGAGAGAGAGAGAGAGAGAGAGAGAGAGATGATTTGCACACACACGAGAGAGAGAGAGAGAGAGAGAGAGAGAGAGAGAGAGAGAGAGAGAGAGAGATCTGCACACACACACACACACACACACACACACACACACACACACACACACACACACACACACACACACACGAGAAAGAGAGAGAGAGAGAGAGAGAGAGAGGGTTGATGATACAGTAATCACATGATACTTGCCCAAGGCATTGGTAAATATAAGATGTTTTTCCCGAAGAATGACATTCTTAAACCTTGCTCACCGCGGGTGGTGTGTTGCTCGCGCCACCAGCTGTTCATCTCTGGCCATTTTATCTCACCACCACGTGACTTTATGTGGTCATATATATATATATATATATATATATATATATATATATATATATATATATATTGCCGGATGCGCGTGAATATTTCCAAGACGATGATGTGTGTTTCATTCAATTCTGTAAGACTCGAAATTTCGGTCAAATCGTCGCTTCCCAGCAGGTACACTCACCAACAAAAGCGCTGTCGCTTCATCCGCCAAATCATGAACCACATAAGCTTCACAGGCTAGTGAAGCGAAGCACCAGAGAAGTTCATTAATTAGGCAGCTGGCTATTGTAATTTACATGTGAATATGCTTGTTCGATGATTATCTTTTATACAGTGGTAATACTGTTTAAAAGTGCTAATGTTATGTTATTCGTTATCAGATGTATCATTTGCCTGGTGACGTGTGGCAAGTCTACTTGGAGAGGGTCTGGGGGTAACAGGTGTCTGGGGTGGAGTGGACGTAGGCGGTGTGGTTGTGTGTGTTCGATGATTATTGTTGATAAAGCAACAACATCGCATCTGATGACGTGATATTGTTACCTTATTCGTTATCATCTATGCTATCCAGTGTAACAAAATACTGAAGAATATTCAGTATGCCACCCATTCACTCTTTAACCTTTCTTATTAAGTTTTCTTATATTAGACATTACTCAGCAGACGACGTCTGGCAACCATATTTCCTGTAGTTACTCAGTTATAGAACGATGGCTAACAAATTACTAGAGGGGTGGGACGGGAGGGAGGATGTGTGGTCTGCGGATTGTTACGGTGAGGTGATGTGAAAAATGCTGAATAGTTCTGGTAAACAAATCGGGACCCTCTTTCTGGGCACCAAAATGTGAGAAATATTTAATGTATCCAAGTCGGTATCCCTGCCGGGACACCGCTATGCAAGAATTTTCTCGGTACACAACTCGTAGGTCGTTACTCTTCCCTAAAGTTGTCTAAGTAAATCAAACAAGTCTCACAGAGTTAGGTGAAACGTAAATTAAATTTAACTCACCTACAATACTATCTTCTATCTTATAGCTAATCCCCCTTGAATTGGCCAATTCGTAAAGGTTACTTAGCTAATGAAGAGGGAGTGATCGTTAACCGATGACGATGAGGCTGCCTGGTATAGTTGCTTGGGCAAGCAAGCGTCCTAATGGTGTGTATATACAACCGTGCTAACTCCACGAGAGCTAGGAGCAGAGTGTTAACTCCACGAGAGCTAGGAGCAGAGTGAGTGAACGCGGCAAGCCCCAACTCTTCATCGAATTGTGGGTTGCCAACTCTTATTTAATTACAGTACTAAATACAGTTATATTACATCATGATATGTACAGGGCAAATCCAACAAATTAATCTTAGTTCCACTTAAACTAAAGTTAGACCAAATATTCCCTTTAACTATGTAATTATCTTAATTCCACATCTGCCTTAACAGGGGAATCTTTCCCTGCTAGCCACGTCACCTATCGCGCAGACGCAGTTTAGGTGAGTGGAAAATACCACATAATTACATGTATTTACAATGCATAGTTGTCCACGGGGGTTAAATGCAGTAGCATTTAATTTATCAATAACAAGAATTATTAAAGAGAACATCATTTCTGGGTTATTAAAACCGCTTGAACAATTAACAACAGTCTCTATATTTCCTCTGCCTTTAACTAGGGATAACTATGATAAATTTAGAGAGCGCAACTGCTCTGGGGGAAAATATTTCCCACAGTTTTGGGGCCGGCAGAAAATGATACGTTGTATCATGTAATATGACCCTTAGCCAAGAGTTCCCTCCATAGTTCTCGAGAACCCTGTGCTGCGGCCCTACTAGGTCGCGCCTCTTGACCCGTTTGATCTTCATCATTCTCTGGATCCGGAGTGGCTGCTAACTCAAGGGGAACCAGTTTATCAATAGTTTTTATACTGGTATGTCCCCTGCATTTTATTTTTACGAGTCTCAGCACCCCTTCAGAATCTGGGTGTGTGGAGATCACTTTAGCTAATGGCCACTGGGATCTTGGCTGTTCAGTCTTCACTAAGACCACATCTCCTATGTTAATAACTGATTTGTTGCTGGCAGCTTGAGCTCCATAAAACCTCTCGAGTAGGCTCAAAAGATACTCTTCGCTCCAATGTCTGTTCCATGTATCCAGCACCCTTTTCAGACGTTGATATCCCTCCCGAAGGTGTTGTCCTAAATCATTATTTTCTATGTTAGGATCATCAACTTCTTCCTGGATATCCACACAAGGCAACGGATGGAGCTTCCTGCCATATAACATGTGAGCCGGTGTTAAGGCCTCTAGCGAGTCGTTAGTGTCATCTTGATAAGTTAGAGGTCTATTATTAATCCTGGCTTCAATTTCAGTTATTACTGTTCTTAACCCCTACACCGCGGGCATGTTTACCGATGTTTTGCGTGTGCCGCGGGGTTATTCGGGCTCCGACAGACTCTCAAAAAATATTTCCCAAAAATCAGTTATTAGTCCTAGAATATTAAAATTATATATGCTTATGGCACATACCTTCAGCTTTCTCCTGGAATGTTTGTTGAGCCTTCGTCAGCTACCGTAGGACTTGTGGAGACCTCTGAAGTTGGGTAACGAAGTCTCCACTTTACACTTCCCGACAACCCGTAATATGATTACCACAGCCAGATATTAACACTATAAACACTACTCTATGATTTTCAAGTAGTTTGGGATCCATACTCCAAAAAAAAAACCCACTGTGAAAGCAATGAAAATTACGAGCGCGTCTGACCGCTGCACTTGCGCTAGTTCACTCTTGGTACTCTGTCATTTATTATTCATAAAACCCCTCACACTTTATATTTCTATTACTATATAACACTTATATATATCTACAGTCTTTATCCATAAGTTTCCTTCAGTAGTATTAGTTTATTGTCACTGTAGGGATTCAATTTCTTTCAGTAAAATACGTAGCATTCACTTTCTTGTCCTGTATACTAGCATTGAGAGTGAATGTCACTTTCATCTTCACTCTCAAAACTCATAGTATTCAGACACGCTAGAGTGAAACTTTCACTTTCATTACTCCTAGGGTATATACTCGTATTCTTATAATACTACTCATTTACATTTCTATTTACGTTCTCTATTTTATTTACGTTATTTACATTTCTGTTTTATTTACACTGTGTTATGCACTGTCACTTGAAGTAACTTATAAAACTATTTTCCATTGTTCACGTATATTTACATTCATTACTTTCACTTGCTGTTTACACATTATTTACACATTATTTACAATTCCACTTGCACTGTTTTACTCGATAGAAAGATCGTAGTCACTCTTTTATCAATTGTCAGCCCTTTACCTCTTTCCACACGAGGTTTAGTAGGGGGTAAAGGTCACAGAGCCCTTTGCATGAGGGTGAAAAAGGCCCTGAAGTCAGCAAGAGGAACATCCGTACCTCCTCTTCGGAAGATGAGAGAGAACTGATAAGGGAGGGCCGGCCCGGGTAGAGGCCTACTTAGGGGATATTCAGTACTACCAACGTAGCTCTTGAAACAGCTATGTATTTCACTGAAATGATTGGCAGGAAATCTAGACAATACATTATAAATTAGGTAGTTCCAGGTGAATGTAAATATCACTTAGGCTTCTCCCTTCCCTCCTTATATGTATATTTATTACGAAAATAGATTATATGGCATATTTCAAGGGGAAAAAAACAACGAAAATTAGCGAACGAGTGCACGTGAGGTGTTGTCAGGTGATAATTAGCCAATTCCAGGTGTATGGCACTCTCACTTACCTTATTTCTTTCTTGTATATATTATTTGGTATAAGAATAGGGCATAGGGCTTATTTCAATGGATGAAATCAGTGAAAAATTCCAGGGAAGATTTACTTAGCGTAGCACGGCCGGGCAGGCGAGAGAATAGGGTAATGGAGGGGGGGTAGGGAGGGGAGTCAAGAACGGGGAGAAATGGCTAAATTGTCAACAATGGATGGGAGTACAGATGAGATTAGGAGTGCTGACTAGTGTTGGACATTGGCAGTACTGATAGATGATACAAGCCACCACTTGGAAGCCCGGGTGAATTCAAAATAACACAGAATCACAAAAGCGACGCCCCGCGGTATGATCCCTTGCTCCCAAGCGTCACGAAAGTGATGCCCCGCAGTTAAGGGGTTAAATCTTCTCTCGTGATCTTAGTTCTATGTAATGTTTTCCTCAGGCAGTTCTTGACAATACCAATCATTCTTTCGGTAAATCCATTTTACCATGGAGCTCTTGGAGCTGTGAACTGCCAAATACAATTTTGGATTCCCAGCGCTGACTTAACCTTTGGGTTGTTCATTAGGTTCAACAGTAAAGGTGATGCTCCAACGAAATTAGTTCTGTTGTCACTTATTAACTTCCCAGGACAAGACCTTCTAGCAGCAAATCTGCAAAAGACATTGAGGAATGTCTCTGAGTTTAGGTCTTCCACTAATTCTAGATGGACTGCCCTTGTGTAGGCACAAGTAAATAAACAAATATAAACTTTATGGGGAGTTTCCTCACCCGTAACAGTTATAGCCCCTGTGTAGTCCACTCCTGTTATATGGAAGGGCCGACTTATGTTCACCCTATCCTTCGGTAGGGCTGGTGGTCCTGGGTAGATATAAGGTCGCTGCTCATACCTCCTACAAATGATGCAGTTTTTGAGATATTTTTTAATAACCTGTCTACCCTTAGGAATCCAGTACCTTTCCCGAATTTGGGCTAAGGTCTGCGGTACACCTCTATGGAGAGTAGAATCATGGGCTTCCTTTATAATAAGTTGTACAAAGCATCCACTCTTGGGTAATAAAATGGGATGTTTGGTTTGGATGGGCAAGTCAGCCTTTACCAATCGGCCTCGACATCTTATCAGACCTTTTCCGTCTAAGAACAAGCCTAAATTCTTCATCAGCTTATTCCTTTTTCCAGTGTCGTGGCCTAAAAGTTTATATATTTCCCAGTAAGAATTTCTTTGTACTCTTTTCAACCAGTATTCTAGGGGATCTAATTTCTGAAACCCCACCTTCTTAGTCAAAAATTCAACAACCAATTTAGTAGTATTTAGAAGTTGTCTTATCTATGAGAATCGGCTGATGTCAATTATTTCTGGCTTAGGTACAATAGGATCCAAGTTCACTGCACTAATCTCAGCAATACTGTACTGTTTCTGTTCAGGCCAATCCTTAGTGAGTAACCATTTAGGACCTTTAAACAACAAGTTATCTTTGATCAGTCTCCTTACGGTCGAACCTCTCGAGAGCAGATCAGCTGGATTTTGTTTGGAGGACACATGCATGAAATTAAATTTGGAAGACAGCTCTTTAATAGTCTTCACTCTATTACGGACGAAAGGAATTTTACTGTCTTCCTTCCCTATCCAGTAAAGACAAATCTCACTGTCAGTCCATATGTAAATGTCCTCAAACTGAGCATCAAGAGTTGTGGTTATATACCTGGCCAATTTAGTTCCTACTTCAATGGAAGTCAATTCCCTTTAAGGTAGGGTTCTTTCTTTAATTGGCGCAACTCTGGCTTTGGACATAATAATCTTACTATCCTCTCCTGTTGCGCAATAAGCTACTGCTCCATAGGTCCTTTGAGAAGCATCACAAAGTATGTGTAAGTGCGACTTCTCATTACTGTTTATTTCCCAGGGAATACATATGCTTGATGTAGTTTCAAATTCCTTTCTAGTCTGTTCCCATTGCTCCACATATGTCTCACCCAATTCAGTGTCCCAGTCTAACTTTTCTCGCCAAGCCTCCTGTACTAAACATTTGCCCCTAATAACTATAGAACTGACAAATCCTAATGGGTCAAATAGCTTGGAAACCTGACTTAGCAAGGACGTCTTGGTGAGAGTGACATCAGAGAACTTAGTTGGTTTCAAACTTATTACATCAGCTGTTGTATCCCAGTTAAGACCTAACACATTTTGAATTTTGGGAATGTCAGAATCTGGATAGTCCTCATGTATTTTATTCCTCAAAAGCGGTGAATTTGTATTCCAGCTCTGTAACGGCAAATTTGCCTTCCCACATTCGGAATTGGCTACTTCATAAGCCTTCAATGCTTCCGACTCTGTATCAGCAACACCTTGCAAATTATCCATATAAAAAGCCTGCCCTATTTCTGGACATTTGACATTTTCAAAATGATGCTTTAAAGTGTTGCAAAGTAGGAAAGGACTAGCACAAGAGCCAAAGAGCACCGATCGGAAACAGTAAGTTTTCAATGGACTATCCTCATTTTGAGGATCATGAGACCAGAGGAATTTTGTAAATTTCCTATCCTTCTCTCTCAGTCCTATTCTGAGAAAACCCTTACTAATGTCTGCTGTGTAAGCATAAGGCTTCACTCTAAACCTTAGTAACACATTCCCTAACTTCTCTGTTAGTGTAGGTCCAGAGTATAGGCAATCGTTCAAGCTAGCTGATCCCTTGGACGCTTTACTACTACAGTTGAATACTATCCTTATGGGAGTAGTTACTGAATCGTTGCTTACAGCATGATGTGGTAAGTAGTGTCCTTCTTTGTGGTTAACAGGGTATTCTACCTCTTCTATAAATTTATTCTTCAATTGATCCCTTATAATATTATCATATAGGATCAGATGTTCTGGTTTATCTCTCAACTTTCTTAGAAGAGAATTTAACTGAGCTTTAGCTGCTTGGTAATTTGTTGGTAACTCTGAGTGGTTAAGTTTCCATGGTAATCCTACCCAATACTGTCCATCCTTAAATTCCACAGACTGATTATACAAGTCCAATGTTATTTTATGTTCAGGGGTTGGTTCCTCAGAGTGTATTCCCACACTGTCTAGGTCACACAATTTGTTTACAGGTTCAATATTTTCATCCAACAAGTCATTTATCTGAGTAGGTTCTAATTCTGCACCTATTCTAGCTACCATCAATGACTGTGTGGGGGTAACAAACACTGAGTCTACTAGTTTGGCTTCTCATTTAACTTGTTTTGGAAAAGGCAACTGACCCATAATAAGGTTACCTCCTGGACTCTTGAACAACTGTACCTTATTCCTTTTGAAAGTCCTATGTAGGAATCTTCCACAATAATCAGAACCAATTATAATTTTTATGGGACCCTCAGTATCTGATTCCACATTCCGTTTAGCCAACTTCATCCCTGAACCTTGTAGATGATCAGAGGTTTCCTTCAATCCCTTTATGTATATACTTGTCTCCATAGTATCAAGCACAGTTGCTGTTATACGGCATTTATATCTGCCTAATTGTATTACAGGTCTAACTAAATCAAAAGACTGAGCCTTCCTAGTTGTCAAGAATCCTGTAATGGCTAGATTTACCTTGCCGATAACTGGTAACTTTAAATTTCTCCACAATGTCTGCAGAAATGAAAGTTTTCTGAGCACCCGTATCAAACAGGGTACATACTAATTGGTTTCTATTCTCAAACAATACCTTCACATCTGCTATTGGTACTGCAGCTGGCATTACTAATGGAGCATTCCCTTTTGCAATTGTCATATTGACGCTTGCAGGTTTAGGAACCTCAATTTTCATCCTAGGGCATAAAGCACTATGATGATGCTTTTTTTTGCATTTAAAGCAAAGATTTAATTTAGTCTTACAGTCCGTGGCAGTATGTTCGGAGTTCATACAGATTATACAACACCCCAGTTCCTGAAGCTTCCCTACTCTAGAAGCGTAATCAGGGTAGTGTTGACAAAATACACTGGAATGTTGCTGACCACAAAAGACACAAACTTTCCTGTCTTTTACCATGGAAGGTTTTATTTCCTTAATATCCTCAGCATGTCTATTCCTAATCTTTAATACTTTATCCTCGGCCTTTGTGGAGCTAAGGAGAGTACCTATCTCTTCTTTAGGCACACACTTAGTCTTCTCTGACTTAACTTTCCCAACCAGTTGGTTAGTGGGTTTTTTCTTTACTTCAGTCTTCTGTTTGACCTCAGTAGTGTTTAATGTTCCTTGCAAATGTTTACAGAGTTGCATCAAGCCTTCCTCAATCTCTTCACAGGAGAAATTATCCTTCTGGTACCTACCATACAAAGCATCCTTGGTTTTCGGTGGTAGCTTTAAGGACACAATTCTTGAAAGCACCTAATCTGATGTCTTAATATCTTCGTAAGTACCTAAGGCCTTTAAATTACAACTTAGTGCAATTCTAAATTTCTGCAAGGAATCAAAATCGTGCCTAGGCATGGGTAATTCTATTAGAGCCTTTAATAAATGATTTATAACTTGCTCCCTGTCTTCGTAAATTTGTCTAAGGATGGTCAAAGCCACCTCATAGTTATTTTCTTCTACTGGTAATTCTTTTATCAGTTGATATGGTGTTCCTTTGACCTGTCCTAACAAATAGGTAAGATTGGTGACTTTAGGGAGATTTGTTCTATCGTGTACCAAATAGCTGAACTGGTCCCAGAAGGATTTCCATTTCTGCTCCCCATCAAATTCCGGAAGCGTTATTTGTGGTAACACAGCTCTACTCTGCTGTGCCACAACTTGTGTTTCCGCGGCAGTGTCAGCTAATTCTGACTCTAGTGTCTTTACTACAGTTAAGTATTCTTCTAATTTGTCTTCAAACTTCGTAGTTTCTGACTCTAAGAGTTCCTTATTCTCAGCCTTTACTATAGCCGCTTCTAAAGTTAAGTAACTCTCTTCGTACTTACTCCATCGATCTTTCAGAATAATTAGGAGACTATTTATTCTCTCCTTGGACAGAGGTATTTGGTCCAGCAACTGGTTACAATCATTTACGGCTCTAGTTACCCATCCTGCCTTACTACTAGAAGATCTTTGCAATAAAGAAACAGACATGTTGACGGAGTTCTAATTTAATAATTTAATTATGAATTCCAACCACAATTTTACCTCAACTTAGTAATGATTTGATTATTTTAAATTTTGAAGAGGGTAGGGATTAAGTCCTCATTGTGCAAATTATCCCCTCTCCCAATTTCGTAATATTCATTACAGCTCAGCTAAGTATTTAATTTAATTTTGAGGAGTGTAGGGATTAGGTCTATAATTTCAACCTATTCCCCAGGGTTATTAAACCTCTAGGGTTTTATTTCATCCCCACACTCAATTGCCAAAACACCCATATTCCCCGAGCTCAGAATTAATTACCTCAATACTCCATAGGCCCACCCATAGCTTGTACAGCATAGAACTCTCCTTTCTCATGTTCTAAATAATTTATAAATTTCTGCAGAACCGCTTCCCTACCATGATGGTTCCAATGTATACCATCAGCTTTCAGCATTGCTTGGAAGGGCTTGGCATTAAAATGTATGAAATCCCTTCCCTTCCTGGCCCGTTGCAACTTTCGGTTTACAGCTCTGCTAATTAATTTATATGTTCCATAACAAACTGGAGAGCCATATGGCAGGTTCCTTGGCTCGAGGAGGGTTATGGCTACTGAGGATTTACAAGAGCCCTCTATGGCTTCTACCACTGCTAAAATATTCTCCACAACTTCATTGACCTCCACGTCCTCATGGATATCATTTCCTCCAAGGAACAGGACCTTATGGTCATGCTCCCAGTCTAATACGGCATTCAGCCTTTCATCTTCAGAGAAAGCGCTTGCCGTTCCTCCCGGAGCTCTATAGACACGTACGTCCACGTCTTCCACTTCAACCGAACGTGGTAGTAAACTGTGCCCCGCAAAAGCAACTTTAAACACATTCAGCGCCTCAGCACACATCGGTTATCCTCACTCGGTCGGGGCACCAAAAATGTGAAAAATGTTGAATAGTTCTGGTAAACAAATCGGGGCCCTCTTTCTGGGCACCAAAATGTGAGAAATGTTTAATGTATCCAAGTCGGTATCCCTGCCGGGACACCGCTATGCAAGAATTTTCTCGGTACACAACTCGTAGGTCGTTACTCTTCCCTAAAGTTGTCTAAGTAAATCAAACAAGTCTCATAGAGTTAGGTGAAACGTAAATTAAATTTAACTCACCTACAATACTATCTTCTATCTTATAGCTAATCCCCCCTTGAATTGGCCAATTCGTAAAGGTTACTTAGCTAATGAAGAGGGAGTGATCGTTAACCGATGACGATGAGGCTGCCTGGTATAGTTGCTTGGGCAAGCAAGCGTCCTAATGGTGTGTATATACAACCGTGCTAACTCCACGAGAGCCAGGAGCAGAGTGTTAACTCCACGAGATCTAGGAGCAGAGTGAGTGAACGCAGCAAGCCCCAACTCTTCATCAAATTGTGGGTTGCCAACTCTTATTTAATTACAGTACTAAATACAGTTATATTACATCATGATATGTACAGGGCAAATCCAACAAATTAATCTTAGTTCCACTTAAACTAAAGTTAGACCAAATATTCCCTTTAACTATGTAAATATCTCAATTCCACATCTGCCTTAACAGGGGAATCTTTCCCTGCTTGCCACGTCACCTATCGCGCAGACGCAGTTTAGGTGAATGGAAAATACCACATAATTACATGTATTTACAATGCATAGTTGTCCACGGGGGTTAAATGCAGTAGCATTTAATTTATCAATAACAAGAATTATTAAAGAGAACGTCATTTCTGGGTTATTAAAACCGCTTGAACAATTAACAACAGTCTCTATATTTCCTCTGCCTTTAACCAGGGATAACTATGATAAATTTAGCGAGCGCAACTGCTCTGGGGGAAAATATTTCCCACAGGTGATGTCCAGACGCCAACCCACCCACATGCTAATTTCGCACAAAAAGAGTATGGTATTAAAGAAGGACTACAAGTCAGCCATATACTCCAGCCAGTGCCCAACTCTGACTGGATTTTACCGTTAGGGAAACAAGGAGGCTTTGCGTCATTACATCCTTGACATTTCGTTTGTGACTCAGGACTGATGTAAGTCTTCACAACGAGTGGTGGAAGGCACCTCTTTCTGTTCAAATTATGTCCATTTGGAATAGTTAAAATATATCAGACATATTTATGGAGTGCTCCGTACGGTCTGCTCACTGTTTAGTGCATTTAAATCATCCATCTATCTATTACATCTGTCTATCTCATCCATAGATTTTCACACACTACTCAAGTTAGTATAAAATAAAACTTCACGTGATGTTTTGGTGTAATATGGACGAGGTTTTTGTTCATTTTAAGCGATAGGTAGTAACTTCTGAGAGATAGGGATCTCCACAACGCAGCTAATAATGGATTGTATATGAAGGGAAAATCCTTCAAAACAACCAAAACTATTGCTGACACCTTGGCATACCCCGTTTATCGTAATGATGCTAACGTAACCTTACCAAACCAAACATGCGCAATCGTAACCTAACCTCCCCCCAAGGCTCCCCACATTAGGGAGAGGGCTCTGCCCCTCTGCACCCACTCTCTTTAGAGTAATGTAAATAGCAGTACCGCTCAGGAACAGTAACTTTTTTTTTTTTTTTCACGTGTAGCTCTAAGGTTCCTGGGCACCGATGTCCCTTCATATTCAATAGCTCATCCTCTATTCCTTCTTTTCACGTCTTGCAATATACAAAGGAATATTGTTAATTAAAGCTGCGTGCGAAATAAGAGGTGCGGTTGGTGAACTGAGTGAATTTTTCTCTTTGAAGGTTTGGTTGAAACAGGGATGTATCATGTCTCCATGGTTGTTCAATCTTTACATGGATGGGGTAATAAAAGAGATACAAGGTAGGGCAGTGGATGTTGGAGTGGCCCTAATGAGAGAGGGTAGTGTTTGGAAACACTCTGTACTGTTGTTTGCAGATGATACTGTGTTGTTAAGTGAAGACGAAGGGGAGCTGCAAGGCTTGGTGGATGAGTTTGGGAGAGTGTGTAAGAAACGGAAACTAGGGGTGAATGTAGGGAAGAGTAAAGTGATGGTCTTCGAGAGAGGTGAAGTCAGTGAAAGTACAGTGAGGTTGGATGGTGAGGAAATGGAAAATGTGAGTACGTTTAAGTACTTAGGGAGTGTGATGAGTAAGGATGGAAGTTTGGAGAGTGAAGTGCTTGAAAGGGTGCAACAAAGAAGAAAGGTTGCTGGTTCCTTGAATGCAGTGATGAGAAATAGGGAAGTGATCATGGAAGTGAAAAAGTCACTATATGACAGTATTGTGATACCAACTCTAACGTATGGAAGTGAAGTTTGGACGTTGTTGGAAGGACACAAGTCAAGAATGAGAGCAGTGGAAATGAGTTATTTAAGAGGAGCCTGTGGAGTCACATGGAGAGACAGACTGACAAATGAGTATATAAAGGAGCGTTGTGGTGTGGATGTGGATGTGATAGGAAGTGTTAGGAGGAACGCACTGAGGTAGTTTGGGTATGTGGAGAGGATGGAGGGAGAGAGACTGACAAGGAGAATGTATGTGAGTTAGGTGGAGGGGGGGAGAGGGAGGGGGAGACCGAGGATGAGATGGAGGGATGGAGTGGAGAGGTATATGAGGGAGGGGGGTGTGAGTTCGGAGCGGGGCAGTGAAATGGCGGAGGACAGGGCGACGTGGAGGCGATTTGTTTGTGGCCATCAGGTGCGGGATTTGGGCGTCTGGCAATAGATAGATAGATAGAGAATGACAGTACAGAGTGTGTGTGTGTGTGTGTGTGTGTGTGTGTGTGTGTGTGTGTGTGTGTGTGTGTGTGTGTGTGACAAAATTATCTGTAGCATTTGCTTGCAATTTTGTGGAAAGTTGGGTCTTACGCAAAGCAAAGGTTGATTATACAGTATTTATTTTGGGACGCATCAGAAATCGTAAACCTCCGTTAGCCTTGGAGGGGTCTTGCTATCACAGATGGGGTTTATATGTTTACACACACACACACACACACACACACACACACACACACACACACACACACACACACACACACACACACACAGATGCTGACTGTAAAATGTTCGCGAAATATGTTAGTCAGCAAAAAGCATTTCATTTTTTAGGAACTAGATCATTATACAGTACAGCATATGGTGTGTGTGTGTGTGTGTGTGTGTGTGTGTGTGTTTATATTTCAGCATAATGAAATTGCCTTACAGTATAAAGTAGGTTACTTTGGTTACATCATGCCAATAAACCAAACTGTGATGACTTAATAATGGGTAAAACATTGCAGTTGCATTGTGTCAGTCAGGGAAACTACCCGACTTTTTCTCAGGGATTTACGGCAAAGCTGGGGGAGCGGTAGCACAGTGGTAGCGCGCTGGACTTGTGATCGGGGGATTGCAAGTTCGAGCCTCGCCCGGGCTGCCGTGCCGGGAGGGGTAGCTCCCTCCTGTAACCCTAGCGGGGCTATATAGTCCAATACAGGGCTTAACTCGGGGGAACTCCATTTCTCCCATTTTTTTTTACGGCAAAGCTGTGACTGGCTAATGCAATACAGCGTGGAGAATAAAGTGTGTGGATATGAGGTTTACCACGTCCTTGAACTGTGTGGTTGATAGCAAAATAATTATCACGATAACATATATGTGGTGGTCTCCATAATTGTGGCAGAGGCTTCGCCGTTATCACTGACACCATTAGTGATGGTTGATATGACACTGAAAATATACAATAACTTTATACTTTATCATGAAAACACTCAGTACTACCGCCGGCATATTTTACATTAACCCAATTGCGCCCAGCGTCCTCAATATAGGACGGAACTGGGCATTTTCAGGAGTTAATACAGGAGGGAACCCCGGAGTAGAGACTTAAGAGCTTCGCGAGAATGAGCAGATAGGCAGAGGGCAGTACGCTTCGTACCCTTCCAGCGAATTCCCTCACACAGGAACCCTGGGAGTTAATGGGTTAATATTTCTGAAGACAGTTATTACACTACCACATCAGACACGGTCATACAATAACATTTACAGAACACGTTATTACAACTGACATAGTCATTGACATTGTCATGTCATGCCTATAGGTTCATCAACTTAGTTACAGTAATGCAACAGATAGTAATATCCATCCATATAATTAGGTTAACCAACGACATCATGCAGCCACAGCAGCCAATACCTCCCTTTACCCCGTCCCTCGCGTTGACACCCAGTCCCTGTTACCCCTGTAAAATTGTAACCTCTGCAAACGTGGGAGGCCCTCGTCATTCATTAAGTAACATCCATTATTCAACCACAATTATTCAAATAACACCAATTTGATTGGCTAAGATAGAAATATTTGGAACCATGCTGATATTTCTTTAACATAACATAGACTGAGTAGTATGGCTGACAACTAATATAAAATTATTATCACTATGAATAACATTATCACCACGTTATCGAAGATAATCATTGAACATCGTCGCATCGTAAACTTCTCCACCCCATTGTCATAACCCTTATCACCTCAGTTCCCATCATTACCTTCCCAAACCGAGCTGCCACATGTCTGCAGGGAAATATTTTTGTGTCTGGTGCTTCGATTCACGAGACTGTGAACCCCAAGCTTCAAGAAGTGCTTGGCAAGGCGACAGCGCTTTTGTTGGCGAGTGTACTGTACCTACAGAACGATCGTCGCTCTCCGCGGGTTAATTTTCTTGGGATCGGTAAGCTCCATATCCTTGGCTTCCCGTACAGTTATATATTAGTACCCATGATGCTAACTCAACTAAGACTCAGTGAACTAAAGACTGAGTACTGACTGCTGTTTCGCAGAGAAATGCCAATTATCGAAAGTCAAAAATATAGGCAGAGGCTGGTGGTGACCAGTCTTATCTCCTGTGGAGGAGGATTCACTGTCGCAAGCGGACTAGTGAATTGTGACTCGTTTTATCTCCTGTGGAGGAGGATTCACTGTTGCAGGTGGACTAGTGAATCGTGACTCGTTTTATCTCGTGAAACTGGTAGGATTAACTGTCGCAGGCGGACTAGTGAATCGTGACCAGTTTTATCTCGTTAAACTGGTAAAGAAAAAAAAAAATGCAACTGGGCTGGAAAAACTCTTACGTAAATAGTAAGAGCGTGCCTATAGACTTTAATGATAACAAATTCTGGTACCTAGGTAAGAATGAGTGAGTATTATTTCGTTAATAACTTTATAGCTAGGAGTTAATATCATGGAATGAGGTCACCAGATGTCACGGGGGGTGTAAAAATTTAAAAAAGAATGGTAAATATTGATCGAAAGTAAACACAAGGAATTGACTTGTGAAATCAAGTAGTAAGTTTTACTTTATGCTGGCTTGCTTTGCCGATTTTCTATGGACGAGAATTTTATAAACTTTCTCAACAGCACACAGGGGAGACTACTCACGAATGCTGTATCATTACTACTGTTAGCCTCTGAGAAAGTGTGATCCTTACCCCCTGATAATCAATAAATAATAATAAAAATAGTGATCAGGTTCTTGCTGCTGCTAACTCCTGGCTGGCACAACGGATTTAAGAACTAATATGAAAGAACTGGCTTTAATACCAGTCGTGATTAATATAAGAAGTTTGTGTGAACTGGGAGTAGCAAACTAAAGCTCAATGTGGAGAAATGAAACACGATTCTCGATTTACATTAAACTCAAAGAAAAGAACTGTAAATTTATTAATTACAGTGAAATAAATTTACGTTACATGAATTTCAAAAACTAATTCAAGAGGGAAATTCACTATCGCAGGAGGACTAATGAATTCAAATATCAAAAGAAATACACTCACTCGTTCAAAGAGCTAATCTGACTTAAGCCTAGGAAAACAAACAGAAATACTGGTCAGTGGAGAGAATGGAGCTGATGCTACACAAAACGGCGTCTCTGCTACGGCAGGCATTGCTCAGTGCTAAAGTCACTACTCCGATCACCTAGTCAGTGGAGAGATGCGGGGATCACTGTACAACAGAGATGCTGCTCTCAATGCTGGGCACAACGAGTTCCTACTCCTGAGGCAGTCCGAAACTGACTGAGTCCAAACTGGGAAAGGGGGGTGAAAGATGGCCACCGGAAGTAGGCATGGCCTAACTTCAACGGTCAATGGAGAAAGGTGAACAGTATACACATGCAATAAAATGACTCAGTGAAGCACTGATGTCGTGCATAAGAAGTCACTTTTGGAGCAGTGATGAATATTCTGAAAAACTATCCCAATCGAAGTGCCTACGAGGACGGTTAAACTGAGTGATACACAGTGGGAATTCCACTAGAGTTCATGGTTTTCTCACCCAAGTAAAATGTCACGAATTTGTAGAATACACAATCTCATGAATTAGTGACACACTGAAGCGGCGATAGAAAAGAGATAAAGATGCAACAATTTAATTAAGAGACAGGGTGAAGAGAACTGATAAGAAGAGAAGAATTAATGAGATGAAGAGCCTTTGACTACACCTTGTTCAGAAGAACTGTGTGTGTGGAATCTCCCCACACATGAGAGTTTTACTCTACACATGGACGAATAAAACTACTGTATAAGGTCAACAACTAAGCACACGCAAAGAAGGAACATATTTGGCATAGGACACCTAATCACTTGGAAGCAGATTATACTCGAAAGGTAGTATGATTTTTTTTTTTTCAAGATAAATCCCGAGAGAATGAAACCTTGAGTATGTTCAAAGATGATGGAGGACTGAGTTGGATATTGATAAAAATTAGAGGATACTCCTGTGCAAGATTTTGACAGGTTGAATGGTGTAAGAACTAAGTTTTTCATGGATTAAAAGCAACAAGATTACTTTTATACCAATCAGAGATATCAGCCAAGTAAAACATTATGTGTGTCATAACCTCATCCCTTGTTTGTAGAAGTAACTGCTGAGATGACCGTTGTGAGAAGCGAATGGAAAGGTGAAGGGTGGAGTTATCAGCATATAAGTTGATAGGGTTAGATGTACAGCTTAGAAGGTCAATGATGAATTAAAGGAAAAGAGTTGGTGATGGGACAGAGCCCTTAGGAACACCACTATTGATAGCTCTAGGAAAAGAATGGTGGCTGCCTACAACAGCAACTGTGAAATTTTTTAAATCTAATATAACTCGGTATCCTCACTCGGGGCACCACGATGTAAGAAATTTCTAGTATTTTCTAGTAAACAATTCATAGATCCTTACTCGTCTCTAGAACTGTCCTTAAGTAAATTTAAACAAGTCTCATAGAGCTTGAGCAATGAAGCGTCCTTAAGGTGCGTATGTACAACGTGCTGCTTCAGCCTTGTCTAGGAGCAGAGTGAAGAAAATGCCAGACCCTAGTTCCTCATAGAATTGTAGGGGTGCCAACTATTAATAAATTACAATACTAAATACAGTTAGATTACATCATGATATATACAGGGTGAACCTAACAAATTAATCTTAGTTTTAATTAAACTAAAGTTAAGCCAAATATTCCCTTTAACTATGTGAATATCTTAAATCCACACCTGCTTTACATGAAGACCTTTTCATCCTCGCCACGTCATCTAACACGCAGACGCAGTTTATGTCCGTGGAAATTTCCATTTAGTTACATGTATTTACAATATAGTTGTCCACAAGGGTTAAACGCAGTAGCATTTTATTTATCAATAATAAGAATTATTAAAGAGAACGTAATTTCTGGGTTATAAAAACCGCTTGAACAAGTGACAACGGTCTCTAGTTTTCCTCAGCTTCTAACCAGGGATGACTATTATAAAAACTAGAGAGCACAACTGCTCTGGGAGAAAATATTTCCCACAGTTTTGGGGCCGGGTGGAAAATAATAACACTGTATCATGTAATGTGACCCTTAGTCAGGAGTTCCCTCCATAGATCTTGAGAACCTTGTGCTGCGGCTCTTTTAGGTCGTGCATCCTGACCCATTTGATCTTCACCATCCCCTGTATCCAGAGTAGCCGCTAACTCACTGGGTTCCAGCTTATCAATAGTTTTTATACTGATATGTCCCCTACATTTTATTTTTACGAGTCTCAGCACCCACTCTGAATCTGGGTGCGTGGAGATCACTTTAGCTAATGGCCACTGGGATCTTGGTTGTTCGGTTTCCACTAAGACCACATCCCCTATGTTTATGACAGTTTTGTTGCTGGCAGCCTGAGCTTCATAAAATCTTTCTTGTAGGCTCAAAAGATATTCCTGGCTCCAATGTCTATTCCAAATATCCAACACCCTTTTCAGATGTTGATATCCCTCCCGTAGATGTTGTCCTAAATCATTATCTTCTATGGTAGGATCATCTACTTCTTCCTGTATATCCACACAAGGCGTCAGATGGAGCTTCCTGCCATATAACATATGATCCGGTGTCAAGGCCTCTAGCAAGATGCTAGTGTCATCCAGATAAGTTAGGGGTCTATTATTAATCCTGATTTCACTTTCAGTTATTACTGTTCTTAATTCTTCTCCCGTGATCTTAGTTCTGTGTAACGTTTTCTTCACGCAGTTCTCCACAGTACCAATCATTTGTTCGGTAAATCCATCTTGCCATGGAGCTCTTGGAGCTGTGAACTGCCAGGTACAATTTCGGATTCCCAGCGCCGACTTAACCTTTGGGTCATTCATTATGTTCAACAGTAAAGGTGCTGCTCCAACGAAATTAGTTCCATTGTCGCTTTTTAACTTGCCAGGGCAAGACCTTCTAGCGGCAAATCTTCGAAAGACATTGAGGAATGTCTCTGAGCTCAGATCTTCCACTGTTTCCAGATGGACTGCCCTTGTGAAGGCACAAATAAATAGACAAATGTAAACTTTACGAGAAGTTCCCTCACCTGTAACAGTTATAGCCCTTGTATAGTCCACTCCTGTTACTTGGAAAGGCCGACATACATTTACCTTATCCCTTGGTAAGGCCGGTGGTCCTGGATAGTCATATGGTCGTTGTTCATACCTACTAAAAATGATGCAGTCTTTGAGATATTTTTTAATGACCTGTCTACCCTTCGGAATCCAATACCTTTCCCGCATCTGGGCCAAGGTCTGCAGCACACCTCCATGGAAAGTGGAATCATGGGCTTCCTTTATAATTTATTGTACAAAGTATCCGCTCTTGGGTAATAAAATGAGGTTTTTGGTTTGGAGGGGCAAATCAGCCCCGACATCTAATCAGACCTTTTCCATCTTAGAACAAGCCTAAATCTTTTATCAGCTTATTTCTGTTCCCAGTGCCTTGGCCTGAAAGGTTATATATTTCCCCGTAATAATTCTTTTGTATTCTTTTCAGCCAATATTCTAGGGGATCTGACTTCTGAAACCCCACTTTCTTATTCAAAAATTCAACAACTAATTTAGTAGTGTTTATAAGTTGTCTTATTGATGAGAATCGGCTGATGTCAATCACTTCTGTCTCAGGTACTACAGGATCCAAGTTTACTACAGCAACCTCAGCAATACTGTACTGTTTCTGCTCAGGCCAATCCTTAGTGAGTAACCATTTAGGGCCTTTAAACCACAATTTATCTTTGATCAGTCTCCTTACGGTCGAACTTCTTGAGAGCAGGTCAGCTGGGTTTTGTTTGGAGGATACATGCATGAAATTAAATTTAGAAGACAGCTCTTTAATAGTCTTCACTCTATTACGGACGAAAGGAATTTTACTGTCTTCCTTCCCTATCCAGTAAAGACAGATCTCACTGTCAGTCCATATGTAAATATCCTCAAACTGAGTAACAAGAATAGTGGTTATATTCCTGGCCAACTTAGTTTCTACTTCTATGGAAGCCAATTCCATTTGAGGTAGGGTTCTTCCTTTAATTGGCGCAACTCTGGCTTTGGACATAATAATCTTACTATCCTCTCCTGTTGCGCAATAAGCTACTGCTCCATAGGTCCTTTGAGAAGCATCACAGAGTATGTGTAAGTGCGACTTCTCAATACTGTTTATTTCCCAGGGAATACATGTGCTTGATGTGGTTTCAAACTCCTTTCTAATCTGTTCCCATTGTTCCACATATGTCTCACCTGGTTCAGAGTCCCAGTTTAACTTTCCTCGCCAAGCCTCCTGTACTAAACATTTGCCCCTAATAACTATAGGACTGACCAACCCTAATGGGTCAGATAACATGGAGTCCTGACTTAACAAGGACTATTTGGTTGAGAGTGACATCAGAGAACTTAATTGGTTTCAAGCTTATTACATCAGCTGCTGTATCCCAGTTAAGACCTAACACATTTTGAATTTTGCGAATGCCAGAATCTGGATAGTCCTCTTGTATTTTATTTCTCAAAAGCGGTGAATTTGTATTCCAGCTCTTTAACGGCAAACTTGCCTTCCCACATTCGGAATTGGCTACTTCATAAGCCTTCAATGCTTCCGACTCTGTATCAGCAACACATTGCAACTCCATGTAAAAAGCCTGCCCTATTTCTGGGCATTTGACATTTTCAAAATGATGCTTTAAAGTGTTGCAAAGTAGGAAAGGACTAGCACAAGAGCCAAAGAGCACCGATCGGAACCAATAAGTCTTCAATGGACTATCCTCATTTTGAGGATCATGAGACCAGAGGAATTTTGTAAATTTCCTATCCTCCTCTCTCAGTCCTGTTCTGAGAAAAGCCTTACTAATGTCTGCTGTGTAAGCATAAGGCTTCACTCTAAATCTTAGTAACACATTCCCTAGCTTCTCTTTTAGTGTAGGTCCAGAGTATTGGCAATCGTTCAAGCTAGCTGATCTCTTGGACGCTTTACTACTACAATTGAATACTGTCCTTATGGGAGTAGATACTGAATCCTTGCCTACAGCATGATGTGGTAAGTAATGTCCTTCTTTATAGTTAACAGGGAATTCTACCTTTCTATAAATTTATAATTTATTGATCCTTTATAATATTATCATATATGGTTAGATGTTCTGGTTTATCTCTCAACTTCCTTAGATGAGAATCTAACTGAGCCTTAGCTGCTTGGTAATTTGTTGGTAACTCCGAATGGTTTAGTTTCCATGGTAATCCTACCCAATACTGTCCATCCTCAATTTCACAGACTGATTATACAAACCCAAAGTTATTTTATCTTCAGGGGTTGGTTCCTCAGAGTGTATTCCCACACTGTCTAGGTCCCACAATTTGTGTACAGGGTCAATATTTTCATCCAACAAGTCATTTATCTGAGTAGGTTCTAATTCTGCACCTATTCTAGCTACCATCAATGACTGTGTGGGGGTAACAAAGACTGAGACTACTAGTTTGGCCTCTCCTTTAACTTGTTTTGAAAAAGGCAACTGACCCATAATAAGGTTACCTCCTGGACTCTTGAACAACTGTACCTTATTCCTGTGTAGGACTCTTCCACAATAATCGGAACCAATTATCATTTCTGTGGGACCCACGGTATCTGATTCCATATTCCGTTTAGCCAACTTTAACCCTGAGCTTTGTAGATGATCAGAGGTTTCCTTCAATCCCTTTATATATATATATATATATATATATATATATATATATGTATATATTTATACTGTATATATATATATATATATATATATATATATATATATATATATATATATATATATATGTATATATTTATACTGTATATATATATATATACACTTGTCTCCATATTATCAAGCACAGCTGCTGTTATATGGCATTTATATCTGCATAATTGTATTATAGGTCTAACTAAATCAAAAGACTGAGCTTTCTTAGTTGTTAAGAATCCTGTAATTGCTAGATTTAGCTTGCCAATAATAGGTAACTTTAATTCCTTCACAATGTCTGCAGAAATGAAGGTTTTCTGAGCACCCGTATCAAACAGGGTACATACTAATAGGTTTCTATTCTCAAACAATAACTTCACATCGGCTATGGGAACTGCAGCTGGCATTACTAATGAAGCATTCCCTTTTGCAATTGTCATATTGACCTTTGCAGGTTTAGGAACCTCAGTTTTTATCCTTGGGCATAAAGCACTATGATGATGATCCTTTTCGCAGTTAAAACAAAGATTTAATTTAGTCTTACAGTCCGCGGAAGTATGTTCGGAGTTCTTACTAATCAATACAACACCCCAGTTCCTGAAGCTTTCCTACTCTAGAAGCATAATCAGGATTCTGTTGACAAGATGTACTGGAATGTTGCTCACAACAAAATACACAAACTTTCCTGTCTTTTACCATGGAAGGTTTTGCTTCCTTAATTTCACCAGCTTGTCTGTTCCTTGTCATTTATACTTTATCCTCACCCTTTAAGGAACTAAGGAAAGTACCTATCTCTTCTTTAGGTACATATAGGTACATACTAAGTCTCCTCTGACTTAGCTTTCCCAACCAATTAGTTAGTGGATTTTTTCTTTATTTCAGTCTTCTGTTTGACCTCAGTAGGTTTTACTGTTCCTTGCAAATGTTTACAGAGTTACATCAAGCCTTCCTCAATCTCTTCACAGGAGAAATTATCCTTTTGATACCTGCCATACATAGCATCCTTGGTTTTCGGTGGAAGCTTTAAGGACACAATCCTTGAAAGCACCCAGTCTGATGTCTTAATATCTTCGTAAGTACCTGAGGCCTTTCAGTTACAACTTATTGTAATTCTAAAGTTTTGCAAGGAATCAAAATGGTGTCTAGGTATGGGTAATTCAATTAGAGCCTTCAATAATTGAGTAATAAATTGCTCTCTGTCTTCGTAGTTTTGTCTAAGGATGGCCAAGACCACCTCATAATTATTTTTTTCTACTGGTAATTCTTTTATCAGTTGATATGGTGTTCCTTTGGCCTGTCGTAACAGATATGTAAGTTTACTGACTTTAGGGAGATCTGTTCGATCGTGTACTAAATATTTGAACTGGTCCCAGAAGGATTTCCAGTTCTGCTCCCCATCAAACTCCGGAAGCCTTATTTGTGGTAACACAGCTCTGCTCTGCTGTTCCACAACTTGTGTTTCCAAGGCAGTCTCAGCTAATTTTGACTCTAATGTCTTTACTACAGTTAAGTATTCTTCTAATTTACCTTCAAACTTCATAGTTTCTGACTCTAAGGGTTACTTATCATCAGCCTTTACTATAGCTGTTTCTAAAGTTATATAACTTTCTTCATACTTGTTCCATCGGTTTCTCAGGATATTTAAGAGACTATTTAATTTCTCCTTGGACAGAGATATTTCGTCCAATGACTGTTTACAATCATTTATGGCTCTAGTTACCCATCCTGCTTTACTACTAGAAGATCTTTGCAATAAAGAAAAAGACATGTTGACTGGTTTCTAATTTAATGATTTAATTATGAGTTTCAACCACAAATTTACCCCCAGCTTAGTAATTATCTGATTATTTTAAATTTTGAAGAGGGTAGGGATTAGGTCCTCTTTGTGCAAACTATCTCCCACGGTTATTCAACCTTTAGGGTTGTATTTATCCCCCCTCTCAACTTCCAAATATTAATTACAGCTCTGCTAACTAATGATTTAATTTTGAGGAGTGTAGGGATTAGGTCTATAATTTCAACCTATCCCCCAGGGTTATTAAACATCAATTTCGAAAACATCGATTTTCCCTGAACTCGGTATGTACAGTACGTACTTCCACATCCTCCACTTCAACCAGACGTGGTAGTAAGCTATGCCCAACGAAAGCAACTTTAAACACATTCAGCGTTCTGACACACATCGGCTTTCCTCACTCGGGGCATTAAAATGTGAAAAATTTTCAATCTAATATAACTCAATATCCTCACTCGGGGCACCATAATGTAAGAAATTTCTAGTATTTTCTAACAAACAACTCATAGGTCCTTACTCGTCCCTAGAATTGTCCTTAACCCTTGTAAGGTAATCTTGATTTTGTTACTATATTAGGTAACGTGGGGTCTGACAGACCCCACGGAAAAAAAAAAAAAAAAACTTCCGTTTGAGATATTTCAAAATGCTTCATTACACAAATAATTCAACCCCTTATCTGTAAATAGGGCCAGAAAATATAAAGTTTAATCGAAAAAAATATATTTTTTGAAGTTTATACAAAAATGGTTAAATTTTAGGTATAAAAATTTTAAAATTAAATCTTGCAAAATTGAAAAGTAATATCATGATTCCTTGGGTGGTCTGCAGTAGACCGATGTTGGGACTTTCTGTACACAAAAGGAGAAAGACAGCAAATTGAAATAAAAAAATCACAAGAGGGCTCAACTGAGGTTACATTATAGGTAATCTGGGGTCTAACAGACCCCAATGCTCTATAGAGCAAAATCAGAGCCAGATACAGCTATGACCCCATCATCCCCATGAAGAGCATCACTAGGCAGGAAGGTAATGAGACGGACAGATCTGTAGGCCTTATGCTCATATTTTTTTAAATTAAATTTCGGGGACTGGGGTCTCTGAGATCCCACATTACCTATCTAGGGTTAAGTAAATTCAAACAAGTCTCATAGAGTTAAATGAACCGTAACTTAACCTTAACTCACCTGCTGTAACTATTTCTCTTGTATCTCCTAGCTAATCCCCCCTTGATTTGGCCAATTCTTAAAGGTTACTTAGCTAGTGAAGAGGGAGTGTCGGACAACTGATGACGATGAGGCTGCTTTTCTGTAATTGCTTGAGCAATCAAGCGTCCTTAAGGTGCGTATGTACAACGTGCTGCTTGAACCTTGTCTAGGAGCAGAGTGAAGAAAATGGCAGACCCTAGTTCCTCATAGAACTGTAGGGGTGCCGACTATTAATATATTACAGTACTAAATACAGTTAGATTACATCATGATATGTACAGGGTGACTCTAACAAATTAATCTTAGTTTTAATTAAACTAAAGTTAAACCAAATATTCCCTTTAACTATGTGAATATCTTAAATTCACATCTACATAACATGAAGACCTTTTCATCCTCGCCACATCATCTAATGCACAGATGCAGTTTAGGTCCGTGGAAATTGCCACATAATTACACGTTTTTACAATATAGTTGTCCACAAGGGTTAAACGCAGTAGCATTTAATTTATCAGTAATAAGAAATATTAAAGAGAACGTAATTTCTGGGTTATAAAAACTGCTTGAACAAGTGACAACGGTCTCTAGTTTTCCTCCGCTTCTAACCAGGTATGACTATTATTAAAAGTAGGGAGTGCAACTGCTCTGGGGGAAAATATTTCCCACAGCAACTATAGAGCGACCAGAAGTTTACCTACAGATGAAGGCATAGGCATAGGAAAAAGAAGAAAAACTGAAAGATGAGAGTTTGGATTTTAAGAGTTATGCCAGACTCGATCGAAAGCCTTTGAGATGTCAAGTGCTATGGCAAAGCTTTTGCCAAAGTCCCGAAAGGACGATGATCAGGGCTCTGAAAATTTGAGAAAGTCGGCAGTGGAGCCTCCCTTGTGGAATCCATCATACTGACAATATGTAAGAAGATTGTGACAAGAAATGTGCTGTGAAATTATTTGTTAAGAATAGATTCAGAAACTCTAGAAATGCAGAATTTAAAAGCAACTGGGTGATAGTTATAGGGCTGAGAATGCTCGTCCCTGTCTATAACAGGCTGAGTGAGAATAAACTTCCAGGAAGAAGGAAAAGTACAAGCCGACAGACAAAGGCAATATATGTCACCTAGGCAGGTTGTAAGCACAGAGGCACAGTTCTTGAGGGCAAAAGGAGGGACCCCATCAGGCCAATATGCCTTGATAGTACTGGGGCCAGTGATGGCAGAAAACACATTAATTGATGAAATTTTAATGTCAATCCAGAGGAAGTCAGAGGGGAGAAGTGAGAGAGTAACAGCACCAAAACTGTCTAAGGTGGATTAGAGGAGTAAGTCTGAGTGGAGGTTTCTGCTTTATTAGTAGAAGAAATAGCTACAGAGCCATCAGAACGGAAAAGAGGAGGGAAGGTTGATAGTTATCAGAACAGTTTTTGGCAAGGTGGCGGAAGAATCAGGAAACATTTGAGTTGGTAAGTGTGGAGCATTTAGTACGAATGAAATTATTTTTTGCTGAGTAAAGAACAGACATAGCATAAACGGGGGGAGAAACATAAAAGAGACGAGAGTCAGGAGTGCGTTGGCTCCAGTACCTCTTGTGGACCTTGTTGTTGCGGACAGCATTAGACAAAGCACGATTCAACCAAGATTTCTTTTTTCCTTTTCATTAGATACAGGATAAGAGAAAGGAATGTATTCTTCCATGTCTGAAAGAATAACCTCCATTGTGCACAAGGCACACTCAGGTGGCTCACAACCATGGAAGCAATAATCATTCCTTGGAAAGTCAAACAAATACTGCCTGAGGACCTTCCAGTCAGCGGCACCAAAGTGCCACACTAGCTGCTTCTTGGGAAAGTCCACAGACTTTACTGGAGTGATAGGACAGGTTAAGGTGATAAGGTTGCGATCAGAGGAGTCCAATGGAGATAGATAGATAGATAGAGAGAGAGAGAGAGAGAGAGAGAGAGAGAGAGAGAGAGAGAGAGAGAGAGAGAGAAAGAGAGAGAGAAAACAATGTAAGTAGAAGGATTAGTTGTAAGCAAGAGGACATGTACAGTCGCCAAAGTTTCCACCTGGGCCAGGTAGCCGCGAGAGGTGGGTAACGGGTGCTGGCAACAGTGAATCTGTTTGTTCGTGTGTACATGCTCGACGAAAGTTCGGATCATCAACTCTCGTCTTCCGTAGTGAACCTCAGTCAGAGTTCATCCCAATATTCAGTCGATAATTTTTAGTCGATAGAATTTCTTGAAAGTATTAGATAATGCGAGTATTGAAAACATTAAGGAATATAATATTAACAATAAGTGAAATAATATAAAAGATGGCATATTTACAAATATTACATAACTATCAACCTATTCTTTTTCAGTATTACATGATAAACCCATGGCTAAAAAGTGTCTACTGAATACTGGGGGGACGAACCGTCGTGTGACCGGCCCTTACGATAGAAAAATAGATGCCGGTGTCTGATCGTTTTGCATTTCGTCAGTCCTGGGCCGGTCTCGATTAAACCTACTGAAATACCATTCTTGATTCCAGACATGAATAGATAAGTTAGGTCATTATTTGTTACAGGATTACTCATTGGGTTGATATTGATTTAAACTAAGTAGGAGAGATATAGGAACTGTAGATGTCGGAGGTAAATGTGTGACCTCACAGATAAGCGACACAAATAATAAGCAATTTTCCTTGTAATGTGTAATTCAGTCATTCGTTAGATGAATGGACTATAAAGGTGTGCTGTAATGACCATAGTCATATGAAATGTTGATACGGTGTCATAATCATACCTGACATAATAGTATGCATGAACTCTTTGCCTGTTGAGGTGACAGTATTATAACCTACCTCTTCATGGTGCACCACAGAACACACAAAAACATCTGCCTGAAGTTTTACCAACGAGGAATAAGCAACCGTTAACAGTGTCTAAACATAATCTAAATATTTGGTCAGTGTTATTGATGATGTGAATATGGCAGGTAATCTTACTCGTAACTGGACAGATGTTAAGTAAATGCATTCCTCTTCAACCTATACTGATAATGGTATCAAGTGATAACCCTATGAAATGGAATTACTGATATAAAAAGGAGAGAGTGAGAGAAATGCTTGGAGCGACTACTGTATATAGTTCATTTACATGTTATCGTAACAATGTAAAAACAACATAGAAAATTAAATGTTTAGTACTGTTTCGAATGCAAATATTTAGTAGAATGCTACTGGATCTCAAAAACTAATTCGGCAATTATTATCACTGACGGTGTGAATAACGTAACCCCCCCCCCCCTCCGCACGTCCGGCGCCTCCCCTAGCCTTTACTATGCCAAGCTCCCCCCTTAAGCAACTCTCCCACCGGCTCGACAAGTTGCAGGAAACCGGTCGCCACATGTTGCACGGACCAAGGTCAAATTAGTATAATAGGTGTTATTGTATTATATATAATAGTATATATTTATATCGTAATATTATATATATTATCTTATTATAAAACTCATATAGTCATATTCATTTGGCTTTGGTCAGCACCTGTGGCACACAACAATTTCCCGTGCAACCAGTTTCATGCAACAGACTGAACCGACGGGAGAGCCGCAAAACCCCTGAGACAATTTTCTCCCCACCGAACTCCGTACCCAGGCATGTATGGGATAAACTCTGACTCTGACGGAGGTTCACTGTGGACGAAGAGAGTTGATGATCCGAACTTTCGTCGAGCACGTACACACGAACAAACAGATACACTGTTGCCAGCACCCGTTACCCACCTCTCGCAGCTAGGTGGCCCAGGTGGAAAGTTTGGCGACTGTACATTGAAATTCTCTCCTGGTGGTCAGGGATATGGGAAGGGAGCTGTACAAGCTGCTCAAGGTCATAAAGGATAGAAAAGATGTAGCCTTGTTCACAGGGTGGATCAGTGAAAGGAGAGGAAGGCCAAAAGTGATAGTGAACATTGAAATTACCTTGAATGGAGGTTTCAGAGAATGGAGAAATTGACAGGATGTGTTCCATCTTAGAAGTAAGATAGTCAAAGAATTTTTCATGTAAGTGAACATAGTTTGTCTTAGTTTACTGTTGTTCACCGCTGCTACCAATGTAAGTAGGCATATCCGAGGAGTGTAATTATATAGAGAAGGTTGTCTGGTTATATCGTCGATGGCACCATGAGAGACAGTAATGGTGAGGCGTTGTAGATGTCAGTGTAGGCCTTCTCTGTTCCATTATCCTCTTCGTATTTTAAGTGGGATGATGAAATAGGCAGATTTGGGTTGATGGAGTTTATTGTGACAGTTATATTATTGTGACAGTTATATGAATAAAGTTAAGGGCTTGGCGTGACCTACGTAGCCTGTGGTTAGTAGCAGTTTGTGCTAGCTGCTGTCCTCCTACTTTACTCTCACTCTCTTACTCCCTATTGATCTCTGGGAATCTCTCCCACTCACTAATGTTCTCTCTCTTGTTCTCTCCTTGTCTAACTAACTTTCATACATGTGATATCGGACTTATATCGTCCTCTAGCTTCCGGCTAAAGTGTATGGGCGTACGTGTGCATACGTGTGTGTGTGTGTGTGTGTGTGTGTGTGTGTGTGTGTGTGTGTGTGTGTGTCGGTCATGTTTCCAGAACATGATCAGGGGTGTTTGGCATTCTTGATTAGAGGATGTGTAGTTGTCTCTTCCTGGAGAAACCAGACATAACTACCTGTTTTACATAGTGTAACCTATAGCTATATAGTTACATACCTTAGTTACATATAGTATTGTGTTATACATACACATCAATCGGCCACGCCAACTGTCGTACCAACGAACAGTAAATATTGTCATAATTTATTAATGCATACATAAACACATTACAATTATTTTGCAAGTTATTTAAGTGAAATACATAATATTGTGAAGTTACATAATTGTGATAATGTAGTGATTATAATTGTAGCCACTGCAGTAAAATAATTGTAACATAATAAAAGGGAACAATCGCGATCCAAAGAAAGTATCCAGGCCTTGTCGATGCCGGGGACAGGAAAGCAAGAATGGTCTGGTGTTCGGACAAAGCAATAAACCCCCCCCTCCCCCTTTACTCCCCCTCCTCCTCCCCCAAGTACCACCACGACCTTTGATCGAGACGTTGCTCACTCCTTTGCTTCGCGGTTCGATCCAGCTCACGATGCGCACATCATGTGGTTTCCTTATAACGTAAAAACATTTGAAGAAATTCTGACTGGACAGTAACAGAACAAAAAACGTGATGCAAAAACGGATGAATGTTATGTTGGTTTCAAATATTAGTTACTGAAGTATTTCCCAAAACATTCAAGCTCTCCTGTAATTGTCTGGTAGAGAATCATGTTGTCGGATAGAAGTCATCTTCAGCGAGATGGACAGGCGACAGAATATCTGAAGGAAAGACAGACATAGCAACGCCTGAGAAATATTAATCAAAATTGTAATTTTTTTCTCTAAATATCACCAAACACATTCAATAAGCCAAGGTGAATATAAATCATTCGCGCAAGGAAAAGGAAACACAGAGACAGACACACACACCATTTGAGATTCAGGATGATTGCTATTTTACTCTTGCTAAAGGCAAACGATTACATCCACCTTCGAAAAGAATACGCCTCCTACGCAAGACGGACAGGCAGACAAAGACACTCTGAATTATCGACTCACGTTGACTTATTTTATTTTTGCCTCCACCAGATGACATGATTCAGATTAAACGATAACAGACCCTTGTAGACGTAGAGGATGACGTGAAAGGCACATGGGATAGACGGACAGAAGGAAAGCCAGAGTTGCAATTATCAGTTCACATCGATTGGTATTCTGCTCCTGCTAAAGGCAGACGATTTTATTCAGCTTAAGTGAGACTAAACCCTTTCCGTAGAGGACGACGTGAAAGTTAAACAGGTAGAATAAAAAGAACGAAAGTGAGGCAGGCAGTTTCCGAATTATCGGATCACATTAATGGGAATTATCAGTTCATATTAACAGGTACTGTATTATTGTTGCTGCCAGGGAATTGTATTTAGCTTCAGTGGAAATACGACTATCCCGGAGAGGAAGACGTAAAACATATGCAGGCATACACACCAACAGACAGACACACTCTAATTTATTCATCAAGTAAACTGCTACGTTATTCCTGTTATTTTATTCCTGCTACTTTATTCCTGCTACTGGCTGACAGTTTTAGTTAGCTGAGGGTAGAACGAGCCTCACCCGTAACAGATATTCTGTGGCAACTTACTGAATTATATTATTTACACCCACACCCTCGGAGATAGATCGGATGCTGTGTTTTAAGTGGTGTGTGTGTGTGTGTGTGTGTGTGTGTGTGTGTGTGTGTGTGTGTGTGTGTGTGTTTTAACAGGACTGGGTGAAGTTCGTAATGACCCTTCTAACTTCCTTATTTTATCATACACATGTGTGTGTGTGTGTGTGTGTGTGTGTGTGTGTGTGTGTGTGTGTGTGCGTGTGTGCTTGTGCGCGCGCGCAAATCATTTTCTCTCTCTCTCTCTCTCTCTCTCTCTCTCAAACTACGAAAAATTACCTTACTCACTGTGTGTGTGTGTGTGTGTGTGTGTGTGTGTGTGTGTGTGTACACACCTATGTGTGTTTTAACATGACTAAGTCAGTTTTACGTGTGTGTGTGTGTGTGTGTGTGTGTGTGTGTGTGTGTGTGTGTGTGTGTGTGTGTGTGTGTGTGTGTGTGAGAGAGAGAGAGAGAGAGAGAGAGAGAGAGAGAGAGAGAGAGACCTTTAACCCCTCAGAAAGAGTCCATTCTGGTCTAGTGAACAGAAAGCAAGAAAGCAAGCCGAGAAAATGGAGAGAGAGAGAGAGAGAGAGAGAGAGAGAATGTTAAATATTGCGCCAAAGTCCTAATTACGCCCTCTGACTGAAGGGGTTAATGAGGGTCGTCTCGTTACAAGGCTAACAAAATCCAACAGCGGTCATTACACCTGACACACACGATTGCTTAATTAAAATGAACTGGCAATTACTGGTAAATATATTTTGCAGTAATTAGCGGTCAGTGTGCAATTTGATACAGGTAATTGACAAGAAATTTTATATATACAGAACAGTCCGTACTTAGCGCTTCGTTAGAGGCAATATATCATGAGGTAATTAGTGATCAGGATGCAACTTGATACGGGTAATTACAGAGCCAGTTTATATATACGGGATGGTTCGTAAATAGAGCTTCGTTAGAGGCTCCCGTGGCTGTTGCGTCTTGAGGAGATTGCTCAGTCTGCTGGAGTGGGCGGTGTGGCAGTGGGGGTAGGAAGTGATGCAGGGTAGACAATGATAACTTACAAGGCTCTAATCTGCCTGGTTATTGACATTTTTCTTTGAGCGATTAACTGGGAGAAGGATTTGGTTTAGCTAGATGGGGATTGGATATACGTTTTTATACACAAGGAAGAAGGAACGTAAGGGAAGAAGCCCACAAATTGTTCCCTCCAAGAAAAAACAGTAAGATGATAGAGAGGCAAATAGCATCTTTATATATTTACTGTTAGTCATGCTGACGATATGAGATTATTAAAGTGCCTGATGCTGGCAGGGTGTGGGCTGAAAATTCGTAATTACACATGTTTTTCAGAGTATTTCCCCCCCCTCTCTCTCTCTCTCTCTCTCTCTCTCTCTCTCTCTCTCTCTCTCTGTCCACACACACACACACACACACACACACACACACACACACACACACACATGTATATGATAAAATAAGGAAGTTAAAAGGGTCATTACGAACTTCACTCAGTCCTGTTAAAACACACACACACACACACACACACACACACACACACACACACACACACACACACCACTTAAAACACAGCATCCGATCTATCTCCGAGGGTGTGGGTGTAAATAATATAATTCAGTAAGTTGCCACAGAATATCTGTTACGGGTGAGGCTCGTTCTACCCTCAGCTAACTAAAACTGTCAGCCAGTAGCAGGAATAAAGTAGCAGGAATAAAATAACAGGAATAACGTAGCAGTTTACTTGAGGAATAAATTAGAGAGTGTCTGTCTGTTGGTGTGTATGCCTGCATATGTTTTACGTCTTCCTCTCCGGGATAGTCGTATTTCCACTGAAGCTAAATACAATTCCCTGGCAGCAACAATAATACAGTACCTGTTAATATGAACTGATAATTCCCATTAATGTGATCCGATAATTCGGAAACTGCCTGCCTCACTTTCGTTCTTTTTATTCTACCTGTTTAACATTCACGTCTTCCTCTACGGAAAGGGTTTAGTCTCACTTAAGCTGAATAAAATCGTCTGCCTTTAGCAGGAGCAGAATACCAATCGATGTGAACTGATAACTGCAACTCTGGCTTTCCTTCTGTCCGTCTATCCCATGTGCCTTTCACGTCATCCTCTACGTCTACAAGGGTCTGTTATCGTTTAATCTGAATCATGTCATCTGGTGGAGGCAAAAATAAAATAAGTCAACGTGAGTCGATAATTCAGAGTGTCTTTGCCTGTCCGTCTTGCGTAGGAGGCGTATTCTTTTCGAAGGTGGATGTAATCGTTTGTCTTTAGCAAGAGTAAAATAGCAATCATCCTGAATCTCAAATGGTGTGTGTGTCTGTCTCTGTGTTTCCTTTTCCTTGCGCGAATGATTTATATTCACCTTGGCTTATTGAATGTGTTTGGTGATATTTAGAGAAAAAAAATACAATTTTAATGAATCTTTCTAAGGCGTTGCTATGCCTGTCTTTCCGTCAGATTTTCTGTCGCCTGTCCATCTCGCTGAAGATGACTTCTATCCGACAACATGATTCTCTACCAGACAATTACAGGAGAGCTTGAATGTTTTGGGAAATACTTCAGTAACTAATATTTGAAACCAACATAACATTCATCCGTTTTTGCATCACGTTTTTTGTTCTGTTACTGTCCAGTCAGAATTTCTTCAAATGTTTTTACGTTATAAGGAAACCACATGATGTGCGCATCGTGAGCTGGATCGAACCGCGAAGCAAAGGAGTGAGCAACGTCTCGATCAAAGGTCGTGGTGGTACTTGGGGGAGGAGGAGGGGGAGTAAAGGGGGTGGGGGGGTTTACAGCTTCGTCCGAACACCAGTCCATTCTTGCTTTTCTGTCCCCGCCATCGACAGGGCCTACGTACATTCTTTGGATCGCAACTGTACATGTATAATTTATATATATATATATATATATATATATATATATATATATATATATATATATATATATATATATATATATATGTATATATTAGGACAAAGGACATGGTTATCGGAACGTGGAATGTAAGGGAAGCGAATGATGAAGTGAAAGAGAGAGATTGTCCAGGTGCTTGAGGGTGCGAAAGTGGATGTATGTGGAATAACTGAAACAAAATAGAGAGGAGAAAGTGTGAGAGAATGGAAGTATGGATGGGGTATATGTGCAGAAGTAGGTGAGAATGAGAGGGAAAAGGAAGGAGTATGTATAGTTGTGAATAAAAGATGGAAGAGGAGCATTAAACAGTATGGATCAGTTGGGTCAAGGATTGTGTGGGTAAAGTTGAAAGTTGGAATACAAATGTGGGCGGTTGTGTGTGTGTATGCGCCAACGCAAGATCGTGCTAGAAGAGTGAGAGAAGAGTTCTGGACAAATGTAGAAGTGTGCATGGAAAAGTTTGGAAGGAATGAGAGAGTGTTTTTGATTGGTGATATGAATGGTAAAGTATGGAATGTGAAGGTGGATGGAATAGTTGGTGAGTGGGGTGTGCCTGCTGAGACAGATGAGAATGGGAGTGCGTTAGTGGACATTTGTGCTGGGAGGGGGTTGGTGATAGCCAATACCCTCTTCAGGCATAAAATGATCCACAGGTATACATGGCGAGTGATGAGAAGGGTGGGTGGTGAAGTGAATGAAAGGAAGGCAATGATTGAATATGTGTGTGTGGATGAAAGGATGCGAAGATGTGTAATGGATGCAAGAGTTTATAGAGGTTGGGGGAGTGGACTTTCTGACCACTACTTGGTGGTGGCCAGAATTAGAATTCAAGTAAGATGGAGGAATAGAAGAAGGGAAAGACGAGAGGAAGGAGTAGTTGCAAGGAGAGTGGAAAGGTTACAAGAGGATGAGAAAAAGGCAGAGTATAAGAGAGAAGTGGAGGAACGATTGGGCAAATATGAATTGGAGCAGATGGGAGACGTGGAAAGTGTGTGTATGATATTTACAGAAGAAATATGTGCAGCATGTGATGTGGTGTATGGAAGGAAGAGAAGACGGAGGGGGGTGCAAGGAACAGCGTGGTGGACTGAAGAGGTGAAACAGGCTGTGGCACAAAAGAAGAAAGCATACAATGAATGGATGAGAAATAGGGGCGTGGAAGAAGTTGAGAGGCGGAAGAGAGAGTTATATGTAGAAAGAAAGGGAGAGGTGAAAAGATTAGTAAGAGAGAGTAAGAAGAGAGTGGATGAGGAATTTGAAAGGAATTTGAGTGTGAAGTGGAGGGACTGTAAGAAAATGTTCTGGAAAGAGGTGAAAAGAGTAAGACAGGGTGGAAGTGAAGTTAGCAGGGGAGTGAAAGATAAAAATTGTAGATTACTAGTGGAGAAGGGAGAAAAAGTGAGCAGATGGAGAGAACACTTTAAGGAATTGTTGAACGTAGAGGATGGAAGTAATGCGAGTATAAGTGGCTGGGGAATGGCTGGGAGAAGGAGGGAGGTGAGAAGACAGGAAGAAATCAGTAGGATAGAAGTTGTGGAAGCAATGAAGAAAGTTAAATCGGGGAAAGCCCCAGGAATTGATGGAGTGTGAGGTGAAATGCTGAAGCATGGGGGAGAGATAGTAGTAGAATGGATGTGGAAGATGTGCAGATTGGCCTGGGAGGAAGGCAGAGTCCCGGATGATTGGAAGTCAGGTATAATTATTCCCTTGTACAAAGGAAAAGGGGAAAAAGAAGTGTGTGGTAATCATAGGGGCATTTGTCTTGTTAGTATTTTAGGAAAAGTGTATGGTAGGATGCATATTGACAGAGTTAGAGAAAGAACAGAGAAATTAGTTGGAGAAGAACAGGGAGGCTTTAAGAAGGGAAGAGGTTGTGTAGATCAGATATTCATTCTTAGATCTTTAGTGGAAAAGTTTCTAGAGAAGGGAAAGAAGTTGTATGCGGCTTTCATGGATTTGGAGAAAGCATATGACAGGGTGGATACACAAGGATTGTGAAAAGTGTTAAGAATATGTGGAGTAGATGGGAAGTTGTTGAATGCTGTGAAGAGTATGTACGATGGTGTGAAGGCTGCAGTGCGTGTGGATGATGAACTAAGTGAATTTTTCTCTTTGAAAGTTGGGTTGAAACAGGGATGTGTCATGTCTCCATGGTTGTTCAATCTGTACATGGATGGGGGTAATGAAAGAGGTACAAGGTAGGGTAGTGGATGTTGGAGTTGCCCTGGTGAGAGAGGATAGTGTTTGGAAACTCCCTGTACTGTTGTTTGCAGATGATACTGTGTTGTTGAGTGAAGACGAAGGGGAGCTGCAAGGCTTGATGGATGAGTTTGGGAGAGTGTGTAAGAAACGGAATCTAAAGGTGAATGTAGGGAAGAGTAAAGTGATGGTCTTTGAGAGAGGTGAAGTCAGTGAATGCACAGCGAGGTTGAATGGTGAGGAATTGGAAAATATGAGTACGTTTAAGTACTTGGGTAGTGTGATGAGTGTGATGAGAAAGGTTGCTGGTTCTTTGCAAGCAGTGATAAGAAACAGGGAAGTGAGCATGGAAGTGAAAAAGTTACTACATGACAGTATTGTGATACCAACTCTAACGTACGGAAGTGAAGCTTGGACGTTGTTGGAAGGACACAAGTCAAGAGTGAGAGCAGTGGAAATGAGTTATTTAAGAGGAGCCTGTGGAGTCACATGGAGAGACAGGCTGACGAATGAGGATATAAAGGAGCGTTGTGATGTTGATGTGGATGTGATAGGAAGCGTTATGAGGAACACACTGAGGTGGTTTGGCCATGTGGAGAGGATGGAGGGTGAAAGACTGACGAAGAGAGTGTATGTGAGTGAGGTGGAGGGGGGAAGAGGGAGGGGGAGGCCAAGGATGAGATGGAGGGATGGGGTGGAGAGGTATATGAGAGAGAGGGGTGTGAGTTGGGAGCAGGGCAGTGAAATGGCGGGGGACAGGGCGACTTGGAGGCGATTTGTTTGTGGCCACCCCAAACGGGATTGAGGCGTCTGGCAATAGATAGATAGATAGATAGTATTATTGTATCATAATTAGTTCATACATCTATCCATCATCCAATCCTACATTGCCCCATGGGGAGCGTAGGAGCCCGGGGCTAAGCAGTTGGTCCTGGCATTTAAGATGAGAGTGACCAGCCTCACTCATCCCTGAGTGGCATTACATGAGCAGTGAACCCCAACCATCCCTTGGATAGTGTCACGAATCAATTCGCGACATTTCCCTTTTGTGAGAAGCCACGAACTATTAGTGGAAAACTCACTGTGTATCGCTCAGCTAACCGTTTCTCCCTCCCTTTCGGAGTATACTTTTCAAAACATTCGTCACTTTCAAAAGTGACCGATTTAATGCACGTCACTAAGTGCGCTACTGAGCGATACAATTGTTTGTTTATCGTTCGCCTCTGCTTCCCTCAACCGTTAGCCACGCCTTGCGTCCTGCCCATACAATGTATTTGAATTGAGTCCAATTGTTGTTGCGACGGAGAGATGTCCTGTGCCAGCAGTGTGAGGTCAGCTAGTACCCAAACTCCACAGTTCTTCAGTACTTCCATCCTAGTTCAGCTTGGGTGATACGCAGCATTCATTGACTAGTATTTCCTTTTTGTATTTTGTAGTCATAAGAGTTTAGTTAAGGTGTTTTTTCCTAGGCGTAAGTATTTAGCTTTTGTGTGAGTGAGTGAGTGCGTCTCATTTAATTTGATTTGAATTGTAACGTTAAATTTATTTTTTGTGATTAATAAATTTAACAGTTCTTTTCCTTGAGCTCAATGTAAAGTAAAATCTTGTTTCATTTCTCCATAATTAAGCTTATTTTCCATATAGCTCCTAGCTTGCATAAACGTTGCTTTCATAACTGGTACTTAGACCAGTCTTGTTGTATTAACTTAAAATCCGTTGTGCCAGGAGTTAATGCATCAGCAAGAACCTGATGTTATTATTATTAGTATTAGTTATTTATTGTCAGGGGTGATGTAACTTTCTCCAGAGGCTAACAGTACTAATTCAGCATTCGTGAGTAATTAGTCTCTGCTGTGTACTGTTGAGAAAGTTTATAAATTCTCGTTCTTAGAGAATCGTGCACAAGCCAGCGTAAAGTAATCGTTGCTTGATGTAGTAAGACAATCATTGTCTCTGCTCTTCAATATTCTTGAATATTATTATCAATTTATATAATATTTAAGCATTTATTTCAAAATGTCGTGATAATATAAGAACCCCGTGACAATTGGCGACCTCATTCCAGGATATTAACTCCTAGCTCTAAAGCTATTCACGAGATAGTGCTCACTCATTCATATTTAGGTATTTATCATTAAAGTTTATAGGCACAAGCTTACTGGTGTTTACCCTTAATTTAGCAAGTGAATTTTGCTTTATTAATCAATAGAGTACTTAACTCTAGTTTATTCTTGGTAACGCCAGACGATTTTATTCGCTCCTGGGTAGCCGCCGTACCCATTGTGTTTATTATTGAGTCTTCACAGTCATTTACATTTTTTATTTATTCTTTGCCAGTTAACTGGATAAGACTGGTCACCACTAGCTTGTGTCTGTATTCTTTACTTGTGTTTATTAGTATTCGTCGCTAAGCAGTCAGTGCTCAATTTCGGGTTGCTTAATAAATTAGCGCCATGGCTACCGCTGTATTTGTACAGGAAGCCAAAGATATGGGTCTCACAGACCCAGAGAAAATACAGAGTTACGTTCTCTCACGGTTCAATTACGAGCAAGAACGTGAGAAAGATGCTCGTGAAGAGCATAGGATTCAGCTCGAATACGAGCGAGAACAGCGCGAACACGAGCAGAAACAACGGGAGCTCGAGTTAGAAAAAGAGCGAGAACAGCGCGAACACGAGCGAGAACAGCGCGAATACGAGCGTGAACAACGAGACAAAGAACGAGAACATGAACTTAAAGTGCTGAAGCTCAAGCGAGATTCCTTGGCTTCAGACATGTCTGGTGCAGTTGGTCCAAGCTCCACGAGCGTTCTCCCTGCACATGTCCTGGCGACCCCACGCATCAAGCTTCCTTCATACAAGGAAAGCGAGCGAATCGAGCCGTACATAGCTCGTTTTGAGGACATGGCAGACTTATATCAACTGGATGAGGCAGCTAAGCAGCTTCAGTTTCTTAGCCTATTTGAGGGCCCTGCCCTCGATATTCTCCACAGAATTTGTGGAGACAATCTCACATATGAGATGATGAAAGCTGCACTCATTAAGGCGTATGGTCTCACAGTAGACGACGCCAAAGTTCAGTTCATGCGAGCTCGTCTCCAAGACAAGGAGACAGCTGTTCAGTTCCTTGATCGTCTCACAGCTTACTTAAATGAGTGGATGGAGAAAGATGAAACTCCTTCCACGCGTGAGGGGATAATTGACCTTATGCTGCGTACACAGCTAGAGAGGTCGTGGCCTGCTGAGCTCATAGCACAGCTTAAGATCTGCCAGGTGAAAGATGCCAGCCAAATGGCAGAAAAGGCTGACGCATTCTTTACTGCATACGGGTATCAAGCTCGTAAGCAAAACACCTGGAGCAGAAAAGATACTGCCAAGTCTGGGAAGCCGTCTCAGACTGAATCCCAGCACCAAGGCCGTTCTCAGAGTAATGGTCAAGGTCCAAGCAAACCACAGAAGGACCAGGGGCAAAACACTCAGAAATCTGAGTGGAAGCGGTACAACAAGCACCCCAACCAGCAGCAGTTTCCCAAGCATCAGCAGCAATACAAGGACAAGCCACGTAACCCTCAGTCAGGTCAATTAGTGTATCGGAGGCAGGAGGCAAATGCAGCCTTCATTCCACAAGTACCCGGTGGTGCCATCTCTACCAGTACAGGTACTTCCCAACACTTTACAAGTCCCCCTCCGACCATGAACTCTCCTCAGACACCTAGTTCCCAGGGCGCCACGTTTGCTGCATCGGTTGTTCCGCAGTCTCATGAATGACTGGCTGCTACCTCCTCAGACCCTTCCACCAGCAACACTGCCTTTCTTGTTCAGCCAGGGTCTGTGGGAGGTGTTTCTGTAAATGTCCTGAGGGACAATGGTTCCTCAGGTTGCTCTGTTAAGCAGAGTTTAGTTCGGCCTGATGAGTATACAGGTCGACAGATCCAAGTTAGACTTATTGATGGATCAGTGAGATTGTTCCCTGAGGCACGTATCCAGGTGGCGTCTCCATTTTTCACTGGCTTGACAGCTGCAGTTGTCATGCCAGAACCTTTATTTGACCTCATCTTAGGCAACATACCTGGCATCAAAAATAGTTGTGCCGTAGATGTTGCTACTCAGACTTCAGCTGCTGCGATAACACGAGCCATGGCCAAGGCTCCAGATCGCGTCACTCCGTTGACCGTCGCAACGCCGCAAGATCTGATTCGTAGTCAAGATGTTGTCCAAGAGAAACAGACTGACTCGACACTTGCCTCAGTGCGCAAGAAGCTGGAGGGTAAAGTGATCAAGTATTCACGGGGAGGACAAGCCAGGTTCCTTCGTAAGCGAGGACGGCTGTACCGTGAGTCACAGACACCCCAGGGTGAGGTTCGACTGCAGTTTGTCGTTCCTGCAAAGTATCGCCGAGCAGTGTTTGAATTAGGTCACTGTTCAGCGATGGGAGGTCATATGGGTCAAAAGAAGACCTCTGACCGCATCCATGCTGACTTTTTCTGGCCAGGAATGGGACGGGAAATAACGAGGCTCGTACGTTCTTGTGATGTGTGTCAGCGTACCACTGACCGGGGACGTGTCCGTCCTGCGCCATTGAAGCCAATGCCCATAATCTCTGACCCGTTCGAGAGAGTAGCAGTTGACATAGTTGGGCCAATCTCTCCTAGGGCTAGTGATGGATCAAAGTATATCCTCACTATAGTTGATTTCAGCACACGGTGGCCTGAAGCCGTGGCCCTTAAGAATATAGAGGCCGTCACTGTTGCTGAGGCATTAATTGAAGTGTTCTGTCGTGTAGGTATCCCTAAGGAGGTCTTGAGCGACCGGGGTTCGCAGTTCACTTCGGCAATGATGAACGAAACGTTCAGGTTGCTGTCCATCCGAGGCTTACGAACTACGCCGTATCATCCCATGTGTAACGGGTTGTGTGAGAGGTTCACTGGAACTCTGAAGAAGATGTTGAGGCGCATGACCGCCGAACAGCCAAAGGAATGGCCGTGGTTCATCGCTCCTCTTCTCATTGCTTATCGAGAAGCCCCACAGCATTCATTGAAATTCTCACCCTTTGAACTGGTGTATGGGAGGTCGGTCCGGGGCCCACTTCAAGTCCTTCGTGAGTTATGGGACGATGAAGAACCCGACCCTGAAGTCAAGACCACCTACACCTACGTCCTTGATTTGGCTGACCGCCTCCAGTCGACGTGCGAGTTAGCTAAGGAAGAACTGATCAAGGCGCGTGAAGTTCAAAAGGCTTATTATGATAAGAAGGCAAAGCTTCGGAAGTTTAGTCCAGGCGATAAATGCTTGGTATTACTCCCCACTGCCCAGAACAAGTTGTTGGCGCAGTGGAAGGGTCCATTCGATGTAGTAGAGCGCATTTCAGACCTCAACTACATAATACAGATGGGGAATCTTCGTAAAAGGTTCCACATTAACATGTTGAAGGCTTATCATGAGTCAGACCCCGAGGAGACTGGCCTACGAGTAGCTGATGATAGTGACCAGCCACTGGAAGAAACCGGGGCAGCTGCGGTGATCCCAGCTGATGACCATGATGACGAGCCCTTAACCGCTCAGTCCCATCAGGAAGAGACTGTCGGAGATGTTTCACTTAACCCTGACTTAGCAGTAGGGGACCAGAATGCCTTATGGTCACTGCTCTGTCAGTATGCTGATGTCTTCTCAGACCAACCTAGACTTGCAAAGGTTGCGTGTCATAAAATTGAGTTGACCAGCAATGTTCCTATAAAGGTTAAGCCATATCCGATTCCCATGCGACTACAGGGTGCAGTAGATAAGGAAATTGCTGACATGGAGACTGCAGGCATTATCGAAAAGTCCTTATCTCCTTACTGTAGTCCGATGGTAGTAGTCCGCAAGAAAGATGGTGGAGTCAGGATTTGTGGCGACTATAGAAGGCTCAATGCAATCACCAAAGTGAATGCTGAGCCAATGGGTGACCATATTGCCATCTTCTCCAAGCTGGCAGGGTCACGATATTTCACGAAGCTCGACCTAGCGAAGGGATTCTTCCAGATTCCCCTTCATCCTGAGAGTCGTCAGTTCACTGCCTTTGCTACTCCTAGGGGGTTGTACCAGTATAAAGTCCTCCCATTTGGACTTACCAATTCCCCAGCAGTATTCAATCGTGCCATGAGACAAGTGCTCCATGGTATTGTAGGAGTAGAGATGTTCGTTGACAATGTCCTCGTTCATTCCGCCACATTGGAGGAGCACCTCAGACTCTTGGAAATTGTCTTCAATAGACTCCAGAGTTTCAACATGACTGTGAAGCCTAGCAAATGCAAGATTGCTCACAGTGAGGTGGAGTTCCTCGGTCATATTGTTGGCAACAACCACTGCAGGTGTCAGGGTGACAAGATCAGGAAGGTTAAAGAAGCCCCGAGACCCGTGACCAAGAAACAGGTTAGGGCATTTCTTGGCCTAGTGGGATATTATAGGAGTTTTATCCCCAACTTTGCTCTCATTGCCCAACCGTTGTATGAAGTGCTACGGAAATATGCTCCAAACACCATTGAATGGGGAGAAGCGCAAGAGAGATCTTTTGCCACCCTCAAGAATATGTTGTGCAAGGAGCCTATCTTGCAGTTGCCTGATTCCAGCAAACCTTTCATACTGTGCACTGATGCTTCACAAGATGGAGTAGGTGCTGTATTGATGCAGGAATCAGAAGGTGGAATCTTCCCAGTGGCATACCACAGCCATAGGCTAAAACCCGCCAAGAGGAATTACAGTACTGTTGAGAAGGAACTCTTGGCTGTGGTTGATGGTGTTAGAAATTATTATTATTATTTATTTGGGGCATCATTTGTTCTGGAAACTGACCATATGCCACTCACTAGTCTTAGCACGACCAAGACGGCTAATGCAAGATTGACACGCTGGACACTGTATTTACAGCAGTTTAACCTTGTTGTGAGATACATCAAGGGAAGTGATAACGTAGGTGCAGACCTGATGTCTCGCCTACTAACTGCTGACTAACATGGGCAGTTGTTGTATGCTGGGTTCCATGATAGGCATCCTCAGAGATTTGAGTAATCCAAGGACTAGCCTGGTTCCCAGTCAAAAGTGTAGACCTGACGTCTCACTTGTTGGCCCACAGGACACAGTATGTCCAGGGCCTGTACATACACGTGTACTGTAGGTTAAGGAGGAAGAGAGAACTCCGCAGAGGTGACTTGAGGCTATGGAAGACCCAAGTTTGCACAAGGATTCCCAGCTCCCCGATACTAATATAAGTACTGTAGGTTAAGGGGGAAGTTCGAGAGAGAACCCCGCAGAGGCGACTTGAGGCTATGGAAGACCCAAGTTTGCACAAGGATTCTCAGCTTTCCGATACTAATATAAGTATTGTAGGTTAAGGGGGAAGTTCGAGAGAGAACTCCGCGAGGTGACTTGAGGCTATGGAAGACCCAAGTTTGCACAAGGATTCTCAGCTTCCCAATACTAATATAAGTATTGTAGGTTAAGGGGGAAGTTCGAGAGAGAACTCCGCAGAGGCGACTTGAGGCTATGGAAGACCCAAGTTTGCACAAGGATTCTCAGCTTCCCGGTACTAATATAAGTATTGTACTGTAGGTTAAGGGGGAAGTTCGAGAGAGAACTCCGCAGAGGCGACTTGAGGCTATGGAAGACCCAAGTTTGCACAAGGATTCTCGGCTTCCCGGTACTATTATAAGTATTGTACTGTAGGTTAAGGGGGAAATTCGAGAGAGAACTCCGCAGAGGCGACTTGAGGCTATGGAAGACCCAAGTTTGCACAAGGATTCTCAGCTTTCCGGTACTAATATAAGTATTGTATTGTAGGTTAAGGGGGAAGTGAGAACTCTGCAGAGGCGACTTGAGGCTATGGAAGACCCAAGTTTGCACAAGGATTCTCAGCTTCCCGATATTAATATAAGTACTGTAGGTTAAGGCACAGGTTGAGGACCCGTGTGCAGTTCGAGGCTATGGAAGACCCGAGTTTGCACAGGGATTCTCAACTTGTGCCGACCATAATCGTGTGCTATAATTAATGGCGACCTCGAATGTACGTCGTAGCACTGACTGCTAGGCAGAGAGAGTAATTGTAACATGATAAAATTTTGTCTCATTGACTCTTTTGATGCTCCACCTCAATTGGTTTTGCAGGTTCAGCAATGGGTGTAGCAGTTTTGCTGTGCGGACCAGCTGATCGTCTGCCGCACGCTGCCGCCTCTTCTCCTCTGCCTTCGTCGTCGCCATATTATTTACTTTGTCATTTTACACGTAGGTACAGTTACACTACAGCTGTCACACCTACACCGTGTATTACATACACCACGCTACACAACAATTAGTTGTCAGTGTAAATGTAGCGAATTTTCGCTCAGTTTGACCTGAGTACAGGATTTTCACCGTCGTCACGGAGTTTTTCCCTCAAGCTTGCTTCTATTAACGTAAATACGAGGTTTTTTCGCTCACTGGCGACTGTGACTTTCTCCTGTAGCAGGATAGCACACACACCACAGTATGAATCTTGTGTGACTGAGTTAGGATGTGTACATATATATATATATCCACAAATTTTTTCCCACAAGGACAAAATTTAACTTTGTAAGGGCGTAATGTCACGAATCAATTCGCGACATTTCCCTTTTGTGAGAAGCCAAGAACTATTAGTGGAAAACTCACTGTGTATCGCTCAGCTAACCGTTTCTCCCTCCCTTTCGGAGTATACTTTTCAAAACATTCGTCACTTTCAAAAGTGACCGATTTAATGCACGTCACTAAGTGCGCTACTGAGCGATACAATTGTTTCTTTATCGTTCGCCTCTGCTTCCCTCAACCGTTAGCCACGCCTCGTGTCCTGCCCATACAATGTATTGAATTGAGTCCAATTGTTGTTGCGACGGAGAGAGGTCCTGTGCCAGCAGTGTGAGGTCAGCTAGTACCCAAACTCCACAGTTCTTCAGTACTTCCATCCTAGTTCAGCTTGGGTGATATGCAGCATTCATTGACTAGTATTTCCTTTTTGTATTTTGTAGTCATAAGAGTTTAGTTAAGGTGTTTTTTCCTAGGCCTAAGTATTTAGCTTTTGTGTGAGTGAGTGAGTGCGTCTCATTTAATTTGATTTGAATTGTAACGTTAAATTTATTTTTTGTGATTAATAAATTTAACAGTTCTTTTCCTTGAGCTCAATGTAAAGTAAAATCTTGTTTCATTTCTCCATAATTAAGCTTATTTTCCATATAGCTCCTAGCTTGCATAAACGTTGCTTTCATAACTGGTACTTAGACCAGTCTTGTTGTATTAACTTAAAATCCGTTGTGCCAGGAGTTAATGCATCAGCAAGAACCTGATGTTATTATTATTATTATTAGTTATTTATTGTCAGGGGTGATGTAACTTTCTCCAGAGGCTAACAGTACTAATTCAGCATTCGTGAGTAATTAGTCTCTGCTGTGTACTGTTGAGAAAGTTTATAAATTCTCGTTCTTAGAGAATCGTGCACAAGCCAGCGTAAAGTAATCGTTGCTTGATGTAGCAAGACAATCATTGTCTCTGCTCTTCAATATTCTTGAATATTATTATCAATTTATATAATATTTAAGCATTTATTTCAAAATGTCGTGATAATATAAGAACCCCGTGACAGATAGAAACCTTCACCGGTTCAGTCCGATTAGAGCGCAATAATTACTCACTAAACCACCAGGCGCCAAAATTTGGTTATTTGGTTACCACCCAGCATAGTAAATGGTTTCCTGGTGTACAGGAAGCCATTTGGCTTGTCACTTAGTGTAGAGTCACCCACAGGCAGAAGGAAGAGGAAAGAATGAAGGAAAGACAGAAGAGGAAGTGTATAGTTACCCGTAGGCAGAAGGACAAGGAAAGAATGAAGTAAAGGAAGACAGAAGAGGATGGGAGGAAAGAAGGGTGGAGGAGAGGAAAGGGCAGACACCCGACAGCAGCACTACATCGATTGAGTGGATGGTGAGTGCCCCCACCTACCACAAATCATAATTAGTTACATCGTGTTAATGCAATTATTGTAGTTACTTTGTGTAAATGCAACTTTTTTTTTTTCAATAACAGAACGGAGGAAGGAAAAACAAATGAAAAAAAATAATAATAATAATCCATACACCAGATTACTGGTGTCCTCTGCTCATAAAATATTTGCAACAGACTTGAACAGCTGTGGGTTGAAATTTGGAGGGAAACAACTGTGGGGAAGCGAGTTCCAGAGAGATGCAGTTCGGGGAATGAAAGAATTCTGATAGGCAGAAGTTCTGCAATATGGCTGAGTGACATTCCAGTCATGAGCGCTACCAGATGCCCGAGTAGCACGAGGGAAGGCATGGAGAGGTGGCACCATGGATGCAACTTCGTCTGAACATTTGCCAAAAAAATATCTGTAAAATAAAGCAAGGGAGGCAACATTCCTTCTTACTTCCAGGGGAGGTAGTTTATTTGTAATGGCTGGGTTGTTAATAATTCTAAGAGCTTTGTTCTGAATTTTATCTAGTTGTTTTAATGCAACCTCTCCACATCCATTCCACAAGGGTGAGCAATATTCAAGCTGAGAGTGCACATGACTCTTATAAATCATAGCCAACTGTTCATCAGCGAAGAAGTTACGGACTCTGTACAATAATCCAAGTTTCTTTGAGGCGGTTTTAGCAAGTGATCTAACATGATAGGTCCAGCTGGGCATTGTTAAGTGAGACGCCAAGAATTTCAATACTCTTGGAGATGGAAATATTAGTGGCACTGAAGGTAATATACAAATCTGGCAACATCTGTCTATTAGTAAATTGTATATATTTAGTTTTACCAGCATTAAAAGAGACAAAGTTGCTTTGTCCCCATTTACTGATCGTAGATAAGTTTTGATTTATGGAGATGGCTGTACTGAGCTGAGAGGTAGAGATATTATACTTTGTAAATGGGTGTCTGAGTGTGAATGAACTATGCAGTGTTGAGTCATCCACGTATGAATGGATGTGACTGTGGGTGACAGATAAGAGATCATTAACATGAACCAGGAACAGGGTTGGCGCCAGAACTGACCCCTGCGGCACGCCGGCATTAATTGAGTGGAAATTGGAATATACATCATCTACTTTTACTCTTATTTTCCTGTCACTAAGATATGAAGAAAACAAAGAAACAAAAGACGTTAGTCTATAGCAAGAGAGTTTGGACAGCAGGGAACGGTGCCATACTCTGTCAATAGCTTTAGATATATCAAGAGCCACTGCATGAGCCTCCCCACGCAGATCAACTGATTGATGGATGGTATGAGTTAGGAGATTATGTCAATGGTTGATCTTTCGTGGCGAAAACCATATTGTCTGTCACTAATTAAGTTGTTGGATTCAATATGTTTAACAATGTGCTTATGAATTAGTTTCAAATACCTTACCAAGAGAAGATGTGACAGCTATTGGTCTGTAATCAGAGGGATCAGAGGAACTTCCTTTCTTCGGAATTGGGTGGATATTGGCTTCTTTCCATGAATTTGGGAATAAAAAAGTACGTATGCATAGTCTGAATAATTTAGCTAGAACGGAGTTAAGTTCAGGGGAACACTTTGTCTAAACAATTGGTGGAATTCCATCTGGGCCTGGAGCTTTGTTGGTAGGTAAATTGTCTAGGATGAATTTTACGTATCTTGTCTGTATTTTAAATGGGGGAATTTCGGGAGAGTCAAGTTCTAGCACTGGGACATTCTGGCTGGTATCATCTATGGTAGAGTTTCTGGCAAATGTACTGGCAAAAATATCTGCTTTCCCACACGGGTCATTTGTAATGTTGCCATCTGAAGATTTTAGTGGGGGAATGGAAGATGACTTGTTAAAGTTATTATTGGAAGAATTAAGAGTTGACCAGAATATTCTATTGTCATTAGGGTTGTTAAGTAGTTTTGATGCTTGCTTTTGAAGAAAGTTTGATTTAGCTAGATTTAATACAGCTTTTGCATGACTTCTAGCAATTTTAAATTGAGAGAGTGATTCAGATGTTTTTTATTTTAAATAAGAGTTATATGCTAATGACTTTTGGGCTGTTGCTCTGGCACAGTTGCCATCAAACGGAAGTGTGACTGTAACACAACATTGTGTAATGCAACTGTTACATAACTGTGTTTGCCATATTGTAGTTACATCTTGTTAATGCAACTGTTACACAATGTGGTTTTAACTAATTGTAGTTACATAACTGTAGCAATTGTAACAAAATTCCAGCAATGCTAGTGTTTGTAGTTACATAATTGCAGCAACTGTAACAATTGCAGTAATGCTAGTGTTTGTAGTTACATATTTGTAGCAACTGTAACATAATTGCAGTAATGCTAGTGTTTGTAGTTACATAATTGCAGCAACTGTAACAATTGCAGTAATGCTAGTATTTGTAGTTACATAACGCAGCAATTGTAATATAATTGCAGAAATCACAAGTGTGGTCATTGTAGCTATAGAACTGACACACACACACACACACACACACACACACACACACATATATATATATATATATATATATATATATATATATATATATATATATATATATATATATATATATATATATATATACGGTAATTTATACAATCTTAGCAATACATTCATATCACGAATCAGCCATATTTGATGTACTTGTTTATTTGAGACACCACAGGTGTAAACGCTTAGTTATGTTGCACAGTTTATTTGAGACACCATAGGTGTATTGGCTTAGTTATGTTGCACAGTTTATTTGAGACACCATAGGTGTAAAGGTGTATTCATAGTCTGTAGAAATATGGGATAAGAACACAGCACAGATATACTCAGTCAGAGAATGACAGGATAGCCAAAGCCAGAGAATAGAGAATTCAGAAGATTCAAGTTCAGGAACACGAGAGCAAGATACGTTGTACATATACACAACAGCCCTTCCGGCTTGGAAGTGAGTACAGAGAATGAAGGATACAGAGAGGGATTTGCTATCAGTTGCCTTAGACAGCTGAGTCCCAATGAGGAAGAGAAGGTGAGGCTTAGAGGAAGTGAGGTGATGTTTAACAGACAGAAAGTTAGAAGAAAGGCCACGAATGTTTCAGAATTGAATATCGAGTGAGTCAGACAGTGGTACAATGCATCTTTGCTTGGCTGTCACCAGGAGAGAGGTGGATGGTGGGGGGTTTTTATGGTTCCTTGCCCTCCCCCCCACAATCCTGGAGACTCCTAGGCTGGGTGAGCAGATGCCATATTTCTTAAATTTGAATAGGATGTGCGATGTGTAATGTTCTTGTAGTTTGGTGTTAACACTTCGAGGAACTTGCATAGGAAAGTATGCTGACCTACTGTCTGTTACTGAAACACTGAAAAGGTTTAGCAAAAGGGGATGGTCAGAAACTAGTCCCAAGGGCTGATGAAACGGGAGCTCCAGCTATCACTGTATTTAACTTCTATCCTCCATGAGAGTACTGCCCTGATCGACTGATGATACAGTCTAACCCCTCATATGACCTGAAAATTTGATAGATTGTTCCCCGGATTGAAACAGTTCACCCTTTGGTCGCCCCTTATTCGTCTGCCAGTTTTTGGCTGAATCAGATTTTAAAAATATAAAAGTTGGTTTATTATCGGACTATTGCTGACGTTTTTCAGGCAATATCTAGAGTCCTCCCGACCTAGTCGAAATTAAAATGCTTCTGTGAAAAAACAAGAAGAGTAATGGGCTGTGCCATTTTAAAGAAAGAGGGTTCTAAGAAAGAAAGGAGTTGAAACAAGAATTCGAAGAAATATGAATTTTTGTCAGTTGCGTTTTACAGCGTGTTATCTGTAAGTATAGATAAGTATGTGAATTAAGCCTAAATGCTTAAAAACTTCAATACTGGTGCTTCCGCGTTTGGGAGTTATGAAGGATTATAACTGTTAAGACTTGTGGGTATATCAGCGCCATCCGGACATAGTGTTTCTTCTGACTTTCTGATAAGGAGAGGGAAAAGATAGTTTACTCTTCTTCTCTAAGATCCCCCACCATCTTAAAAACGCCTTTGCTAATACCGTCAAACCACTTCTGGATGGGAAAACCTTAGGACGTATTTAATGCTGTCCGTGGGTGCTAGGTTTCAGATGATGATGTGAGAAGGTGTGAAGTGTGTACGTTGGCTGTTTGGCCTTAGGAATGGGTTATTTTCCTGTGTTATTATGTCTCCCTGACTTTTAATAATGTACCCTGTTCACTTATTCCATTTTTAATGTTCATGTTTCTAATCTATATTTTCATCGAGCTTCCATATCTTTAGTTTGGTTTCCTTCTATAATTTTGTGGCTGCATCTTCACTGTGCTTTGTTTACTTCTTGATGTTACTATTTCTTCGCTGTGCCAGTGTGTGACCATGCCATTTTTTGTGCGACCTAGCCTTCACTATACCTATGTAGCTTCAGTTTACTTCCCTGTCCTCTCTGTAATGCCGTACCACTTTACTTCACCTCCATTCTATTTCTGTAACTTCACTAAGCTTTGTGCTTTCCTTGAACCTGCTAAAGGATGTATTTACTGTTATTACGGAAGGCAGTTCAGTCATTTCTAGCTTTATCCATCCATCATCCAATCCTATGCCGTCCCATGAGGGGCGTAGGAGCCCGGGGTTAAACAAGTTGGTCCTGACATTTAAGATGAGTGTGACCGACCTCACTCATCCCTGAGTGGCATTATGTGAGCAATAAACCTCAACCACCCCTTGGATGTAAACCTGCACCGGCTCAATTCGATTGGAGCGCCTGAATTACCCACTAAACCACCAGGCGCCATAATTTGGTTATATGGTTACCACCCAGCATAGTAAAGTTTCCTGGTGTACAGGAAATCATTTGGCTTGTCAGTCATTGTAGAATCACCTAAGGAAGTAGGCAGCACTACACCAAATGAGTGAGTGATGGTTGCCACCACCTGCCACCTAGCCTTATAACAACTAAAATTGGAACTCGAATGAAGAATAGGAGTGGGATGGAGGACAACTAGGAAACTAAATAAATATGTAAATGATTAGCAACTACCCTTATGTCAAAGAGACGGCCACATTGATCAGTGTCCTTCCCGTTTTAATCTATGGATCATATACATGGGGTCTAACAAAATCGCTAGAGCATACATTTAGTAGTGCACTGCTCAGATAGGAATGGACAGGATTGTGTTGGGTATGACATACAGACATAAGAGGAGAGCTTCTTATTTAAGAAAACAGATGATAGTGATGAATATAAACCCTACAAAGCAAAAAGAAGGAGTACTCACACAGTGTATCACCCGCATCCTACAAATGGTCAAAAGGGATTTAATATTTGATGTTGTCATGTAACCTTAATTTTCGACTGATCGTTCACCATATCGAATTACTTCACTCTTACCTAACTCTCAACCATTCCACTTTGTATGCTGCACATCGGATGGAACTTATTTGAATTGATCATGTTCTGTGACCTTGAACATGGAGCTACTGTTCTCACAAGATCTCCTCATCCATGACTGACCAACAGTTCTTTCAAAAAGTTTGGTCCAAATCGAATAAAAATTGTTTGAGCTGTTGGGTTGAACATTTGAGTTTGTCCTGTGACTTTGGCCTATGCCAAATTGTTATAAAAATCAAATCCTTTCATCCTAACTTTACCCTAAACTCTTCCACAAAGTTAGCATATATCAGATAAAAACTTCTGGATGACCTTGACATGTGACCTTAATCTTTGACTTTTTTTTTTTTCTTAAAACTAATAATTCAGTCCCGTGGCTGACCTTCATGTCTTCCAGCAAATTTGGTCCAAGTCTGATAAAACTGTTTTAATCTTTTTCTTCACACAGTTAAGCAATGGTTGAACGTTGACCCTGTCTCGTGACGCTAACTGACTAAGTGTTCTTATAATGAAATCCCCTCGTCATTGCTTTTCACCCAGTCCTTCTACCAATCTGGCCTGTGTCATATCAAACCTATTTAAGCTGACTTTCCCATGTGACAAAAACCTCTGACCTTTCCTTGTAACCTTGGCCTGTGAATATTTTCTGAAAGTCTTATACTGAATCCTTCCAAAAGTACTAGCCGGATGTGGACTGCAACTGTTAAAGTTTATCTTATCATGTGACCTTGGCCTTTGACCTATTGCGAGTGACCAGTGTCCTAACCCTGGGCGGCATTATGTGATCAAGAAAAAGCTAACCCTTGAATCTGAACCATTACTGACCACATCCAGCTGGAGCGTTTTATTCGACAGGCAAACCAAACAAGCGCCTAAATACAGTAGTTATATGGTTATCACCCAATGTACTAAGTGGTTTCCATAGCAAAAAATAAATCGATAAATAAATTGGCTTGCAACTCAGTCCACAGTCATCTGAAGGTAGCACGACAAGTGAGCGAATGGTTAGCGCCCAAAAGTTAAATACTCCTCAGACAAAATCCATCATCCGGACCTCCTTTCCCACCCTAGGGCAGCGTGAGGAGTACAAGTGTCCAGACAGCCCAGATTTGCCCAATCCAATGAGCCACGCTTCCATTCACTCACCATTCAAGCCCCCGGAATCCTGGCTTTACCTGATACACCAAAAACATTCTCCACGTTCTGTAACTTCACATAAACGTATCCGATAGTCAATCAGGGCGTTTTCACATTAAAAGGGGTGCCAAATCCCTGATCATGCGCTTCTCCTCAGAATATTCATCCAGCCAGCTCGATCTCTTGTCAGGCCCCTAGCTTCATCGACTTCCAAACCTCTCTTCCACACACACTCATCCACCATATCCCTTCGCCTTAATCCTTGGCCTACCTCGCCTCCTCCCTCCTTCAAATTTGCTCAGATATACCCTTTTCACCACTCTATTGTTATCCATTCTCTCCACATGACCATACCATCTCAGTACACTCTCTTCGATTCTGGTGTTCACAGACTTCCTCACTCCACATCTTTCACGAATCACATTATTTCGTATCCTATCCACTCTCTGTACCGCACATACATTCCTCAGCAGTCCCATCTCCACTGATCTCACTCCTGACTTTTCATTTTCATGCCACATCATAGTCTCACATCCATATGTTAAGCTGGCACTGACACTCCTTCATGTAAGCCTCGTGCTGCTGCAACACTCAAGCCTCTGTTTCTTATCAAGGCCCTCATTGCACCACCTACTTTCCTTCGTTGTGCCACTCTACTTTCCACTTCTTTTGCACATTTTCCTCTATTTTCTATCACAGTACCCAGGTATTTGAACTCTCTATCGCCAATTACAGTTTCTCTCCATTCACCGTAACATCGCACTGGGAGTCACCTTCTCTCTCAGTCACTTTAATCTTTTCTACATTTACTCTCAATGGACGACGCTCACAGACATCAGCAAAACTCTGCACTAGTCTACCAAGTTCTTGTTCGGTGTTTGCAAGTAGTACTGCATCATCAGCATACAACAGATTTGAGATATTCCGTCCATCACCATTCAGTATCAACGCCATACCTCTCTCCATTACTCGTGCTTTTACTTCTCCCATCACGAAAGTAAAGGACGAAATAAACTGAGTAACTATTATACTGAAAAATTTGTATAGGAGCGAGTAATAAGGCAAGCAAGATGCTCGGTTTCATTGCAAGAACGATGATCACAAAACACCTGAAGTAATCTCCAGACCTTACGTGCCGATAGTCAGACGACATTTAAGATAGTGTTCGGAACTGGTCCCCGAATCTTATTAAGGGCAAAGATAACGTGAGAGGGTGCAGGGAAGCGCCGCTAAAATAACTCAGTCACTGCTAAGTTTGCCTTGCGAGGAAGTACTGAAGAAATATAACAAGAGTCCTCTAAAAAAAAGCGACTAAGACATCTAATTCATGTAATTAGCATTCTTTAGAAATTTGAAGATGTCAGTTCCGAAAAAAGAAAAAAAACAGAAATGCAGAATGAAACCACTACTATAAATAATGAGAAAAAACTCAAAGGCAGGAAATGTAATACTAACACCAGGCAAAACTACAAGAATATTTGTGCAGTTGTACACTGGAATAAGCTACCAGCCACAGACGTTTGTACAAAACTAGAGATCCATTCAAATCCGCCTATATAAATATTTTGACTCTGGGTCACAACCAATTCAACGTTGCTTATTACCCGTCCCCGCCCAGGAGGGGCTCGGGGACGGGTATTGTTTTCACTCAGTTTGTTTTTTTACTTGTTTGTTTGTTTTTCTGTCTGTTTGTCTGTCTGTCTGGCTGGCTGGCTGGCTGGCTGGCTGGCTGCCTGTCTGTCCGTCTGTGTCTGTTAACAACTTTACGCAAAAACTACTGGTGCGGTTTGACTAAAATTACAGGGATGATGGGCTATGACCTTCTGATCACCTAATTAAATTGGGGGCCAAAATGAGCCAAGGCCCAGGGTGTAGGCCTCCAAAATGTATAAAAACGGGGACGGGTAAAAATCGTTTTTTCGCCATAACTCCTTTCAGATTCTTCATATCGACATGAAACCAAACCCATCTTTCAGATCTGCATCTTGTAACATACCTTATTACATCGGGGTGTCACCCCCTGGTTAGCGGTAGGGGGGTCAATATCAGGTGGGTTGGGCCTAGAATTTCAAATGGACATAAACTTATCAGTTTTGACCTGATTTACTCCATATTTGATAAGTGACATCTTTGACTAGATATCTTGTTGTGTTTTACGTCAGCACTAAATGACTGCCGGGGATTGGTTTGCTGTGCCTTGGCACTGCTTCTTGTTCCCAGATTGTCTTGCATGCAGAGGACGATGAGATATTCGATTACGTAGGAGAACTCTCCATGACTCTACATTCTACATCTTTAGATCAGTAGATCAGATATAACACAGTGGATAATTTTTCTTCTGCTATCTTCTTAATGTTTACCCTCCAACAGTCATGGTGCATTTCTATTTTTTTTTTTTTTTCCTGCCGATACTTCGATAAAAGGAGTGGTGGGTGGGGAGAGACTTCCTCTTTTGTATACTGTTCTCACACACATTAAATACATCTTTAGTGAAAATTGTTTTATCCTAAGACAGCTTCTTTATGGGCGAATATTTTTATTATACCTGATAAATGCATTATGGGTCATGGATAGAGATTGGCGAATGAGGAATTGAAGGAACGTTATGGTGTGGATGTGGATGTGATAGAAAGCGTTAGGAGAAATAAATATGGTTTGGCCATGTGGAGGGGACGGAGAGGGAGAGACTAACGAGGAGAGTGTATGTGAGTGAAGTGGAGGGTGAGAGAGGGAGGGGGGGGCGAGGATGAGATGGAGGGATGGAGTGGAGAGGTATATGAGAGAGGGGGAGTGTGAGCTGGGGGAAGGGCAGTGAAAGGTGGGGAACGGCGACATGGAGGCGATTTCTTTGTGGCCACCCCTTACGGGATTAAGACGTCTACCAATAGACAGACAGATAGTTACGGATCAATATGCTCCCATTCTTTTGTACTTGCCCTGCATTCCTTTGCGCATCTTGTCTTTGGTCCAAGTTAGAATCAAAAGAAAATCCAGTTCAGACCAAAACAATTGCATCTCGCCAATAAACATCTTTTCCGAATCTGGGCACAGTATTTCATTATTTCCATAAGGGACACAAAAAAACAAATAGAACCTCTGTTATTAAGAGACGATGTGTTACGCCATCCCTACTCTCATTTGGCAGTTTTAAAAAAAATGGCAAAGCTTGAATTGAGGTTAAACAGTATATGATACCTTTTAAAAGGAGAACACCAGGTGAAAAAACAATAGTGGTGACGCAGGTGCCGGACGTGTGTAGGAAGTGTAGAGGGACTAGCTGTGAACGAGGCTTGTTTGTTATGAGAGTGCCAGTGTGGACGATACAACACACCACACACAAGCCGCAGCAGGTGAGCAACACACACACACACACACACACACACACACACACACACACACACACACACACACACACACACACACACACACACACACTCACACCAGAACAAATTACCAGTAGCTACACCATACTCAGTCATACACCTCCACGCATCACACACCCATAACACTGCACACACCACACACATTGTACAAGTAAACTTACCATATCAAAAATTATCAACACACACACACACACACACACACACACACACACACACACACACACACACACACACACACACACACACACACACACACACACACACACACACACACACATCAACACATCACCATGCTCACACAGCACACCACCCACACCCCAGTACACTGCACCAGAACCCACCACACTACGCTACACCTAAACCTCACGAAACCACACTACCCCAGACACCATTCCATAACCACAACACACCACAACCACACCACACCACATCAAACTACACCAAACACCACATCATCTAATACTACATCGCACCAACGTACAACAAACACCACACCACCTATTTCCACACCACGCCACACCACACCCACACCTGTTATACCACACCTCATCTTTTGTCCTAAGTCAATAGTATTATTAAAGTATAATAGGCCTGCCAGAGAGAGAGGAGAGAGAGAGAGAGAGAGAGAGATTGTATCACACACACACACACACACACATCTTTATAAATCACTGGAAAATTGCCCACCAAGGTTGTACCCATCACGACAGTACATGAGTTTGCTCGGATTCATGTTTATATATATTTCATTAAGGTCAGTTATACAGGATGGCCCTTATATAACGCGCCACTTCCTCTTCGCCGGGCGAATTCTCATGAGTTATGGGGACGGGTCAGTTAGTATTATAGTCTACCCCGCATCATTTATTCGTGTCCTACTCCCACTGCCACAGCCACGCCCATATAGTCCGACTGAGCGTCCCAGAAACATACAGGTCTTTTTTTTTTTTTATGTAAGAAAGAAGGAAACAAAGGCCAGGAACCCGCAAGATTTTTCCCTTCAAGAAATAATAAAAAGAAGATAACAGAGAACCAAATTTAAGGTCCGTTCATTTTCGAGATGCCTTGACACACTGCATTTGAAAGACTGTAGGTCATAATATGCAGTAGGAAATACAGACAGAGAGAGAGAGAGTTCCAGGTTGATCTGTTGCATACATAGAGGACTGGGAGTAACCGTTAACTCTTGCATTAGAGAGTCGTACGGAAAAAGGATGAGAGTTAGTTACTAGACGGGTGCTAAGCACCCGTCATAATGGTGGAGGGATGTTAGCAGTCAGTTCAGAGGAACAGTGGCCACTGAAGCAGCGATAGAGAGAGATAAAGATGCAAGAGTTCGGCGTAGAGAGAGAGGTTGAAGGGAGCCAGTAAGAGGAGGAGGTTTAATAAGACGAAAAGCCTTTGACTCTGCCTTGCTGAGAAGACCTGGATGTGGAGAGCCTCCCAACACATGGGAGTTGTACTCTACACGGGTCGATAAAACCTGTGTATAAAGTCAACAACTGTGCAGGGGTAAAGATGGCACGAAGTTGGTTAGCACATCTAATCTCTTGGATGCAGATTTTGTGAGAGAGGTAATATGATCTTTCCCAGATAAATCCCGTGAGAATAAAACTCCAAATAAGTTTAAAGATAATGAAGGACTGAGTTGGAGATTGTTAAAAATTAGAGGATACTCCTGTGGAAGATTTTGTCGGGTTGACAGGTGTAAGAACTGAGTTTTTGATGCATTAAAAACAAGATACTTTTACCCCAGTCAGAGATATGAGCCAAGCCAGACATTAGGTGTGCCACAGCCTCATCTCTTGTTTTTTGAGTAACTGCTGAGATGGACGCTGTGAGAAGCGAATGAAAAGATGATGGGTGGCGTCATCAGTGTATGAGTGGATAGGGTTAGATGTACGGCTTAGAAGGTCATTGATGAATAAAAGAAAGGGATTTTGGTGATGGTACAGAGCCCTTGGGAACCCCACTAATGATAGCTCTACGGGGAAGAAAGGTGATCATAGATGACAGAAGCTACTGAACGACCAGGAAGGAAGCTAGAGATGAAGGCGCAGATAGAAGAATAGAAACCGTAAGAGGGCAGTTTGGAAATTAAAGATTTATGCCAAACTCGATCGAAAGCCTTTGAGATGTCAAGTGCAATGGCAAAGCATTCATCAAAGTCCCGAAACGAGGATGACCAAGAGTCTGAAAGGTAGGTGAGAAGGTCGCCACTGGACCGTCCCTAGCGGAACCCATACTGACGATCTGAAAGAAGGTTGCAATAGGGTAGATGCTTTATTTTATTTTTTTTAAATTTATTATTATTTTTTTTTTAAGAGACTCAAAAACTTTTGAAGTACAGGATGTTAAAGCAATCGGGCGATAGTTAGAGGGCTTGGGATGGTCACCTTTCCTTGGGACAGGCTGAATGAGAGCAAACTTCCAGCAGGAAGGAAAGGTACAACTTGGCAGACAAAAGGTGAAAAAGTTTATCTAGGTATGGTGTATGCACAGAAGCACAGTTCTTGAGGACAACAGAAGGGACCCCATCAGGACCATATGCCTTGTTAGTACCGAGGCCAGTGATGGCTGGAAATACATCAGCTAAAGAAATTTTAATGTGAGCCATGAGGAAGTCAGAGGGAAAAGTGTTGGAGGAACAGCACATGAATCGTCTAACGTTGAAATGGAAGAGAAAGTCTGGGCAGATAGTTTTGCTTTATAAGTGGAATAAATAGCTACAGAGCCATCAGAAAGGAAAAGAGGAGGGAAGGATGATGAGGTAAAGTTGTTAGAAAGGTTTTTAGCAAGGTGCTAGAATGAGCTGCGAGAATTTGAGGTGAAGAGTTCAGGGCATTTAGTACGAATGAAACTATTTTTAGAAGAGCGAAGAACAGACTAGCACGATTCTGTCACGTGAGTTTCTAACGGAGCGCTATTCATTGGCCACCCTGGATTTTACCAAAAATGCTTCTGCTACCTGCAGACGAATTTATTCTGCTTATCCCCTTTAGTTCTGTAACATAATGTCCTGTTATTCTTCAAGCTTTTGCACAAGTCTGTACTGCTATAGGGTAGACTTTTGTTGTTGGAGGAGTTAGATATAGGCTTCACTGGTCCTGGGTAGGGACGCCTTCATATGTGGATGGTTCCGCTGTATGGTTATATAAACGTTCCTCAATTAAAAAAAGAAAAAAAAAGAAAGGGTGGTGGATTGTCGGAGAAAGGTAACTTCGCTTTCAGTTTACTGAGTTCACGCTTCAGATGAACCTGGGGCCACAACAACAACTTCCACCACTACTACTACTACTACTACTTTTACTCTTAGTACTACTACTACTACTACTATGAATCTAAACTTGCGGCTATGGTGTTGCGCGATCCACTGTACAGTGGTGCTATGTTTCCCAAACCCGCGATGTGAAACGGCTGTTATATATGTAAAAGGCATCACAAATACGATAAACACATATGTAGACATTGTTAACGTGTGTATTATAATATATGAAAGAACAGTAAACTTATTATGCATGAAATATTTATGCGGCAATACAGAAGCGTGGCATCAGTATTTTACAGTGGTGCTAAAAAAAAAAATGTAGTCACTTTTATTGGCTTTACCGTAATTCTGGAGTGGGTAATAATGTCATAGTTATGATTATAAGATAATGTGCAGGAATATAAGTAAAAATATGCCAATTTTTTAGTAAAAGAAAAAATAATACATTAAACCCTAGTTAGCGGCAACACTCACACAGACCCAGACTAACCCGAGAGCCTCCTGGTGTCACTTTCCTTTGTGTCCTTACCTCCTGGTAATTTACAATATGTACAATATAATGTTAAAGAAAATAACCAAAATGTATCCTAAAATACCATAGATGAGAGAGAGAGAGAGAGAGAGAGAGAGAGAGAGAGAGAGAGAGAGAGAGAGAGAGAGAGAGAGAGAGAGAGAGAAGGGGGGGGGAGGAAGGCAGGCCAGAGGAGGTGTTGAGGGATGGAGGAAGGGAGGGAAGGAAGGAGGGTGAGAGTGATTGAATGAAAAATCATGGCGCCGCACCAGCGAGGTCATCTGGCGACATACGTAAAACAATAATTTTAAATATCTATCTATCTATCTATTGCCAGACGCCTCAATCCCGTTTGGGGTGGCCACAAACAAATCGCCTCCAAGTCGCCCTGTCCCCCGCCATTTCACTGCCCTGCTCCCAGCTCACACCCCCCTCTCTCATATACCTCTCCACCCCATCCCTCCATCTCATCCTCGGTCTCCCCCTCCCTCTTCCACCCTCCACCTTACTCATATACACTCTCTTTGTCAGTCTTTCACCCTCCATCCTCTCCACATGGCCAAACCACCTCAGTGTGTTCCTCACAACGCTTCCTATCACATCCACATCCACACCACAACGCTCCTTTATATCCTCATTCGTCAGCCTGTCTCTCCACGTGACTCCACAGGCTCCTCTTAAATAACTCATTTCCACTGCTCTCACTCTTGACTTGTGTCCTTCCAACAATGTCCAAGCTTCACTTCCGTATGTTAGAGTTGGTATCACAATACTGTCATGTAGTAACTTTTACTTCCATGCTCACTTCCCTGTTTCTTATCACTGCTTTCAAGGAACCAGCAACCTTTCTTCCCTGCTGTACCCTTTCAAGCACTTCACCCTCCAAACCTCCATCCTTACTCATCACACTACCCAAATACTTAAACGTACTCACATTTTCCAATTCCTCACCATCCAACCTCGCTGTACATTCACTGACTTCACCTCTCTCAAAGACCATCACTTTACTCTTCCCTACATTCACCTTTAGGTTCCGTTTCTTACACACTCTCCCAAACTCATCCACCAAGCCTTGCAGCTCCCCTTCGTCTTCACTCAACAACACAGTATCATCTGCAAACAACAGTACAGGGAGTTTCCAAACACTATCCTCTCTCACCAGGGCCACTCCAACATCCACTACCCTACCTTGTACCTCTTTTATTACCCCATCCATGTACAGATTGAACAACCATGGAGACATGACACATCCCTGTTTCAAACCAACTTTCAAAGAGAAAAATTCACTTAGTTCACCATCCACACGCACTGCAGCCTTCGCACCATCGTACATACTCTTCACAGCATTCAACAACTTCCCATCTACTCCATATATTCTTAACACTTTCCACAATCCTTGTCTATCCACCCTGTCATATGCTTTCTCCAAATCCATGAAAGCCGCATACAACTTCTTTCCCTTCTCTAGAAACTTTTCCACTAAAGATCTAAGAATGAATATCTGATCTACACAACCTCTTCCCTTCCTAAAGCCTCCCTGTTCTTCTCCAACTAATTTCTCTGTTCCTTCTCTAACTCTGTCTATAAGTATCCTACCATACACTTTTCCTATTATACTAAGAAGACAAATGCCCCTATGATTACCACACACTTCTTTTTCCCCTTTTCCTTTGTACAAGGGAATAATTATACCTGACTTCCAATCCTCCGGGACTCTACCTTCCTCCCAGGCCAATCTGCACATCTTCCACATCCATTCTACTACTATCTCTCCCCCATGCTTCAGCATTTCACCACACACTCCATCAATTCCTGGGGCTTTCCCCGATTTAACTTTCTTCATTGCTTCCACAACTTCTATCCTACTGATTTCTTCCTGTCTTCTCACCTCCCTAGTTCTCCCAGCCATTCCCCAGCCACTTATACTCGCATTACTTCCATCCTCTACGTTCAACAATTCCTTAAAGTGTTCTCTCCATCTGCTCACTTTTTCTCCCTTCTCCACTAGTAATCTACCATTTTTATCTTTCACTCCCCTGCTAACTTCACTTCCACCCTGTCTTACTCTTTTCACTTCTCTCCAGAACATTTTCTTACAGTCCCTCCACTTTACACTCAAATTCCTTCCAAATTCCTCATCCACTCTCTTCTTACTCTCTCTTACTAATCTTTTCACCTCTCTCTTCCTTTCCACATATAAAGGAATATATAATTAGATATAATAAAAAAAAATAAAGAAGTGAAAGCATAAGTTTATAAGTCACTCATAAAAGAAACAAAATTCCCCAGGGTGACGCACATCTCCCTCAGGAGAGAGAGAGAGAGAGAGAGAGAGAGGGGGAGGCATCGCGTGTATGGAAAACGTGGCACCACTGTGCAGAGCTTCGTGCCCCACCCTAGCCGCGAGTTAAGATTTGTCCTACCATACTACTGCTACTACTACTACTACTACTATTAATCCTTTCGGTAGTTAAGATCTGTATTAAGCTGAATTAAATTACCTGGTGCAACAATATTGATATTATATATATTTTGTCAAGCTTTCATCAGGTAACAAAAATGTGCCTCCCAAAACACAGCTACTGTAAACTCTTGTAGTTACCATTTGTTGTAGACTGGATATCAAGTATCACTGTCTGCAGCAGACCGTGCGGGATAACGATTGTTAAAACTCATTTTCTCTCCCTGGTAACTGGCTTTATCATGGTTTATTTCACGACGCCTTAAAACTGATAGATCAGTTAAAAATAACGCCATGTGCAGTACATGAGGGAAAGTCTTAGGCAGGGAATGTGACTTTACCCTGAAAATTTTGCCTTAGGGTCTCGCTTACCTCACATACCATACTTTTGTATTTTTCATGTGTAGAGCCATATTTCCTGCTAGCAAGGCAATGAGCATAGAACATCGATGATTTTATACCATCGTCAGTGTGTACATCCGAATGAAAACTCTGAAACCAAGAGGTGTACTTTTAGTGTGCTTTCCTTTAGTGTATCGGATGAACACAGGACCGTCATGAGGCTGCGCATGTTGGAGGTGGAGCTTAATGGCGTCAGTGCGTCCTGTCTATACATATTTCTAGGTGACACTGCCGCTCTTCTTAGCTAAGGAAACTCGTCTGGTGGAAGCAAGAATGAAATCAAAATTGCACTATCCGCAGCTAAAGTGCTAATAAGTCACAGACACCGCGCGTTTCCAATAACTTTTATTCGGACTGCTACTAGGCGTTTGTCTTCAAATCAAAAGAGCATCCTAGAAGTGCTGGGGTTAAAGAAGCCTGCACCTAACCCCGCCAGTTCGAGAAGCCTCCCAGTGGCAGAATAAAGTCGTATAAGGGAATAGGAATAAAATATAGGACGTCACTGCATTCAAGGGATTAACCGGTTCAAAACAAGGACATGGTTATATTCTTGACACAGCCAGTAATTTTACTTAACCCGATAAATTTTTCGAACTGTATGGACTAGATCATAGTCTTCACAAACCCTCTCACTTCTACAAATACTGTACTTGTTAAAGTTGAACAAAGCCGTCTGGTATCGGCAAAGATATAAAGAAACATACCGGTAGCTACTATATAATTCGTAACGCAAGGGTTAAGTTAGAGGTAAGTTAGCTTACTCGTTCAGTAGTGCCCCCTCCCCCCTTTTTTTTTTTTTTTTTTTTTTTGCTGATATCAAACATTTCACTCAGCTAAATCCAGCCTGATGCTGTAAAAGGATGCCTTCACACGGTGACACCAGTGTAACTGGCTAATGATACTAACGTCCTCCAGCTCCTTCCCTATTCACCGAAAGGGGGATAGCGGACCACTGGATAACAGCTTTAGTCAGCTGTCCACCGGGTTCACGTTCAGGTCCAACTGGGTCTACTCGTACAACAGCAGCTTCCACTGTTACTAATGTCAGCCTCAGAACGGTGGCCTTCCGGTGACTTCGATTAGTGTTGGAGAGATTTTTCAAACCAGAAGGATTCTATGTAGCCTTGAATACTTAGGTTTTATAGATTCTTCACAAGCTGAAGAAATTTGAAAACAGCAAAAGTGAAAAAAAAAAAAAGTTGCTCCTAAACTGAAAAGAACTGTTTGATAACAAGAATGATATATTAAAAAAATCACTCCAAAGTACTGAAAGGGCTAACATTTAACATTTGTTAGTGTAATCAACTATACTGTGGGGCAGTTTGCTTGTGCGTTTTATCGTCACCGCTTGGGTGGAAAGGGATGTCTTCATGTGGTGGCGCGGAGATAAACGAGGTGGTACCCTGAACGATTGTACAATATGAATATCCCGCATATACCTTCCTGCCCACCAAAAGGAGGATGGTGGACTGCAAGAGGAGGACGTTTTCATCTCGCAGTCCACAGCGTTGACGATCAGTTAAGTCTAGAGTTGTAGCTGCTAACTACAGTCGTCACAGTTAATACATGAACCGAACACTTAAGAAACAATAAAGTATATAACTATCTATATCTATATTTATATAGACAGATAGATAAATCGATCGCTATAGATAGATTGATAGATAGATAGATAAATAGATTGATATAGATATAGATAGACAAATGGCTGACATTAAAATTTCTTCAACTGATGTATTTTCTTCCATATCTGGCCTCAGTACTAACAAGGCATATGATTCTGATGGGGTCCCTCCAGTTGTCCTGATGAACCGTGCTTCTGTGCTTACACCATACCTAGATAAACTCTTTCGCCTTTGTCTGCCAACTTGCACCTTTCCTTCTTACTGAAAGTTTGCTCTCATTCAGCCTGAAAGTTTGCTCTCATTGAGCCTGACAATTCCAAGTCCTCTAACTATCGCCCAATTGCTTTAACATTCAAAAGTTTTCCAACCTATTCGTATCAAAAACTTTTTAAAGCATCTTTCCTATCACAGCCTGCTTTCTGATCGTCAGTAGGGTTCCTCCAGGGACACTCTACTGGCGATCTTCTCACCTACCTTTCACACTCCTGGTCATCCTCTTTTCGGGACTTTGGCGAAAGCTTTGCTATTGCACTTGATATCTCAAAGGTTTTCCATCGAGTCTGCCATAAGTCTTTAATTTCCAAATTGCCCTGTTTCTGTGCTTCTATTTGTGCCTTCATCTCTAGCTTCCACTCTGGTCGTTCTGTAGCTGCTGTTGTAGTTGTAAATGGCCACCGTTTTTTTCCTAGATCTGTCAATAGCGGTGTTCCCCAGGGCTCTGTCCTATCACCAACTCTTCCTTTTATTCATCAGTGACCTTATACGCTGCACAGCTATACGCTGATGACTACACCCTTCACCTTTCCATTTGCTTCCCGCAGCTTCCATCTCAGCAGTTACCTTAACAAACAGGGGATGACGCTATGGCACACCTATTGTCTGATTTGGCTGATATCTCATATTGGGGTAAAATTAATCTTGTTGTTTATAATGCATCATAAACTCAGTTAATACTTCTATAAGCCCGAAAAAATCTTCCACGGGAGTACCTTCTAATGTTTAACAATATTCAACTCAATCCTGCATCATCTATAAACTTACTTGACGTTTTATTCTCTCGTGATTTATCTTGGAAAGAATATATTACCTCACTTGTATAATCTGCTTCCAAAAGATTAGGTGTTCTAAGTGGACTCCATGGTTTCTTTACCCCTGCACAGTTGTTGACTCTATACACGGGCTTTCTTCGCCCCTGAACAAAGTAGAACTCTCATGTGTGGGGAGGTCCCCACATACGGCTCGTCTAAAACAAGGTAGAGTCAAAGGCTTTTCGTCTCATTAACTCTCCTGTTCTTACAGACTCCCTCTAACCTCTGTCTCTTCGCCGCATTGTGCCTCTTCATCTCTTCTATCGCTACTTCAATGGTCACTGTTCCTCTGAACTGTCTGCTAACATTCCTCCACCACTACGGCGGGAGCTTGGCACCCTTCTGGCAACAAACTCTCATCCGTTTTCTGTCCAACTCTCTAATGCAAGAAGTAACCGTTATTCTCAGTCTTCCATGTATGCAACAAGTCAACTCTGGAACTGTCTCCCTCTGTCTGTATTTCCCACTGCCTGTGATCTCCAGTCTTGCAAACGCATTGTGTCCAGGCATCTCATAATGAACGGATCTTGAATTTGGCTGTCTGTTATTGTTTTTTTTTTTAATTGGAGGGAACTATTTGCGGGCTCCTGGCCTTTGGTTCATTCTTGGTTCATATATATATATATATATATATATATATATATATATATATATATATATATATATATATATATATATATATATATATATATATATATATATATATAGCATCATCATCATCATCATCATCATCGTCAGCCGTCTGAGTATCCACTGCAGGACTGGCCTATCCCAACCGAAGTAGGGACGATACAGCCAATGTATCTCTACCAAGTGGCTTAGGCTGTCTGGTAGAAACTGTATGTCGAGTGTGAAGTGTTTGTAAGTGTAATAGTTGTGTTGGAGTGGCTTTGGATGTGTGTGTAGTCTGTGAACCAAGTGTTATCGGCCTGCGCAAGCTGACTGGGTGCAAGAATACTTTTACAGTAAACGACACTGGTTCAACCACAGCACCCCTGATGTCCGCCAAGCAGTACGTGGCCAGAAGAACGCTCTCAAAGTTTTTACCCTGGCCGGGCGCGAACCCTCGCTCTCCAGTGTGTGAAAATGCACACTTTATCACTGTACCACAGAGGCTTATATATATATATATATATATATATATATATATATATATATATATATATATATATATATATTATAATTCCTGATGATAATTATCTGGTATATTGACTTATTACATAATTTAACTATACTTAATGAATACACTTTCTCTCTCTCTGTCTCTCTCTGTCTCTCTCTCTCTCTCTCTCTCTCTCTCTCTCTCTCTCTGAAATATGTCAGAGGGTGCAGCTGTGCTCTGGGTATAGTGTGGATGTGGAGCGTTCGACAGGAAGTGTGGTGTTGGTGTGATGTGGTGTGATATGAATGTGGTTTTATAAGATGTGGTGTGGTGTAGTGTGGTTTAGGTGTTGCTCGGGTGTACTGTGGGTGTAGCAAGGGATTTGTTGTGGTGTGATGGGGTATGCAACTGGTGTGGTGCGGTGTGGAACAGTTTTGCTGTGGTGAGGTGGGGTGCGTGTGGAGGTGACGCTGTGATGTGTGATGTGTTGTGGCTGCCGTAGGATGTGCAATGATATAGTCTGTAGCTTGTTTCAGTGTGATGTGGTCTAGCCTTGTGTGATTTGATAGTGTGTTGTGTGCTTTGGATAGGTGGGGTGTGTTGTCGGTGGGTATGGTGTTGTGAGTGTAAAGTCGTTTGGCATTGGCAAAGGGAACGGTGTGGTATGATGTGCCAAGGTGTGTAGTGCTGTAAAGTTTGTGGTGGTGTGTGGCAGAAGGTGTGGTGTGATGTGGTGTGGCGTGGTGTGGTATTGTGTGGTGTGACGGAGGATGATGTATGTATGATAAAGGGTGTGAAGTGGTGTGGTGTTGGTGTGCCTGAGGTGTGGCATGGTGTGGCTTCGTGTGCTGGAGATTTGGTGTTGTATGGTGCGGCTGGAAGAAAGAATGTGACATAATGTGTGTGGTGTGCGACTGTGCGTATGGTGCTATGTGGTTGTGGCAGGGGTGTGGTATGGTATAGTGTGGTGTGGTGTGATTGTGGTAGGTGGTGTCGCTTGGTGTGGTGGTTAAGTAAGGTGTGGTGTGGTATTAGTGAGTTAAAATGTGTTATGTGGTGTCGTATGGTATTGGTGTAGCATGTTGTGGGTGTGATGTTGCGGAGTGTTGTTTGGATGGGGAAGTAAGCGTGGTATGGTATGGTATGGTATGGTTTGGTGTGGCTTGGTTAAAGGTGTGGTGTGGGGGACGTAGCAAGGGATACTATGTGGTATGATGTGTGGAAGGGGAGTGGTATAGTTTGGTATGGTGTGATGAGGATGTGTCAAAGGTGTCGTGTGGATGTAATGTGTACGTGTGCCGTGATAAGTTGTGGATGTGGTGTGTCGTATGACAGTGCCGTGGCTAGGTTTTGTGTAGTGTGGTGTGGTGTGTGGTGCTGGTGTGATAAAGGAGGAGGTGTGTTGATCTCTGGCATGTTATGAGTTCACTGTGGAGAGGGTGTCAAAGGAGCAGAGTGTAGTATGTGAGGGTGTCGTGTTGTATGGTGGTGTTGTGTGTCTTGGCGTGAAGTAGTGTAGTGCGGCCGCGGTAGCGGGTATTGTGTGATGTAAATCTTGTGTGTGTGTGTGTGTGTGTGTGTGTGTGTGTGTGTGTGTGTGTGTGCGCAATGTGGTGTGAGTACTGTGTGATATGGATGTGGAAGGTTGGTTTGGTGTGCATGTATTGAACTGGGGCTATTTAATGGCAGTAGCTGGGTGGTGTGGTATGATGGGTGTGTGTGGTGTAGTGTGGTGTGGGTACTGTGTGGTGTGGATGTGGGAGGGTGGTATGGTGTGCATGTATTGAGCTGGGGGTATTTTGTGGCTGTAGCTGTCAGTGTTGTGATGTGGTATGCTATGGTCTGGGTGTGGTATGGTGAAATACGATGTAGTCTTGGTGTGGCAAAGTGTGTGATGTGGTGTGGCTTGGTGTGGTGAAGGTGAAGCAGAGGGAGTGGTGCCGTGCCGTATGGGCGTGGTTCGCTGGGATGTAGTGCGAATGATAACGGCTGTGGGTATGGTGTGGTTTAATGTGGTGTCGCGTGGTGTTGTATGGGAGTGTGGTGTGGTGTAGCGTTACATGGGTCGTAAGGATTGGATGTGATACGGCTGTGGTGAGGGTGTGGTGTAGCCGTGGCAGGGGGTACGTTGTGGCTTGAGGTGTGGTGTGGTGTGGTGTGTTGTAATGCGGGTTTTGTGTGGTGTTATAGGGGATGTGGTAGTTATATTGTAGTGTGGTGTGTTGTACCGTGGGTGTGATTGGAGTAATGGTGAAGTGTTGTGTGATGTGGTGAGGTGTGGTGTAGCTTAGCGTGGCTTGGGGGCTCGTGAGATGTCTTGTGATATGGTGCATTGTGGTGGGGAGTGGATATGTCAGAGGATGTAGAGTGATGTGGCATCCTGTGGTGTGGTTTGGTATGGCGTGCGGGTGTGGTAGAAAATGTGGTGTCGTGTAGTGTCACAAAGAGTGTGGTCTAGTGTGGTGTGGCAATGATATGGCATGTTTTGGTGTAGTGTAGTAAAGATACTATGCTGCTTTGGTGGTTGTGGTGTGTTTTTGTGCATGTAGTAGGAAGCGTAGTGTCGTGTGCATTTGTGGTATAGTGTAGTTTGTGTTTGACAGGAGTGTGGTGTCGTGTGCTATGGTGTGGTTTGTGTTTGACAGGAGTGTGGTATGGTGTGGATGTAGTATGGTGTGGATGTGGTATGGCTGTGGATAGTGGTGTAGTGTGGTGTGGATGTTGTGATGAGGGTGTATTGTGTCTGTGGTCGGAGGTGTTATGTGGTGTACTGTAATGTGGTGTGGTGGGTTGTGGTGTGGCGTGAATGTGTTGTGGTGAGTGTTTATTCTAGCTGTGGTAGGGTGTTACGTGGTATTATGCGGTGTGATGTGATATGGTTTGGTGTATGGCGTGGTATGGATGAAGTATGGTGGGGTATGAGATTTTGTATGGTGTGGTGCTGCAGGAGGTATCGTGAGGTGTAATATACTATGCTGTGCTGTATTGTGGGTGTGGCTGGAGGTATGGTGTGGTGTAGCAGGGAGTCCAGTGTAGCATGATGTTTCGTTGGCACCATGTTTCGTGTAGTGTGGCGTGATGTGAATTTTGCGTTGTATGACTGTGGAGTGATATATCTGAGGGGTAGTGTGGGTATGACTGGGTGTGTCATGTGTTTTGGTTCTGTATTGTGGGTGTGGCAGAGAGAATGACACACACACACACACACACACACACACACACACACACACACACACACACACACACACACACACACACACACACACACACACACGAGCCTCGTTGTTTGTTTTTTTGTCTTTCAATCACCCAAAAACCAGTGGTGAGAGACCCCCCCCAGACCCATATACATTCTGAATCAGGACAACCCAAGGATGGTTTTAGGGGGGTCAAAATTCAGATCTAGGCCATTTGAGGTCAACTGTAGCGTGATCGCCTTTTTGGCCCGGGCAACAACGGGTGCCCCTACAGGTCAATTTGTGGCATAGATATTCACGTGACCTCCAGTTCGGACATAGGCTATTTGAGGTTGACCTCTGAGGTCATTTGAGGTCATCGGTAATGGACGAATGACTTGACCTAGCAGCTAATTTTGTTACGCGAAGACTCACATGACCTCCAGTTCGGACATAGGCAATATGAGGTTGACCTCCGAGGATATTCAAGGTCACGGGTTGGAGGTCGTTTGAAGTCACGCTCGAATGACTGGACTCATATATATATATATATATATATATATATATATATATATATATATATATATATCCCATCCGCCCATCTCCCTGTGCCAGCCAAAAGAGATGCATGGAACGTCTATCCGACTCACTTCTTAATTTCTGCAACATTCGCGGATTTCCCCTAACTTACGATCTGTTGAATTCCACCTCTCTTCCTCTAAACCTCACCTTCTCCTCCTTACTAAGACTTAGCTGTCTGAAGCAACTGACAGCAGTCTCTTTTCTGTATCCTCCTACTTTCTCCATACTCGCCTCAAAGCCAAAATTGGCTATTGTGTACATGTATGTGATAACGTATGTTGTTCCTGTGTTCGTGAACTTGAGTTTTCTGAATTCTCTACTCTCTGGCTTCGGCTATTCAATCATTGTCTGACTAAATATATCTGTGAACATTGTTTACTTATCTCCTAATTCTGCTGACTATGATACAGTAAATTCATTTATTGTTATACTTGTATAATGGAACACATGCTATCAAATTCTCCTTTCCATGAGATCTCCATTCCAGGTGATATCAATGTTCACCAACAACTTTGGCTCTCCTCTCCATTCACTGAACCACCATTTTAACAAGGCAATATCTTTTCCATCCTTAATGACATACAGCTGCTTGTACCGCACCCTGCACTTATTCCTGACCGCCTTGGAGAGAGTTCCAGCATACTTGACCTTTTCCTAACAATTATTCCTTCTGCTTATGCTCTTAATCTTTGCTCTCCATTGGGCTCCTCTGATCACAGTTTTTTCACCTTAACCTGTCCTGTCACTGCAGTGAGGCCTGTGGGCCTTTCCAAGAAGGGGCAGCCTTGGCACTTTGGAGTTGCTGATTGGTAGGCCCTCGGCCAGTACTTCTTTGATTTTCCAAGAATGACTTTTCCTTCCATGGCCAAAAGCCATCTGAGTGTGCCTCATGCATTAGGGAGATTACATTCTTGGGGATGGAAGCATACATTCCTTTCTTTTATCCTCTGATTACTGCAAACAAATGAAAACTTTGGTTTACTCATCCTTCTTCTAATGCTGTCCACAACAAGGAGAGGGCCTTCAAAAAGTATCAGGGTCAACCCCCCACTGAATCTCATCTCATTTATGATTCTGTCCTGATTCATGCTAAGTCTGTCTTTCACTCTGCTAAAAAAAAAAAAGATTCGTTCATACTAAAGCTCTCAACTCTCCAACTCAGTTTCTTCCCGCTCCTTTTGTCACCTTGCCAAAAACCTTTCTAACAACTTTATTTCATAATTCTTTTATCCTTATTTCTGCTCTGATGACCCTGTAGCTGTTTCTTCTACTGATGTAGCAAAACTCATCGCTCAGACTTACTCTAATTCCACTGTAGACAGTTCCGGTGCTGTTACTCCATCAATTCCCCCCTCTGACTTCCCCATGGCTGACATTAAAATTTCTTCAACTGTTGTATTTGCTCCCATCACTGGCTTCAGTACTAACAAGGCATATGTGCCTGATGGGGTCCCTCCTATTGTCCTCAAGACCTGTGCTTCTGTGTTTACGCCCTGCCTAGGTAAACTTTCTCGTCTTTGTCTGTCAACTTGTACCTTTCCTTCTTGCTGGAAGTTTGCTCTCATTCAGCCAATCCCAAACAAGGGTGGCCATTCGCAGCCCGCTAAGCATCACCCAGTTGCTTTAACATCTTGAATTTTAAAAGCTTTCGAATTTATTCCTAAAGAAAAATCAAGCACTTTTCCTCTCATAATCTTTTTTTCCAATCGTCAGTATGGGTTCCGCCAGGGATGCCCCACTGGCAATCTTCTCACCTTTTTTTCAGACTCCTGGTCATCCTCCTTTCGGAACTTTGGCGAAATTTTCCCATTGCACTTGACATCTCAGAGGCCTTTGCTCGAGTGTGGCATTTTATTTTCCTAGCTGGCATCTTAAGGTTTCTGTCCTATTATCTATGCCATCATCTCTAGCTTCCTTTCTGGTCATTCTGTAGCTCCTGTAGTTGACGGTGACCGCTCTTCTCTTAGGGCTATCAGTAATGGTCTTCCTCAGGGCTCTGTTCTGTCACTAACTCGTTTCTTTCTTTTCATCAATGACCTTCTAAGCTGAATATCTAACTCTGTCCACTCGTACGCTGATTACTTCACCTTTTACCTTTCCATCCACATCCCACACTGTCCGTCTCTGAGTTTACTTCAACAAACAAGGGATGAGACAATGGCACACTTAATTTCTGACTTGGCTAATATCTCTGATTGAGGCAAAAGTAATCTTCAAGTGTTTTCTTTATCAAAAACTTAGTTATGACATATTTCAATGTGTTTAAATCAACCACATGAGTATCTTCTAATTTTTAACAATACCCAACTTAATCCTTCATCATCTTTGAAGATACATGGGGTTTCGTTCACTCGAAATGTATCTTGGAAATATCATATTACCTCTCTTGTAAAATCTGCTTCCAAGAGATTAGGTATGCTATGCCGACTCCATGCCTTCTTTACCTCCGCACAATTTTTGACTTTATACACTGGTATTATTCGCCCCAGTGTAGAGTACAATTCTCATGTGTGAGGAGGCTCCCGACATACAGTACAGCTCTTCTCATCAAGGTCAAGTCAAAGGGTCGTCTTACTGGCCCCCAACAACCTCTATCTCTTCGCCGCACTGTTGCATCTTTATCTCTTTTTTATCGCTACTTCAATAGTCACTGCTCCTCTGAACTGCCTGCTTGCGTTCCTCCACCACAATGGGGGTCACACGGCACCCATTTAGCAGCAAACTCTCGTCGATTTTCTGTCCAGCTCTGTTGTGCGAGAGTTAACCATTACTCCTAGTCCTCCATTTAAGCAACAGGTCAGCTCTGGAACTGTCTTCCTCTGTCTGTATTTCATATAGGTAAGCACAACCAACTGCAGTCTTGTAAACGCAGTGTCCAGGCATCTCAAAATGAACAGATCTTGAACTTGGGTCTCTATTGTCTTGTTTTTGTTTTTTCTTGGACGCAACAATTTGGTTCCGTGTTCTTTGCACACACACACACACACATATATATATATATATATATATATATATATATATATATATATATATATATATATATATATATATATATATATATATATATATCATCTCATCAACCGTTTGAGTGTCCACTACAGGACCGGCCTATCGCTATCCCTACCGAAATGGAGACGATACAGCCAATGTATCTCTACCATGTGGCTTAGGCTGTCTGGTAGAGATTGTATGTACGGTGAGAAGTGCTTGTAATTGTAATTGTAGTGTTGTAGCGGCTTTGGATGTGTGTGTAGTCTGTGAACCAAGTGTAATCGGCCCGCTCAAGCCGACTGGGTGCAAGCATACTTTATAGTATGCAACACTTGTTCAACCACAGCACCCCTGATGGTCGCCAAGCAGTACGTGGCCAGAAGAATGCTCCTAAAGTTTATTACCCTGGCGGGGCGCGAACCCTTGTTCTTCAGTGTACGAAAACGCACAGTTTACCACTGTACCAGAGGCTCCATATATATATATAGATAGATAGATAGATAGATAGAGAGAGAGAGAATATAGATGGATAGATAGATAGTTAGAAATAGAGAAAGAGAGAGAGATACACAGTATAAATAGACAGATATAGATATACATACATATATATATATAGTATCTATCTATCTATATCTATATCTGTCTATCTACCTATCTATCTATCTATCTATCTATAGATAGATATATATATATATATATATATATATATTTATTTACTTACTTATTTATACTGTATATAATAGACCGGGTCAAAATATCCAAAAAACAAGTTAAAGTCCAGTTTTCTTTTTATAATAAAGGATAAAACTTGCTCCTATATAAAGGCAAGAGAGCTGCAAAATATTATATCAGTATCATGGCAGTAAGAGATGGCGGCCGGACACTTTATGCAGCCCTTAGCTAGCACACTGTGACCTTGCACTATCCAGAACTCACCACGAGGAGGTGGCTGCAAATGGAGTTCCACACCTCACCCATCCCATCCACCCTTCCATTAATCTGGGCCAGAACTTACTCTGCTTTGAAATCCTTCTTTGATTCGAATGCTGGCATAATTTTTCTTGATTTGAATATGTTTCTTATATGCCCATCTCAATTTCTGTAACCATAAACTTTTGCAGATGCTTCAGTCACCAGCTTTACTGTGCGTTCAACTGACTGAGTATGGCAAGGATACTTTGGACACAGTTTTTCCACAAGTTCCGGGCTTTTAACCAAACCATGTAGTTCAACATCAGTCAGATTCTTGAGGAGTGGTCATTCTGTAATATCCACCACATCCCAGATGATCATTTGAGTATAATGATCTGTCCCAAAATTTATCTCTTGTATTTTGAATTGTCTTCTTTCTTGTCTCGGGTTGTTTTTTGCTGCTAGAATTTTCTTCACAGCATCTCTCCTGATATCAGTATCTACATCAAATCCCATGCCCAAAAGCATGTTTTCCGAATGGGCATAGAAAGCATTTGTTTGAAGTGCATGGGTAGCAACCTTATATGCTCCCAAGCATTCATCTTTCATATATTGGATCTTGGTAACAGCATTGAATAGATGTTTTGGACCATTGACACATGAAGGATTTTTCTTAATCTCAAACCAGGTCAGAATGTATACAGTCATCAGATATTTGGCTAATGTTTTCAATGGTTCGAAAGGAAGAGGTACTGATCAATACAGTCTCAAAATTCTTGCACATGCTGTCAGCCATCTTGAATGTGCTAATGGGCCTGGTTCAACTGAAGAGAATGATGCAAGAAATTTTCCAGATGACCCTGCATACCATATAGTCAGAATATCTTTTTGATCCTTACTTAAACCTAACTCTGAATTGGTCTCATGAAACTTCTTATCATCTACTGGGATTGGTTCCAAATTTACCACGGGGAGGTTACTAACTGTTTCTCCTATTTTCTTCTAAATCTTTCCTTTGAATGCTGTGTTCCCTGAGGTTTCACTCTCCAGATTTTTAAATACATGCCGAAATGGATGCTGAAGTGTAACAAACATATAAGCCACTGCAAAGGATGGTTAAGAAAGGCTTCTGTCAATTTTATTGCTCTGCCCTTTGTCCCTGTGTTAACAGGTGTACCATCATACCCTATTGCAACAAGCGTCTCAGTCCTCAGCCCACAGTTCATCAAGCACTCAGAAATAGCAGCTGCTGTTCCCCCATCAGGAGTTACATGGTCAAGGTATTCAGAGCCTGGCACTTTAACTAATGAAATGTGATCCTCAAATGTGCATACATGGTGAATGGACAGATAACCATTTTCATCATCTCTCGCTTCCAGTGTTAATGTTCTGTCTTTTCTTCCATCAAAATACAGTGCTGTTATGTGTTACTTTTCTATATGCTGAAGTCTTTCTCTGCTTGATTTGCTGGCACATCTTACTTTTGACTTGTCTATAACCAAATCCTTGTTTTCGGGTGAAACAAGTCCAGCACCCACCAGAGCGGTGGCAATTGAAGCAGCACCTCTATCACTCACACCAAATCGATCAGCTTCTCTTGCAACCATTTCCTTTTTGATCTGAAAGGAACTCTCTTTCACTTACGGGCACCTTTCTTTTCTTTGAGCACTTACACTCTTCGAAGGATTTACATTTGCAACAGGAGATATCAAAAAGCTCCTTCTGCATATGAGTTTTATAGTTTTCAAGCTGTTTGTTGTAGCAGTCTTTCCCCTTGTTTTTCACTAGGGTCTTGTACTTAGAATGGTTGTCCAAAACCAGCTGTGAAATTCTTGTTAGGCGAACACAAGGAACTGAAGCTTTTTCTCAAAGACACTGAAGTTCTGATCCAAGATCCTTCGCTATATCCTTCGCTGACGCTTTTAATTTTTCTGTTTCATCAAAAAGTAATTGTCTTTCCACATCCCACTTCGTTGGAAGTTGTTTGTCACCAGTAGTTCTTAAAGTGCCAAAAATATCATGAATTAAGGCAGTCCGAGTAATGTGAGCAAGATTTGTAGTTCTCCTAGATATTTAGCTATTAAGCATTAATACCTGGAAATGAAAAAAATACTGAGAGCAAAGAATAGATGATAAAAAAAAACACGAAATACAAGGGCTGACCCTAAGACTTCAACAACGGCACTGATGCACCAGATTCAGCTAATGGCGAGATATTGACGAGCCAGGCACCACCTTTATATGAACACAGATTACACCAAAATTTTGCATGCATGATACTTTCGTTATGGATCAACTTTTCTTTGGTATTACAATTTAAAATTCAGAAGTTGGATTTTTCGACCCGGTCTGCTGTAATATACTGTACATACTGTATATATATATATATATATATATATATATATATATATATATATATATATATTGTGTGTGTGTGTGTGTGTGTGTGTGCGTGTGTGTGTGTGCGTGCGTGCGTGTGTGTGCGCGCGCGCGCGTTGAAATATCACTCTTCATTCGCCCCACATGGTCAGACTATCTCAAACACTCAGTTCTAGTATCTTTATGCATACATGCGGGGCTTTTCAAGGGAGTTGTGCGATTCTCCCAAGCCCTTTTCCATAGCGATTTATATGATATGTTAAACCTTGTGATCCTGTTGTTTAATCTATTTTAATACTTACAGTGTTGCATCATTAACACACACAAGAATATTAAGGCGAAATCGACTACGTAGATCGAGAAGAACGAATTGATACGGTCTCCTCGCTATTGAAACCTGGCTCTACGACTGGACAGGGCAACATGAATGGTGTGGCAATAGTGGTAGCGGTGTTGTTGGCTGTGCTGGGTCCTCTTGCTGATGCCCAGGCGGCCTGTGGAGGAACCTACCAGACGGAGAACGGAACAATCCAGAGTCCCGGGTATCCAGGGAAGTACCCTCACAATCAACGATGCGCCTACATCATTAAGGTTAGCACAACCAACTCTGTATCCATATTATACTGGTAAGCGCAGCCAACCCTGCATCCACTTTATATAGGTTAGCACCACCGACTCTGCATCCTCTTGAAATAGGTTAGTAGCCTACTCTATATCCACATCATAATATACAACCTACTCTGCATCCACATCATATAGGTTAGTACAACCAACTCTGCATCCACATCATATAGCATAGGTTAGTACAACCAACTCTGCATCCACATTATCTAGGTTAGTACAACAAATTCTGCATCCACATCATATACGTAAGCACAACCAACTCAGCATCCACATCATATAGGCTAGCACAACCAACTCAGCATCCACATCATATAGGTTACTACAATAAATTCTGTGCCTCCATCATAAAGGCTAGTATAAATAGTTTACATCTAAAGTATATAATACACGATGCTTATACATAACTAAGGTTGGCAATAGCAAGTAAGTCATACCAGCTTGACACTGACCTTCTGCAGGCTGCGTAACATTATCATATTCATATGTCTTAATTGAGTACCTAAAGAGTAGATCACTTAGTGTGTGGGCCATAATCAGACCCTTGAGGTATTTTTGTTTCATTTTTGTTGATATATACTTAAACTTATCGATGCCATCTTGTACTGGACGAGTTAATGAACGCAACATCGAACTCTTCCAGTTCGAAAAGTCTGTTTTAAAGTATGATGTATAATGCTTGGTGAAAGTGTGAGATAAATAATCCGTACCCGGACTGACGGTAACAACATCAGTGATATGTTTCCTTACCAAATTAATTTCCAGTCGTATACTGTCTGTCTATTAGTAATGTACTTCTGGTACATAATTGGCACCATACATATAAAAGAGGGCTTCCTCTCATTGTACTGAATAAATGATATGTAATGAACAATCAAACAATCCATCTAGCAGGTATAAAGAATGCCTTAAAGCATAATCAACAGGTTACGAGCATGTGTACTTTAATAAACGTCCAACAGTGCTTATCGGCCTCTCAGTGCGCATCCACATGTGTGCTGGAACAAGTGTTGGCAATATGGAAACAACGCAGTAACGAACAAGATGCAAACATGCTGGGAACAGCAGGGTCCAGATCGTGTTGACAGCATCAGGAAGTCTCAGTTGCCTCATAGGTACACACTTATCCCATCACCTCTGCTGCCTGCAGGTTTGATGCTGCGCAGTAAAATGTTTGCATACATCTATCCAAATACTGCAGCTTACATTTTTCCAAACATGTTGCCAGCTGTGTTGTAAATACATGTTCGAGTACACTTGTGGACGCGCCTTAACACACACACACACACACACACACACACACACACACACACACACACACACACACACGTTCGAGTACACTTGTGGACGCTCCCTAACACACACACATACAGGGAATGAGTGTTGCTTTATTTATATATATACTCTTACATTATAAATATCATCTACTCACTCGATGTAGTGCTGCTTTGGGTTTCTGCCCTTTCCTCTCCTCCATCCTTCCTCTTCTGTCTTTCCTACACCCTTTCCTCTTTCTTCAGTCTATGGACGACTTTACACTCCCTTTTCTGTCTTTCCTTCATTCTTTCCTCTTCCTTCTACCTATGGGTAACTCTAGACTGAGTGACAAGCCAAATGGTTTCCTGTACACCAGGAAACCATTTGCTATTCCTGGTGGTACCCATATAACGAAATTATGGCGCCTGGTGGTGCAGTGGTTAATTATGGTGCTCCAGTCGGATTGAGCCTGTGTAGGTTTTTATCCAAGGGGTGGTTGGGGTTTATTGCTCGCGTAATGCCACTCAGGGATAAGTGAGGCTGGTCACTCTCATCTAAAATGTCAGGACCAACTTGCCTAGCCCCGGGTTCCTATGCTTTTCGTGGGGTGACATAGGATTGGATGATGTATGGATGAACGGATATATATATATATATATATATATATATATATATATATATATATATATATATATATATATATATATATATATATATATATATATATATATATATAAAGAACAGAGGAAGGAAAAACAAATGAATAAAAAAATAATCCGTACACCAGGTTACTGGCATCTGCATTCATAAAATATCTGTAACAGTTAGACTTGGACAGCTGTAGGTTGATGTTTGAGGGGAAACAGCTCTGGGGAAGTGAGTTCCAGAGAGCTCCAATTCGGGGAATGAAAGAATTCTGATAGGCAGAAGTTCTGCAATATGGGTATGTGACACTCCAGTCATGAGCGCTACCAGATGCCAGTGTAGCACGAGAGAAGGCATGGAGAGTGGCACAATGGATGCAACTTTGAGCATTTGCCATAAAAATATCTGTAAAATAATGCAGGGGAGGGATTGAGCCGGTGAAGGTTTACATCCAAGTGGTGGTTGGGGTTTATTGCTCACACAATGCCACTTGAGTGAGTCTAGTAATGTCAGGACCCACTTCCCTAGCCCCGGGCTCCTACGCAGTTAATGGGGCAACGTAGGATTGGATGATGGATGGATGGCAACATTCCTTCTTACTTGTAGGGGAGGTAGTTTATTGATAATGGTTGGGTTATTAAATAATTCCAACAGCTTTGTTCTGAATTTTTCCTAGTTTTAGTGCAACCTCTCCACATCCATTCCACAAGGGTGAGCAATATTCAAGCTGAGAGCGCACATGACTCTTATAAATTATAGCTAACTGCTCGTCAGTGAAGAAGTTACGGACTCTATACAACGATCCAAGTTTCTCTGAGGCGATTTTAGCAAGTGATCTGACATGAGAGGTCCAGCTGAGGGCACTGTTAAGTGAAACACCGAGAATTTTCATATTTTTGGAGATGGGAATATTAGTAGAAATGAAAGTATTATTCGAATCTGGCAATATCTGTCTATTAGTAAATTGTATATATTTGGTTTCACTAGCATTAACTGAGACAAGGTTATTTCGTCCCCATTTACTGATCTTAGATAAGTCTTGATTTATGGAAAAGGATGTACTTAGTTGAGAGTTAGATATATTAGACTTTGTAAATGGGTGTTTAAGTGTGAATGAACTGTGAAGTGTTCAGTCATCTCCATATGAATGGATGGGATTGTGGGTGACAGATAAGAGATCATTAATATGAACCTGAAACAGGGTTGGAGCCAGAACTGATCACTTTGGTACCCTGGCATTGAGTGGAAATTGGAATATGCATCATCTACTTTTACTCTTATTTTGCTGTCGCTGAGACTTGAGGAAAGCAGAGGAACAAAAGACATTAGTTCATAGCAAGGGAGTTTGGACAACAGGGAACGATGCCACACTCGGTCGCAAGCTTTTAGAAATATCAAGGGCTACTGCATGAGTTTCTCCATGTTGGTCAATTGATTGATGGAATGGTATGAGTCAGGAAATTGAGTATGTCAATGGTGGATCTTTCGTGGCGAAAACCATATTGTCTGCCAATTATTACGTTGTTGGATTCAAGATGTTTAACTACACTATATGCATATTAACTAAAATTTCAAATACTTTACGAAGAGAAGATGTAACAGGTATTGGTCTGTAATAAGAGGGATCAGAGCAACTTCCTTTCTTTGAAATATATATGTTGGTGTAGACAGGCAGGATATTTTCTTGGAGCCAATCGAGGTTGAAAGCTATGGCAAATTCTCCTTTATTGATTTTCTTATGTACAGTTTCTATTTGCCGTACAATGTTCGATGATCTAGAAGTTTCTCCCTGAGTTTCTCTAAGGGCAATGACGTTTCGGAACTATCTTGTTCCATCTTCAGGCAGGACCTGATGGTTCTGTCATTGGTGGCTGCTTATATACAGTTCAGGTAAATCAATTGGAGACAGATGGGTAGAGCTGATCAGTTAAGTTAATCGCTCATTGGCTGCTTCGTTGGCTAAGCTTATGTGGCGTTTTGAGGATGGTAGGATTTGAAAGTCTCCGACTCGTGTGTTTATTGTAGCTTGTTTTATGATTATGTAGATTGCCTCTAGAAACAACAGACAGTGAGGGTCTTGTTCTCTGTCAATTATCTTGGTGTTCTTATTCAGGTCTTGTCGTGACAGGTGCGAGTTGTGTAGGGTGGCATAATGGTTCTTGATGGCTCCATTCTGTAGGTGACAGGTGAGTTGCCTAGGTGGTCCGGTCCGTGTCATTCCAATGTATGAGTGAGGTCCACACTCCTCGCTGTTGCAGTTATGCTGGTAAATGACATGGTCCTCCTGAAGGGGCGTCTTGGTCATGGCGGGTCGGTTACAAAGCAGAAGGTGGGCTGTTTTCCTTGTTTTATAGTAGATGGTGAGAGCAATGTGTTGTTCTGGGTCTAGGGTGTACATTTTTGTATACAATGTCCTTAATGATCTTCTCATCCATCTTATAGCCTGTAGAAATGTGATTTCTGTAGTACCTTATATTTTGATGTGTTTGCCTGTTATGGTTATAGTGCTACCCTTTGGGGAACTCCTGAAAAAACTTCAAGATCACCGGAAAAATCGTACAGTATGACAAATACATACCGTTCATAAAAAAGTCAGTAAGGGAGAATGTGCCATAGCTTTCTACCTCGTATGCCTCCAAAATATATATATATATATATATATATATATATATATATATATATATATATATATATATATATATATATATATATATATATATATATATATACAGTATATTGGGGTGATTCTTAAAAAAACAAAAATTGAAAGTTGAGTCTCCCAACCCCTGGTTCTAATGGAGACATGATATGACATGACAAATTTTTATCAAAATATAATTCAATTTTGGGGTCACGCAGTAGGGCTAAAGTTTCAGCATTTCCTAAATTTCTGATGAAATTTCAATAGAACTTCTGAACCATGCATTTTTAGGTATTGGATCACATAAGCAAAATTGTGAAAGAGCTCTCAATGCTTCTCGTGGCAAATTTTGGGATGGCATCAATTTGTGGTGTTTTCACTTTCCAGCCGCCAGGGTGGAGAGGGGTGGGGAACACCTTCTAGGCGTAACTCTGCAACTACTGTAGGCAATAAAGCGTGATTGGTTTCTTTTTTAAAGCTCTCATTGGATATTGTCATGCCTGTGTGTGAATAACTCTATCACAACTCAATTCACATACCAACTAAAATTTACTGAATATGTTAATCGGCTCGATTCAAGTGGGGGTCGTCTTCTTTGAATCAGGAAATCATAACCGATGTTCAGCAACAACTTACAATAGGAACTGTAGTTGTTGCTCATTGTGCGTGATCTTGCCATCGCACTCCCTGACCGTAGCTACAGCCTGTCTCTGCACTGTCGTTCGTCACAAGAAATTCAGCAGCAATCTCCTGTGCCATAACGAAATCGTCAATGCTGGGCCAGAACTCTGGATCTTCTCCTATACTTATTATTATTTTTTTTTTATCGAGGCGAAGATGCACTTGACAGGTTGGTGATGATTGGCTGAATGCAACATATATCTGAGGGAGAAATTTGAGTTAGTAAATAAGTTTCGATTCACAGTACCTGGTATTTTACATGAAATACAACGATGTTATTTGGACGTGCTGCATTCAGCCAATCATCACCAGCTTGCCAAGTGCCTCTTCGCCTCGATTTAATAAAACCGAGAATAGGTATGATATCCTGATTCGCATCTTATATAAGAATTCGTGGGACGCTTGAGTTGCGAGATCTCCAAGAGTAAATTTTCCCTGCGTTTGAGAGAGTCATTGCTGTCCTGTTTGGTCTTCATGCCCATGACGATTGGATGCCTTTTTATTTTTCAACGGATGATTTACGATCGAAAAGCGCCAGAGGGATCAGGTCTTTAAACAGGTACCAAAGATGAATCTCCAGTTTCACCTCCAGTTTCCCCGGTGATCTTGTTTGGGTATGCACGAGCCTTTTCAAGAAGATGGAGGTCCTTATGGCACACGCACGGTGTTCAGCACAATAAACCATGTCCTCATGTAGACCCTGTCACCAAAGAGTGTCAGCTCCCTCAAGCCTTCCTTCTCCTTCTTGGTGAGGTGAAACTGGTTATGAAAGAGCCAGACTTTTGATAGAACGGATGACTTTCGACATCCATCAGGCATGATGCATGGGATCTGGAGTTTTAAAGTTAAGTTTCTTCTCCTCAATCTCTTGGATGTCAAGAAACGGGAGGGCGAGTTCCAGAAACTCCCTGTAATTGTCCCAGACTGTTCCCTTCCTAAGTGTACTAAGAGAAAAGTCTATCAGCTCCTCTTTCCCCCCCCCCCCTCTAGGATATTATAACTACCACTAGCTTCATATTTTGGATCATTGATGTTTGACCAAAAATTAGGGAACCACTTGAACAGTAGAACTTTAGAGCCAGAAGTGGCAATGAAGTATGCTCAAAAGGCGACTTCATATACCACTTCAATGATATGGTGCTTGCATGGAAAGTAAAACAAGTCTTTCTCGAGTTTCTGCTCGAGAAGCACACAGACTTCAGTTCGATGTCTGATGTTAGAAGCTGTAATGTCGAAACATATTCTGACCCCTTGATGTGCAATTCTCCATCGATCTAGCTCAGCTATGATACTGTAGCTGCAGCCAGGGCCTCTCCAGTCCCAGCTGGAATCTTGGAAACACCGAGTAACTGGACAGTGTCCTTGTTCGAGATGAGTATGGGCAATTGGTCCACGGTTTCATGGCCTGTGAAGTCATCAAGCAGCTTACCATCAAAGTGAACGACAAACGGGCTTTTAAGGGAAAAACTCTCCTTGATTGTGAGAGCAGCCACCAACCAATGTCTCTCTCTGAACTGCTTGACACAGGACCAGTTGATGTCGTACTCAGAAACGTCGTGGCCGAGGCTTTTGACCGTCTCTGCAAGGATGTATGGGGCATTGCCATCACTGACCTTCATTCTGTCAAGTGCAGCAGCAAAATCAGGGCTCATGACATACTCTGATGCACGCAGTCGATTGGAAGGCACTGTGCTTGTACTGGACTCACCAGCATTCTCAGCTTCACTAGTGCATTCAGTACTGGAGGAAGAGGACTCCAGTTGGCCTGTAGTGGTCGCCTCAGTTGCCCAACGAGAGACGCATTCTCTGTACTTTTTATACTTCAATCTCCCCTGAAAGGTAGGCTGCTCCCATTGAGCCAAAGTGTGGTCGACGCCTGCCATGGACCCTCTGCATCCTGGTTCACGCTGGGCATTGGGGAATTCCTTGTCCTCAGGAATGCTCATGAGGTTGAGAGCACTATCATGGGCGATGTTGAACAGCTTCTTCATGGAGAGTCTGAAGTTCTCTTCATTTTTCAGCTGTTGTCTGCCTTGCCTCTTGGAGCTCTTCTTTAGGTTTTACCACTTTGCTTAGAGCTTCCTCAATTTCTTCACTGAATGGACTGTCCTCTTCACGGAGATATGGGCACGTTCGTAAAATTCTTCGGCTTGAATCACAACTTGCCGGACAGCTTCTGACACAGGCATCGTTTGGCTCAGATGGAGATGGAGGAAAGTAGAGAGAACTCCATTGAGGGCAGTTTAGCACCAAGCAGCTTATCTAGCACTCCAACATGTATGGAGGTTTCCTAGGGCGTTTCACGATCATAGGGTGGTTTTTCACACTGGACTTGGATGAGCACACATTTATTTGTTTCTGTTTGGAAAGAAAAGTAAACAGACGAAGTCTCTTTTTATTACAGTGAAAATAAGTCACCCTGTAGATGGTGTCTTGTTTTACATTAAAGGCTCACGAAGGCAACTACGAAATTAACCCAGGAAAATGAAAACATTTTCTGACAAAACGACCAAGATTCGATTCTAGGACAACATCCGCTCCAGGCACAATAACCCCCGTGGACTAAATCCCCCAGACACTATCCACCTGGACAATCCCTATATGTACTGTATATATATATATATATATATATATATATGTACAAGTACAGTGGGCTCGCACAGTGCGAGAGTGATTGGGCGGTCCTGGTCCTCGTGCAGTGTGAAATTGCTCACTGGGAATACATAATTTTATGGGAAATATAACATATGGGTGGTACCCCCTCATACCTGGACATTTTTTGGCCCTTAGAGACATAATGAAGGTCAGTTTTTCAGACATTGTACTACAGATATAGCTACAATAACAAAAATATGGGCAGTTACCTTAACAACAGTAGACAACAGGCTTGATGAAATTAAATAACAGGGGTTCCAAGGTGCAGCAACACACTTAGAGTGCCCCCACCGCCACCCTGACCGCACCACGCTTGTTTAATGGTTGCCAATGTTGTATTATTCCAGGCTTTGACGAAGAAATTTACGGCCTGTCGAATGTTACATTTCTTCCAGAATTCAGTAACAGTCATTATGGTGGGCATTGGAGGTATGCCAGGTGAATCAGGTGAGTCAGGTGGGACTGTGGAGGTGGAGGGGGAGGCGGCTGGTGAGTCAGGTGGGTTGTGGAGGAGGAGGGGACGGTGGCGGGTGAGTCAGGGGAGGTGGTGAGGGAAGGATCCTCCCTCTCCTCCTCGCTACTGCTCACATTTTCGGCAATTTCCTTCATCTCTTCTTGCTACTCTGTATCATTCCTCATCTTGTTATGGACGTATTGGCAGTATAACAACTTGATATTCGCGAAATAACCATCATTATTTATAGAAACTGGGTATCTATTCTAACTTACTGTTATTGTCGAAAACATTATTGTCGAAGTTGTTATTGGCGAGATTTTACTGTAGACTCCTCTTGAGCACCTTCCCCAAGAGCCTCTAAGTCACTACTGGCGCATTGTGTGGGGGTGGGGGTCGTGTTCTAGTGGAAAATGGCGTTTTTGAGCCACTCCTTGCCTCTACCTTGCGTTTTGTGAGGTAAACTCACGTAGTCAAGCTTTTTGGTTTTGGTTTTTGGTCACTGTACACAATGCAATTCTCACACTCTGAGCTCGCGCGGTAGGTGAGCTCACTGTATATACTTACAGTAATCCCTCCACTATCCGATGTAATAGAGCCAAAGGCATGTCTGGAAAATGGTCCCGTCTAGAAAGTGGGCCCTAGCCTCCTGGACTTGTACTTATGGACCCTAACCCAGCCTGACTCAGAAAAACACCTATACAACTCCCTACTGGACATGCATAGCACCTTTTTAAACCTATTTAAGACCCTTTTCACACCAATAATGGATATGAAGCATGAAATAAATGAAAAGGAACCAAAGAATGAGGAATTAGAATTGACTGTACCTCAGCCAGGGTATTTACAGTACGTCTGTGGCCGCCTTCTCAAAGGCTTTGGCAGTGGTGAAAATGCTCTTGAAGCACGAACAGTAAACCAGTGGTGTGCTGCACTTAATTCTATGCACTGTGAGTTATAACTGTTTAACACTGCACATTGTTCTTAACTGCACCACGCCAGTTTCAACTGCCAATTTGCACTCCACGGTTAATTCTTTGCACTCTAAATTCTAATTTCTTAACACTGCACAACACTGTGAATTCCCGTGTGGTCTAGTGGCGAGGTATTGCAGTTTATTCACTGTTTATTCACAAAAATAGAGCACGTGTGGCATCAACAACGATAAGCATCTACTCGCAATAGAAGTTAGGCAGTAACTGTTGGAAGTGTTGATGACGGAAAAGCAGAGTTGCCAGATCACAACAGCCACATTACCAAACCCCTCAATTCTCATTACCAAATTTAACTCTTCATTACCAAATTCGTAAAGCTAGCATTTATTCTTCACTAATTATATTTACAAATGGAAATACATGTAATCACTCTTCTTATAATTAACAGCATGTTGATTATTTTCACACTATGTAGGTTAGCAAATTAATCAGAGAGAACAAACAATCCACCATCTCCATCCTGTGTATCCTCATACGTGTGAATAATCTGTTTGGTAATGCAATATTCTGATTCATTACCAAACAAATTTTTCATTAACAAATTGGCCCACATTTGGTAATGAAAAATACCAAATGGCAACCCTGACAGGGGAGGGGGGAGGGGGGAGGAAGGAAAGGGTGAAGGGGCCGTGGTGTAAACAGCTGTTCAGTTCCGTGTGGCAATTTTAAATTACGGATGGGAAAAAATTCGGATTTAGGGGGAATTTTTTCTTTTTTTGGCCATTTTGGGTTCCGAAGGTCGAGGCCCACAATGTCCAGTAAGTGGGGTGTCCAGAAAGTGGGTGTCCGGATAGTATAGGGATTACTGTATACATACATACATATATATATATATATATATACTGTATATATATATATATATATATATATATATATATATATATATATATATATATATATATATATATATATATATATTGTTACATAGCCTATGATTTCATCATCCTTTGTGTAATTTTAACGCACAGTATGCTGCATGTTTGATCACGAGCGTGTTCTTCCTCAGTCCCCCCCCTTCTACCGTTATAGTAGAGTAAGTCGTCCTTTCTGTTGTTCAGAGCGGGATTGTCAACTCTTTGTCCCCATGGCTTCATTTGCGCATCCTTCTTACAAGTTGTATCAAGCTCTGCTGGCCCCTACATAATGAGCTCAGTCTCTACATTAATTGCCACTTGGATCTACTCCTCATTTTGCTCACATCTCTGTCCTCCCCTGTACAGTTATTATTATTGTGAGTGCTCAGAAAGTCTCCAACCATCTAGCAGCTGTGTAATTTGAGTATGAGTGTTATTGCATTTTGTTCTTGTGCTGTATAGTATAAGGTGTTAATTTGTAGGCCTAGTAAGGTTCTTTTGTGATTAATGCAAAGATTCATGTCAGCCAATTGTTAATACAGTAATAGTTTGTATCTGTAATAATTTATCTTGCATTAACTGAGCATTACCCAGTGTATTTTAATTTTATCAGGGCTGACTTAGATAAATTTACTCTTGCTAATTTCGTGTTAATAGAGGCTATTTGCAGTTAACCATATATTTAATTGTTTTTGCCATTACATTATCCTTATGAGTCCTGAATGTTTTGTTGTTAGTTTGAGCATTAAACTTTAACTTGTAATTTTACCTAACTCTTTTGTTTTGAACCTGGAACTTTACGGGACAGTAGTGATTTTTAGTATCCTCACTTGGAGTGTACATTATCTTCCTCTGTTCCGTAACAATATATATATACATATATATATATATATATATATATATATATATATATATATATATATATATATATATATATTGCCAGACGCCTCAATCCCGTTTGGGGTGGCCATAAACAAATCGCCTCCAAGTCGCCCTGTCCCCCGCCATTTCACTGCCCTGCTCCCAACTCACACCCCCTTCTCTCATATACCTCTTCACACCATCCCTCCATCTCATCCTCGGCCTCCCCCTCCCTCTTCCCCCCTCCATCTCATCCTCGGCCTCCCCCTCCCTATTCCCCCCTCCACCTCACTCACATACACTCTCTTCGTCAGTCTTTCACCCTCCATTCTCTCCACATGGCCAAACCACCTCAGTGTGTTCCTCATAACGCTTCCTATCACATCCACATCCACACCACAACGCTCCTTTATATCCTCATTCGTCAGCCTGTCTCTCCTTGTGACTCCACTGGCTCCTCTTAAATAACTCATATATATATATATATATATATATATATATATATATATATATATATATATATATATATATATATATATATATATATATATATATAGGTAATCTCTGTAATATCTGGATGCCCAATTCCCGGACACCCCAGTTTAAGGATATTTTTGGCCCGGGACGTGGTAACCCCAAGATTGCCCCCAAAACGTAAAAAATTTTAAAATCTGAACTTTTTTCACCCGTAATTTGAACTTGGCACGGCGCAGACCAGCTGTGTTTGGCCGCATAGTTCCGACGACGTCCGGCAGGGGGATGCTGCTTCCTCCCCATTTCCTGCCTGTCCTTCATCATGAGTGCACCCTCATCACCATGGCCGCCTATGTACTCACTTTTGTGGTGGTTCCCTACCTGTTGCAGGCTCTGCTGTTTCTCTCGTGTCTCTTCTTCGTGTGTGTGTAATGATGGCCCTGCCACCTGAGAAGAGGAAACGAGTGGTTCTGACTCTGGAGAAGAAGAGGGAGATATTGGACAAGGTGGATGCAGGTTGGTTAACGTCACGCATCCTCCGTGAATTCAACCTGGCCCACTGTACATTGTTCTTTATCAAGAAATCCCGCAACAAGCTTGCCCAGTACGTGGCTGACTTCGCATCGAAGACCAAATGCAACGTGGAGAGGAAGGTTATGCACCCTCCCAGGTTTACAGAAATCGACCACCCCACGCTGATTTGGTATCGTCAACAATGTGCTGCTGGTGTGCTGGTATGTGGTACAGAGCTGAAGGCTGCTGCTGAGAAGTTCGCAAGGCTCCACGAAGCCCCAGACTTCGAAGCATCTGAGGGTTGGCTCTTTGCTTTCAAGTTACAGCATGGACTTACCAACTGTAAGGCCCATGGTGGAGCTCTGGACACCAACGAGGATGGAGTAGAGGAGTTTCGGCAGAAGATGAAGGGCTTGATCGACAGGGAGGGCCTCACTCTTGGTCAAGTCTGCAATGCTGATGAAAATGGTCTATTCTATTGCTTGCTGCCAACAAACACTCTAGCTGAGGAGATGGAGAAGCGTGTACCTGGTCGCAAGCTTTGCAAGCAACGGATATCTGCTTTGTGTTGTGCCGATGCTAACGGCTTGCACCGGCTCAAGTCTTTTACTGTTGGCTGTGCAAAGCAGCCTTGGTGTCTTTGTGGGGTGATGGATGTCCTTCCTGTCGTGTGGTACCATTCTGTGAAGGCTTGGTTCACAGCCAAGATCTTCAAAGACTGGTTTCACCAGCACTTCATCAAGGAAGTCATCCATCACCAGACGAAGGCACTGGGAATCCCGTGTGACTGGGTAAAGGCCCTCCTTCTTCTGGACAATGCACCTGCACATCTGTCCAACAAGGGGTTGGTGGCTGAGAATGGCTGCATTAGGTGCATGTTTTTTGCACCTAATATGACTGCTTTCATCCAACCAATGGGCCAAGGAGTGATCGTGTCAACGAAGAGGATGTACTGTTGGATGTTCCTGGACGAGGTGATGGTTGTTCTTGAGGACAAGGACGAGCGCAGGGAAGGACAGGACACGTGAGGTCAGCAGACTTTGGAAAACCTTTGCTATTACAACATCAAGTCTGCCATCTACAACTGGGCCAGTACATGGAAGGAAGTCTCTGTCAAGACTCTGGAAAATGGTTGGTCTTGTCTGCTTCTCGGAACCGATGTGGTGCATAATTTTCTAGGTTTTGACGTAGATGATTTCCATGCACGTCTTCGTGCAGCTGACGACGATGTTCATGTGTACGAAGTGGGTGAGTGGTTGGATGACGATGAGGGCGATCCTGGGTATCAGATTATGTCTGCTATCAAGATCGCATCGTCAGTTGCAGGTACAAGTACCCAGCTTGAAATTTCCGATGAGGAAAGCGACAATGATGTGGACTCCTCTCAGCGTGCCACTACTCCAGCCATTCCCAAGCTGAGCGCACTCCAGGAGCACGTCAAGTTCGTTCTCGACTACGTTGAACACTCGGATGCGACAGGGAGATGGGGCCCTTGGGACTTGTGGAGGAAGTGCACACTTTCAGGCAGCACATCATCAATTGCCAGAATTGTCGTTCCTTGCGTCAATCAATCATTGTCAATTTTTTCAGGCCCATTACCCCCACTGTGCCCAGCCCTGCCTCCACACCACTGCCTTCCCAAGATAGGCCTTCAACCTGAGAGCCACAGCCCAGCACATCAGCCACGGTGGAGTTGCCACTGGACATGAGTTTGCACCCCTCTTCAGAGTCATCTGCAGTGGGTAGTCCATCACCACGTCCCAGCGACGCGTCCCTAGGCCACCTGCCTCACCTACTCTCGGACTCTGACAGTGAATAAACAGCAAGAACTCGCCACTAGACCACACAGGAATTTACAGTGTTGTGCTGAGTGTTAAGATGTTAGAATTCAGAGTGCAGCACTGGTTACATGAAAGTACAGTACACTAGAGCACAAGTAAAAAAAGAATGTGCAGTGTTAAGAAATTAGAATTCAGAATGCAAAGACCTAAGTGCAGAGTGCAACACTGATTACAGGAAAGTGCAGTACAATAGAGCACAAGTGAGAAAAGAATGAGTGTTAAGAATTTGAATTCAGAGTGCAAATGACTAAGTGCAGTTCAAGACTTGATTACTGTAGGTGTATCAGGTGCACCTTTTTACTGTCAGAGTCTGAGAGGGGGCGGGTTATTTATTGAGATGGCCACGGACTTGTAACTACCCAGAATGTTTAACCCAAGGCGTCCCGACGACATATGAATACATTGCCACGTTTTTATCACGGTGACACCCTACAACGTGTCCATATGTTTTGCAAGTATAAGGTACATCATTTGCACATTTTTCAAGTTTCATGGGTGATTTTTGGTAGACATATGTGGGAGATGTTCCTCTACCCAACGCCAGGTGGGGATAAAGCCCAGGCCCCACCTGACCCTCCCTCCCCCCTGCACACCATTTTCTCGGCAACTCACCTGTTAGCAGTGACCTGGCCAGTAAAGACATGTTTCACCACAGTCTCTCAATGACGAAATTCAAGGCAAAAGTGATTCCTTAGGTGGAGGACAAAGGAAGAAACAAGCCAGAGGAAGAAACAAGCAGAAGTGATAAGGTGGTAATGTCATAAATGAAGGTGCCATATGTTGAAGTGTTTGGTGAGTGAGCAACTCTTATATCGCCTGTATTATTGTGTGAAAACCAATGTGCTCTTGTAATACGTATAAATTCGTACCAAATAAATAAATATTTACATATAATGAGTGGTTTGGAATAGATACCCCTCCCAAGAAAATGTCTTCTCTGAAGCCTGGCATAAGAGAACATGGTTTCAAGGTGGGGGTACTGTTACCTGTATTGGTATTTCTAAACTCAGCTGAGCACTTTCTCTCTGAATATTCCATGTTTCTCATAAAAAGTAGAGATTTTAGCAAAAAAAAAAAAAAAAAACTTTTCGAAAATCTGCCGGGACTGGGGGGGGTTCATTGGTGAAAAATTTACTGGGATGTGGCGGGTTAGTAGTGAAATGTATTTTCCATACTCACCTCTAAAACCTCATTCTCTGGTTCCTTTGCATTTATTTCACTCTTTTATGTCCTTAATTGGTGTGAACAGGGTCTAAAATAGGTGCTATGCATGTCCGTTAAGGAGTTACGTACCGGTAGGTGATTTTCTAAGTTAGGCTGGGTTAGGGTCCATAAGTACCAGTCCAGGAGGCAAGGACCCAGTATCTTGACAGGCCCAAAATCTGGACATGCTTTTAGCTGCATTACATCGGATATTGGAAGGATTACTATATATATATATATATATATATATATATATATATATATATATATATATATATATATATATAAATCATCATCATCAGCTGTTTGAGTATCCACTGCAGGACCGGCCTATCCCGACCAAAGTCGGGATGATACAGCCAATGTATCTCTACCAAGTGGCTTAGGCTGTCTAGTAGAGATTGTATGTAGGATGAGAAGTGCTTGTTAGTGTAACTGTAGTGTTGGAGTGGCTTTGGATGTGTGTGTAGTCTCTGAACCAAGTGTAATCGGCCCGTACAAGCTGACTGGGTGCAAGCATACTTTTATAGTAAGCGACACTGGTTCAACCACAGCACCCCTGGTGTCTGCCAATGCAGTACGTGGCCGGGTGAACACTCCCAAAGTTTATTACTCTGGCGGGGCGCGAACCCTGGCTCACCCGTGTATGAAACACACACTCTACCACTGTACCACAGAGGCTCACATATATATATTATATATATATATATATATATATATATATATATATATATATATATATATATATATATATATATATTATATATATATATATATATATATATATATAAACAGTATATACATACATACACATATTTATACCTATTCTAAAGTAAATTAACCTATCTCAGCTTATCTATATTAGCTGCTCAATGTAACCAGTAGAGGCATGGAGCTAGAGTACAGAAAAATGGGGTAAAATTTGCCCTCGGGGGTTATTATGCATGAGGGGATATTGTCCAAGGGAGTTTTGTCCTCGGGGGATATTGTGTATGGGGGGATATTGTCTCCAGGGAATACTGTCCTGACATCCCAAGACTCAAAGCAGGACACATGATCAATAGACATATACGGACTTCCCTAGTTGAGGAAACCTCCTTCCAGTGGTTGAGAGGACCAGCTGTCTCTCCTCCTTGTTCCTCGTAAGCTTCTCCTTAAAATCAGTTGCCATCTCGACCCCACATTCAGTGCAGTCGTTGACTACGCTGACTGCCATGACCCAGGCACGGTGCTCCTCGATGTCCTTGAGCTCCCAGGGAACTTCTATCTTCGAATATTTGATAAAGTTTTGTGTTTGGATTGTGACGAAATCAGTAATCTTCAACCCCGTGGAGTCATACAACACTCGGCAATCCACCTTCCTCGTCCTCACCTGTCAAGGAGGCTTCTTGTGAACGTTGAGGAGCATCTGAGCTTTTTTGTCTTCAGACATGAGGTTCGAGAAAAACCAAAAGCCGGTGAGATCCTCAATCAGGTACACCAGCCATGGTTCTGAAGTTTTCTGAGTGCTGTGCCGTCCATTCCTCGTTGACCTGATTCTTGTAGATCTGTAGTGTCTTGAGGAAAGCCAGATCATTTGCAGGTACATCGATTCCAACTGTCGACGAGTACCAAGCCGGAAGGTACAGCTGCGATCAAAAGAAAGGACCCAGGCCTTCAATGCCGTGGCCAGGAAACCAACAATAGTCTGGTGTTCGGACACAGCTTCAAACCTCCCCTTCTCCTCTCACACTACCACCACCTCCCCTGTTTGAGAGGTAGCTCACTCCTTTGTTTGGCAGCTTGAAGAACGTACACGCACGCACGCGCACGCACGCACGCACAACCACACACACACACACACACACACACACACACACACACACACACACACACACACACACACACACACACACACACAGTATGTTCATGGGTGCGTGCGTGAGTGTGTGCTTCGCGTTTGCGTGTGCAGGCATGCGCGCGCGCGCGTGTGCGTGCGTGTTTGTGTGTGTGTGTGTGTGTGTGTGTGTGTGTGTGTGTGTGTTTGTCTATGTCTGTCTGTCTGTCTGTCTGTGCGTGTTTGTGTGTGTTGTGTGTAAGTGTGTATGTGTGTGTGTGTGTGTGTGTGTGTGTGTGTGTGTGTGTGTGTGTGTGTGTGTGTGTGTGCAAAGCAGTGCGCTCAAAGCACGAGGCTGGGATGGCGTTTGTTAACGTTTTTGTTCTACTGTCAATGTCATAAGTATTAATTTCTTGCAGCAGCGTGTTGATAATTAAGTATTATATACTTTTTACATACCCTTCTGTTTTAT
>NC_137055.1:15739098-15759098 GCF_032717465.1 Coenobita brevimanus | reverse complement strand
TTATATCTGCCGCTCGTGTGGCTGCATACACCCACGGGATTTCCTAGGGAATCTGGGGAACAAAAGCATTTGTTTCTGGTTTTGTCCATGTGAGTCTAGTGCGAGCTACCACGAATTGCTCGGGGCGACTGTTTTGACGTGTGTAACTGCATGGCACTGTAACATGCAGCGATGCAAAACAGTACATAATTTTAATAGAGGTACTCAAATTAGACAAACAACAGGCAAACCATTTTATTAGGTGATATAAAATATTCAATAATACGTCTTCATTTTCTTCACCTAATAACATAAAATATATAAGGGTTTACAAAAAATTTGAGGCAAGCATGAAATTAGGTGTTCTAACTTAATTTTGGGCTGCTGATTTCAGATTCGAAATCCGTTTTCACTCATCACCTCTAGTTTTTGAGATATACATGTATACATGTATGTACTTGTATACATATAGGCCTAGACCCAAAATATTCGTCAAAAATCCATTTACCGTCCTATTTTCATGGAATTTGGTTTAAAACGCGCGCCACAAGAAGCTCAAACATGTCAAGCACTACACGCAGAAGGACTGGGGGTCTAGGAGCACTTTCGTGCCTGGGAAACACAGTGCCCAAGAAAATCCTCTGGTGGACATGAACAAGATGCTTCTTCCCCCTCTTCATATCAAGCTTGGCCTTATGAAGAATTTCAAGAAGGCCATGGACAAGGATGACGCTGCATTCCAACACCTGTGCACTCTGTTCCCAGATCTCAGTTCTGCTAGGCTCAAGGAGGGCATCTTCATCGGACCTCAGATCCGGGAGGTGCTGAGGGATGAGGTATTCGAGGGGAAGCTCACCTTGAAGGAATTGAGAGCATGAGAAGCATTTAAGGTAGTCTGCCATGGCTTCCTTGGTAATACACAGGCTCTAGATTACCAAGAGCGTGTCGAGTTGTTGCAGGCTTATCAGGATATGGGGTGCCGAATGTCTCTCAAGAGTCACTTTCTCCACTCCCACCTTAACTTCTTCCCCCAGAACCTCGGAGCAGTAAGTGACGAACATGGGGAAAGGTTCCACCAAGATATTACTAAGATGGAGGGCAACTACCAAGGCAAGTGGAACCCCAGCGTGATTGGGGACTTCTGCTGGATGCTCCTGCGCGACATCCCGGAGGCAAAGTACACCAGATCGTCCAAAAAAACTCACTTCTGACTGTCTATAGTACTATGGTGTGTATATATGCTTATATCCAAGTAATGGTAATATTTAGTTCTGTCAGTGTTCTGTGTCTGTTTTGTTTCGTTCTGTAATATGCCATTTTAATATATGAAATAAACTCTTTATATTATAAATATATGCATTATAATAACAAATGGTACATGTGAAAGCAAAAAAACTAGACGTGATAGAGCAAAACTGTTTAGAAATTTGAATTAAGCATATCAAAATTAGTCAAAAACACTTATTCCCATGCTTGCCTCAGATTTTTTTTTTTTTTTTTTTTTGTAAACCAGTGTTATTAGATAATACAAGTCACACACAAAAACATGATGGCAGGAGATCTTTCAAACTTATAGGGTTGGGAGTGTGGGCAGTGGATCATGTTACCATAGACGTGTTTGCAGGTTGATGGGGTGAAAAATATTTTTAAGGGAACTGATTGTGACATAAGGTGCTTAAGAGGTTGATGCTGTAGTGGTTGGTTTCATGATAAGAAACAGGTCCAAAGCATTAACATGGGACAAGGTAGGAAAGCAGAAGAGAGGCAGAGTCGTTACAATGTAAGGAGAGATTTGTTTAGTTTTGTTGGGGTAATCGCTTTACACACACACACACACACACACACACACACACACACACACACACACACACACACACACACACACACACACACAAGGGTCACTGGTAAACATCAGGAAGGACATCCGGTCATAAAGTGCTACACGCTCCAAATTTAAGTCCTCTAGCCAGGGACAACCCCTTAGCCTTTATAGAAATAAAGGGGACATGGCATAAAATTATATATATATATATATATATATATATATATATATATATATATATATATATATATCGTAATGCTAGGTGTTTAAGGCCCGACTACTCAGTCCTAGAACACCTAACGTGTAGCGGGGTCCTCTTTCAAGACCGGAGCTTAGTGCAAATAAGAGAGAGGCAGGACACAAAAACCCCAGGCAATAACCTTTACACGTGTATTCCTTAGTCAGACACAAGACAAACAGCAGATAATATAACACAGTATTTGGTGAATTATAATCCTGACAACTAGATAATCAGTATCTCGCAGGATACTAGTTCAACAGGCACTGATGATAACACTGTAGGTGTAGTGTACAGGTTTACTTAGCACACAGGGTCTCCGCGCACGTGGGGAAGTTGGGGTGAGTCTCACAAGGGGGAGGGGGGAAGTGGCGACGCGCTGAGGGTCCGATTATATTTATAGTAATATAAAGTGGGAGTTAATGTTAGAGAGTTCGACTTATTATTTTCTGATAGCAAGGGGGTTTTGGTAATTTAATATAACCCGATTCTAGTTTTTCACTTATGTGGGGTATGCCAAGAGGAGATTCAGTAAGGGAGGGTGTAAGGGACTGAGAGTCTTGTTATGTTTATAGTAAAATAAGGTGGAGGGTATTAATAACACTTTCACTTTACTATTTCCTGGTAGCAAGGGGCATTTGGATATTTTACTAATATGAATCCCATGGTTTGAGTGTCTAACTGATTTAATATAAGGGCGTCACACCATGAGTCTGGTTCACCAACACTTAGACTCTGCACTTGTTATTACTATTCCGCCCCGTAGTATATTTCATTCCCATTCCAACTTCTCGTAAACACTTGACCTGATATTCGGGGCACGCTATGTCACTTCATCACTGTTACACTATAACTTAGGGCAATCACACTATCATGAGTCACTATAGGGTGGGGGCGGCGGGGAGACAAGCCAGCGACAATTCTGCCAGGACTGGGGCACCGCCAGGGGAGGGCGTGCTGAGAGGGCACGTGACGACTTGCAGGGGCGTCTTCTATCATCCGGAGCTGCAGGTGGCGGAGGGGCCCGCACTTTCCGGGCTGGGAACAGGGGTGTGGCCCTCAGGACTGGGCCCAAACAAGTCCAGAAATCTCTGGCTCAGGTCTCAGCCGGAGGTGGAGGTCCTCTGCCGTCGGGGTGTAGGGAGGTCCCGCCCGGGCATCCTGGGGAGGGCCTGGAGTACCTGAGGGCTGCGGCCCCCAGAGCCAAGCGGCGCCGTCAAGGAGGGGCTGCGGCACCAACCCGAATCAGGGTCCGTCAGGTGGGTCTTCTCTAGGGCCAGGTGTAGGGACCAGAGGTCAAGGGAGGCATTAGGGCCTCTGGGATTCTTCTGCCTCCTCTGCATCAGGGGTCTGGATCCTCATCTCACGCTGGGGTGGCGGGACTGCTCTCGCCTGTCTCCGGCCGTGGGGCCTGGCTACTGGGCGTGGCTTCCCAAGGGTGCGACCATGAGGCGCCAAGGCCCAGCTACTGGCCATGGCCTGGGAGGGGGAATCAGTGCACCTCTGGACACCTTCAGAGTGGCTACCAGCCATCTGACAAAGGCGGGAGCGGCTACAGGCCGACTCCTGCAGGAGGGGTGGGGAGCAGCTACAGGCTGACTCCTGCAGGAGGAGTGGGGAGCGGCTACAGGCCAACTCGAGGGCAACACCTTCAGAGTGGCTACCGGCCATCTGATGAAGGCGGGAATGACTACAGGCCATCTCCTTCTGCTGGAGGGAGGAGCGGCTACAGGCCGACTCGAGGGTAACACCTTCGGCGCAGCTACCGGCCATCTGACAAAGGCGGGAGTGACTACAGGCCATCTCCTTTTACCGGAGGGAGGAGCAGCTACAGGCCGACTCAGGGGCAATCCCTTTGGAGTGGCTACCGGCCGTCTGATGAAGGTGGGAGTGGCTACAGGCCGACTCAGCAGCAACGCCTTCGGACCGGTTACCGGCCGTCTGACGAAGGCAGGAGCGGCTACAGGTTGACTCCTGCAGAAGGGGGTGTAAGGCGGCAACTGACCGTCCCTGGAAGGACACCTTCTGAGGAAGGCGGGAGCGACTACAGGCCATCTCCTCAGGTCGGTGGTGTACCGATTCCTTTATGATAGGAGGGCAGCTACCGGCCGTCTCAAAGGGGAAGACACCTTCGGAGAGGCTACAGGCACACTCCTGTTGGAGGTGGGAGTGGCTACAGGCCAACTGCTGAGGAGCGCTGATCAGAGCTGGATAGACAGCTCCACCCCGATCTGGTTTGGTGGAACCCCGCCCGGAAGGTAGTGCAGGATTCCTGCTATGGTGACGGTGAGGTGGCTCTGCATCATAGGGGTGTACGGCCCGGGCTGGCTTGTGCCGTTGTCACGCCGAGTCTCATTGTGCCACTGCTGCTCCTCTGTGGGGTCCTTGTGGGGGTGTGGGGAGTTTCCGGGGGCACTATGCTGTATTTTACCACCGTCCCCCTGCAAAAAGTCACGTCCCCGTGACTGGAGGTGATAGACATGAGTGTCATGGGTGGTGTAGATGGGTTGGAGTTTCTTGAGAAGGGCTTGCCAGGTAGTGGTGGCGAGGTTCTCATCCTGCTCCGCATCACAGGTGAGGAAGAGGGTGGAGGCGGTGGGGGAGGAGCAGAGGAGGTGCAGTATGTGGTGTGGTCCTCGGAGCCTGCAGTTTCTGCCAAGGGTAGGTGCCCATATAGCCCGTCTGACTCTCATCGTGGTGGTTGTTGCTGTTGGTGTGGTGTGGTGCTGAATGCTGGAAACTCTGACAAAGGCGGGTGGTCAGGAGAGGCAGCCAGAGCGTGTGATGGTTGTTTTGAGGGTGGGTGTGGGAGGTGATGTGGGTGACCGGGGTTGGCATGTGTGTAAGATGTGTGGGTCATGCAAGGACGGCTGTGGGGTGGCAGGGGTGTGGGCAGTGCGGTGTGGGGAGCTGGGTGTGGGGTGAGTGGGTAGTGGTGTCATGGGGTTGTGAGCGGTACAGGTGGAGGTGGGGGTGTGTGTGGGCAGTGGGCTGGGAGTTGCGGTGGCGGTGGTGGGTGACAGTTGGGGCGAGGGTGTGGTGGGTAGATGTGGTGAGGAGGTTGAGGAGCGGCCGGGTGTTGCTGGTGCAGGTAAGCTGTCAGGTGAGGTGTGGTGCGGCACGGCGGCGGAAGTGGTGCGCCAGGGTGCGGCGCTCCAATGGTGGGCGTGGGAGAGGCGGTGGGGCTTGAGGTGGGTGGTGTGTTGGGGTGTGAGGGTGATCTGCCACTGGAGGTCGGTAGTGGTGGTGAGGTGGCAGGTGAGGTGGCTTGAGGTGTAGGTGGTGAGGAGGGAGTGCGGTCTTGTGGTGCCATCCCGGTGTTTGGTGGTGGGGTGGTTTGGGTGGTAGCAGGGTTCTGTGCTCGCGGTGTGGGGTGGGTGGTGGGTGCGAAGCCAGGGGATGGTGAGGGTGTGGGGGTGGTGGCGGGCGGTGTGCGGTGCTGGAACCGTGGTGGCTTGGCAGGGGCTGAGGAGTGGGGTATGGCAGGTGGTGTGTGTTGTCGGAGGTGAGGAAAGGTGGGGTGAGGTTTGGGGGGAGAAGGAGCCGGTGGTGGTGGGGAGGTGCAGCCTCACGGTGTTGTCTGGGTGTTCAGTGATGGGGCGGCACAGGTGGTAGCAGGGGGCTGAGCTCGTGAGAGAGTGGTGGATGGCGAGGTGCAGGGTGTGGTGGGTGGCGAGGCATCTGGTGAGGTTATTGGGGATGAGCTGGGGGCCCATGGGGATGGTGAGATTGAGGGTGGGGTAGGGGAGGTGAGCGAGGAAAAAGAGGTTGGTGAGGATGAGGAGGAGGAGGGTGTGATAGGGAAGGTGAATGAGTAAACCGTGTTGGCGAGGAAGGCAAGTGGTGGTGAAGTGATGATGGTGGGTGGTGCAGGGTGGTATGTGGAAGGCAGTAGACAGGAGGAGGTGGTTTTAGAAAGTACTGTAGGTTAGGGGAAGATGAGATAAGGGTTCTAGGAGGCCTGTGAAGGGGGAGGCAGGCTTTGTGTCTAAGGGGGATAGGAAGGGGGGAGGTGATAGTAGTGGAGAAAGGGGTGTGTGAGGTGGGAAGGTTAGGACTAGGGGTAGGAATAGGGGAAGGTAGAACAGAAGAGATAGTGAGAGGTGAGGAAAAGGAAAGATGACGTTTCCCCCTGTTGTAGACTGGGGGAGATGTGAGGTGGCCCCTGAGATGTGAGGTGGATGCGAGATGTGAGGTGGGGGAGATGTGAGGTGGGAGATGTGAGGTGGATGCGGGGACAGTGGAGGGGCGCCTTCTGTGCCTTCTCCTAGGTATTTTCTTTCCCTGAGGCTCGGGGCAATCGGTGTATGGTAGGGAGGTTTGTAAGCTCCCTTCTGTCTTTTTGCTGCACCAGGCAGCTTTTAGCTGCTCACAGATGTTGTGGATCGGGCATTCGTGGCAGCAAGGAGAAAATTCCCACGGGATGACGGTGATGAGACTCATGGGAAATTGATTTATTTCATCGATACGTCGAGGGGTGGCGTGGATGGCTAGAAGGCACCTCATTAAAATGATTTTTTTATCCAGGTTTTCCGTCGGTTCATGTATTATGAAATGTTCTTTAATGAAACCTAGGAGAATCCTGAGGAGTGTGTGAAACACAAGTTGTTCCCGGGTTTTTTCATCTACCTCTGGGTAGGCAGCGGTGACCAGGTGTCTTCCCTGAATTAGGGTATTATCTAAATCCCTGTCAAATGTAAGACTGTCCAATTGGGATTGTGCCACCACTTTCCCTAGTGATGGGGTGATGGTCTGAATGACGAACTTTGTGAAGTTCTGCCAGGTGAGCCCCGGGACGAATTTCAGTGCTATGTTCAACGCCGCTTTGCCCAGTAGTGGGAGTGTGACTGCGATTTTTTGCTGATCATTATCAAAACCAATATCTAGTATGGGTTTGATAATCGCCAGATACGTATGTATATCATACTGGTCGGGGTCAAACTTGGGTAATTGCACGTGTGGTTTTGTTGCCATTTTGCCGATATTTCTTCACTACCTCTCTCGTATCCCTTGGTCAAGATCCCACCGCTGCCACCAGTGTAATGCTAGGTGTTTAACCCACCCTATCCCGTCGACGTATGGGTACTTTGCAACGATTTGCATTTGCCAGTCCCGGCGACATACCAGTACGTCGTGTAATTGCAAGGTCCCTAATTTGCACAATTTTCAATTTTCGCGCGTGATTTTTCGTATGTATACATGGGACACCTTCCTCTATTCCTCTACAAGATGCCAAGCAAGGACAATGCCTTACACCGCATAACCTCCCCCCTTCCCCCCTCACGCCATTGTCTTGGCAAAGGACCTGTTACCAGTGACCTGGCTAGTAAAGATATTCAGTGCCAGAGTGATTCCCCAATCGATGACAATGTGGAGGACAGTGTTTACATAGCATTAGAAGAAGAAACAGCCAGAAATAATGATCAGGTAATGTGGCAAAAAAAGGTCAGGTATGGTGAGTAGTTAGTGAGTGAAACAATGCTTATAATGCCTTTATTACTGCTTGAAAACCAATATACTCTCATACTGCATATACATTCGTACCAAGTATATAATTAAATACCGTTTATGAGTGGATAAAATAGTTACCCTCCCATAGAGCTCGTTTTCTTTGGTGCCAGCATGTTAGAAAACCCAGTCAGGTAAGGAGGAACTCCTACCTGGATTGGGTATTTTAAAACTCAGGTGAGCAATTTCTCTATGAATTTTCGATGTTTCTCACCAAAAGCGAAGGTTTTAGCCAAAAAAATTTTTTTCGAAAATACCTTGGGACTGGGGGATGTCGGAGGTGCGGAAAACCTCGGGACATGATGGTTTAAGGCCTGACTACTCAGTCCTAGAACACCTAACGTGTAGCGGGGTCCTCTTTCAAGACCGGAGCTTAGTGCAAATAAGAGAAAGGCAGGACACAAAAACTCCAGGCAATAACCTTTACACGTGTATTCCTTAGTCAGACACAAGACAAACAGCAGATAATATAACACAGTATTTGGTGAATTATAATCCTTACAACTAGATAATCAGTACCTCGCAGGATTCTAGTTCAACAGGCACTGATGATAACACTGTAGGAATAGTGTACAGGTTTACTTAGCACACAGGGTCTCCATGCATGTGGGGACGTTGGGGTGAGTCTCACAAGGAGGGGGGAAGTGGCGACGCGCTGAGGGTCCGATTATATTTATAGTGATATAAAGTGGGAGTTAATGTTAGAGAGTTCGACTTATTATTTTCTGATAGCAAGGGGGTTTTGGTAATTTAGTATAACCCGATTCTAGGTTTTCACGTATGTGGGAAATGCCGAGAGATTCAGTAAGGGAGGGTGTAAGGCACTGAGAGTCTCGTTATGTTTATAGTAATGTAAGGTGGAGGGTATTAATAACACTTTCACTTTACTATTTCCTGGTAGCAAGGGGCATTTGGATATTTTACTAATATGAATCCCATGGTTTGAGTGTCTAACTGATTTAATATAAGGGCGTCACACCATGAGTCTGGTTCACCAACACTTAGACTCTGCACTTGTTATTACTATTCCACCCCGTAGTATATTTCATTCCCATTCCAACTTCTCGTAAACACTTGACCTGATATTCGGGGCGCACTGTGTCACTTCATCACTGTTACACTATAACTTAGGGCAATAGCACACTATCATGAGTCACTATACGTTGGGGGCGGCGGGGAGACACGCCAGCAACAATTCTGCCAGGACTGGGGCGCAACAAGGGGAGGGCATGTCGAGAGGGCATGGGACGACTCGCAGGGACGTCTTCTCTCGTCTGGGGCTGCAGGTGGTGGAAGGGCCCGTACTTTCCGGGCTGGGAACAGGGGTGTGGCCCTCAGGACTGGGGCCAAACAAGTCCAGAAATCTCTGGCTCAGGTCTCGGCCGAAGATGGAGGTCCTCTTCCGTCGGGGAGTAGGAAGGTCCCGCTCGGGCATCCTGGGGAGGGCCTGGAGTACCTGAGGGCTGGGGCCCCTAGAGCCAAGCAGCACCGTCAGGGAGGGGCTGTGGCACCGACCCGAATCAGGGTCCATCAGGTGGGTCTTCTCCAGGGTCAGGCATAGGGAGCAGAGGCCAGGTTAGGCATTAGGGCCTGTCTGGGATTCTTCTGCATCCTCTGTGTCGGGGGTCTGGATCCTCATCTCACGCTGGGGCACCGGGACTGCTCTCGCCTGTCTCCGGCCATGGGGCCCGGCTACTGGCTGTGGCTTCCCAAGGGCGCGACCATGAGGCGCCAAGGCCCGGCTACTGGCCGTGGCCTGGGAGGGGGAATCAGTGCACCTCTGGACACCTTCGGAGAGGCTACTGGTCGTCTGACAAAGGTGGGAGTGGCTACAGGCCGACTCCTGCAGGAGGGGTGGGGAGCGGCTACAAACCGACTTGAGGGCAACACCATTGGAGCAGCTACCGGTCGTCTGACGAAGGCGGGAGTGACTACAGGCTGTCTCCTTCTGCTGGAGGGAGGAGCGGCTACAGGCCGACTCGAGGGCAACACCTTCAGAGTGGCTACCAGCCGTCTGACGAAGGCGGGAGCGAATACAGGCCATCTCTTTCTGCCGGAGGGAGGAGAGGCTACAGGCCAACTCAGGGGCAATGCCTTCGGAGCGGCTACTGGCCATCTGATGAAGGTGGGAGCGGCTACAGGCCGACTCCTGTAGGAGGGGGGAAGAGCGGCTACAGGCCGATTCAGGGGCAACACCTTCGGAGTGGCTACCTGCTGTCTGACGAAGGCGGGAGCAACTACAGGCTGTCTCCTTCTGCCGGAGGGAGGAGCGGCTACTGGCCGTCCCAAAGGGGAAGACACCTTTGGAGAGGCTACAGGCACACTCCTGTTGAAGGCGGGAGTGGCTACAGGCTAACTCCTGAGGGGCGCTGATCAGAGCTGGATAGACAGCTCCACCCCGATCTGGTTTAGTGGAACCTTGCACGGAAGGTAGTGATGGATTCTTGCTATGGCGATGGTGAGGCGGCTCCATGTCATAGGGGCGTACAGCCCGGGCTGGCTTGTGCCGTTGTCGCGCCGAGTCTCGTTGTGCCGCTGCTGCTTCTCTGTGGGGTCCTTGTGGGGGTGTTAGGGAGTTTCCATGGACACTATGCTGTATTTCATATATATATATATATATATATATATATATATATATATATATATATATATGTATATATACATATATATATATATATATATATATATATATATATATATATATATATATATATATATATATATATATATATATATATATATATATACATATATATATATATATATATATATATATATATATATATATATATATATATATACATGTATATATATATATATATATATATATATATATATATATATATATATATATATATATATATATATATATATATATATATATATATATATATATATATATATATATATATATATATATATATATATATATATATATATATATATATATATATATATATACACAGTATAGACTTGTTAATGGAGTGGGACAGAGACACAGGTTAGATCATGAATTCTTTATTTTCCTCTAGTGTTTTGGGCTACACAGAACCCATTTTCAGAGACTTTGAACAAGAAGTGATACATCCGAGACATCTATGCCCCCGGAAATACCCTCCCCCCTTTCTCGTGTCGCAGCCTGATTGGCTACCTTTAGGAAAATTCCGTCGTCCTACCCCACCCCTGACTCCAAAATTATTTATCCTTGTTGTATAACTGAATAAACTGAAAGAATCCCTCTTTATGGCCGGTGTCAATTTTTACACTGATGTGAGCTGCTTCCAACATACTTCTCATTTGTTTATTGAGATCTTTCTCAGTGACTGTAGCGTCTTCTCACCTGGGCAAATGGCTGTGCTGATATATGTGTAACACTAGGGAATCAGATACTCTTGGTCACAGTACATTTGCTTTGTATTGTGCTATACATGAATCCATTCCTCGTGCTGTTTCCCCTAGGTACGTGTTAGAGCATCCACTGCACGGTATGCTGCATACTAAATTGTTCTCATTGTTACATCCCTTCTCTCTTATTTTGACTATTTCTCCTATTTTACATCTTGAGGATGCTCCAACCCTAAGGCCTTTCAGTAAGTACTTGTTGGTAGTCAGATCTTCGGATGAGTTGGGGACAGATACATAATCATGTACTGCCATCGTCTGATTGAACATTGGCATTATCTCTTTTCATTTTAATGACATCATTTGCATTTCTTGTAAATTTCAGCAACATGTCTATCGGACAGCATAGCTTCTTAAAGGCTTGTTATGTGTTATCCTCTATGAACTCACTGATGCAAATTCTGTATGCCCGTAGGGAGGATCTTATAACAACTCCGTACTTGGTTCTTTAGTTGTGAGCAGAGTGAATAAAGACATGTTTGTTGGTTGGTTTACGGTACACGGAGTCTTTAGCTCCCTCGTCTGTTCTCTGTATTATGGTATCTAAGAATGGAAGTTGTTTTTCTTTCTCTTCTTCTACTGTAAACTTTATCATTCACGTTGTTTAACATTTTCAGTTTCTTTAAAATATTGGTGCCTTTAGGCGCAATTTTAAGACATCGTCCACATATCTGTACCAGTTTGCACCTCTACCTATGATTTTCCTGGAGTAATCGGATAGGCAAGCCATGACAGCAGAAAGAAGCAAGCCCATGGCTAGACATTTGTGTTGCACATATTCCTCTGCGGTGAGAGCAAATGATTCGTATATAGATAGATAAATAGATAGATAGATCGATATTCCATCCATCCATCATCCAATCCTACATTGCCCCATGAGGAGTGTAGGAGCCCGGGGCTAGGCTGTTGGTCCCGACATTAAAAAAGATGAGTGACCAGCCTCACTCATTCCTGAGTGGCATTACATGAGCGATAAACCCCAACCACTCCTTGGATATAAACCTTCACCGGCTTGAAGCGCAGTAAATACCCACTAAACCACCAGGCGCCAAAATTTGGTTATATGGTTACCACCCAGCGCAGTAAATGGTTTCCTGGTGTACAGGAAACCCATTTGGCTGTCACTCAGTGCACGGTCACCCACAGGCAGAAGGAAGAGAAAAGAATGAAGGAAAGAAAGACAGAAGAGGAAGTGTAAAGTCACCCGTAGGCAGAAGGACAAGGAAAGAATGAATGAAAGACAGAAGAGGAAGGAAGGAAAGAAGCATGGAGGAGAGAAAAGGGCAGACACGCGACAGCAGCACTTCATCGAGTGAGTGGATGGTGAGCGCCCCCACCTACCACTACATATATATATATATATATATATATATATATATATATATATATATATATATATATGTGTGTGTGTGTGTGTGTGTGTGTTTGTTTGTTCTTACCTAATTGTATCTTTACAGGAATGAGTCAAGCTCGTACTGTCCCGTGTCTTAAACCATATTTATCGTACATATCCTTAAATTTGTGAATCGTTTTGGCACACACTATTTCATTCGGTAATGCATTCCAATGATCAATTGCTCTGTTTGGGAAACTGAATTTCCTTACGTCTTTATCACCTCTCTTCTTATGCAGTTTTTTGCAGTGTCCTCTTGCTGATGCTTCCCCATATGTTAAGTAATCATTTATGTCTATTTTCTCCTTCCCTGATATGCATTTATATAGCATTATCATGTCACCTCTTTTCCTTCTCTCCTGTAGTGTTGGTAGATTCAGTTTATTTGGTCTTTCTTCGTAGCTTAGATCTCTTAAGCTTGGTATCCATCTTGTAGCGGCCCTTTGAACTTTTTCAATCTTGTCTATGTGTTTTTTGAGATGAGGACTCCAGACTACTGATGCATACTCCAGGGTTGGCCTGATGAATGATGTTATTATCCTTCTTAGCATGTCTTCATTTATGTATGTGAATGCTATTCTCATAGTTGCAAGCAGTGTATACATGTTCCGTACCTTCTCACTGATGTGGTCAGCCGGAGATAGTCTGTTATTGATAATCACACCTAGGTCCTTCTCTCTTTCTGATGTGTGTAGGGTTTTATTTCCTAACGTATAATCCCAATCAGGTCTTTTTCCACTTTTACCAAACGTGATTACATGACACTTGTCCACATTGAATTCCATTTGCCATGTATCACTCCATTCATGAAGTTTATTTAATTCTTCTTGTAGCTCTTTACAAGAGTCTGTGTTAGTAATTCTCCTTTGTATTTTTGCATCATCTGCAAACATATTTAGATAGCTTTCATTTCCAGTGTTACTGTCTATATCATTTATATACACTAAAAACATGATTGGTGCCAGCACTGAGCCCTGTGGTACTCCACTAGTCACTTCTTTCCATGATGAGTAGTTTCCCCTTAGTACTGTTCTCATTTCTCTTTTTATGAGAAAATCTTGCATCCAACAAAACAGTTTGCCTCGAATTCCTCCTTGATGGTACAGTTTCCATAAAAGTCTTTGGTGTGGTACTGTGTCAAATGCTTTCTTGAAATCTAAATAGATACTGTCCACCCATCCTTCTCTTTCCTGTATTGTGTCTGTTACTCTGTCATAGTAGCTCAACAGATTAGTAACACATGATTTTCCTTTTCTGAAACCAAACTGTCTTTCTGTTATCATATTCTGTTCTTCTAGATGATTTACCCAAGCTTTTCTTATAAGCTTTTCTAATACTTTGCTTACAACACTGGTCAGTGATACTGGTCTGTAGTTGAGTGGATTTTGTCTATTCCTTTTCTTGAATAAGGGGACAATATTTACTTTCTTCCAAATATCAGGTAGTTTACCTTGACTTAAGGATTTCTTGCAAATTAAAAATAATGATTTACTTAACTCCTTTGCACATTCGCGTAGCACCCAACATGAAATTTGATCAGGACCACTTGCGTTTCCTCTGTCTAATTTACTTAACTCCTGTATTACTCTTTCTGATATTTGTATATCTGGTAGTATGTGTGGGCATGCATGTTCCACATAGTCCCTCTCAAAAATTTTTTCTTCTGTAAAAACTGATTGGAAATTCTTATTTAGTGCTTCACAAATATCTTTCTCTTGTGTATAGGTCATTCCCTCGTCCGTAATGGATTGTATTTTATCTTTTACTTTGGTTTTGCTTCTGATGTAGCTGTAAAATAGCTTCGGTTGATCCCTACTTTTATTTATGATATCCTCCTCAAACTGTTTTTGGGCTTCCCTCCTTATTCTTGTATAATCGTTTCTTGCCTGTTTGCAATTATTATATGCCTTTTCACTATTGTGTCTTCTGTATCTATTCCACAACAAATCTCTTTTTTCTTTTGATTTTTTACATTCTGTATTGAACCATTTCTTATTTTCTTATCTGCTTCTTTGTGCTGTGGGATGTACTTCTGGACTCTTATTTCATAAAATTCACAGAGTTTTTTATATACAGCATTTAAATCTTGTCCTCTAAGCTCATTTTCCCAATCAACTTCTAAGAAATAATTCTTTAGGTCATGATAATTTCCCTTTTTATAGTTTAGACTCTTTTTGTAACTTTCATTGCTGTTAACTGTCATAAGCTATCCTGAAGTTGCAATATAGTACTGCATGATCGCTTTTGCCGAATGGAGGGTGATATATTAAACTGTCTATATCATTTTCTTGCCTAGTAAATATGAGATTTAGCATTGAAGGTACATCGAGTCCTCTTTTTCTGGTGGTTTCCCTCACATGTTGCGTTAAGAAAAACTCTTGCACCAGATCCAGGAGATTTTGGTCCCAACAGCTTTCATGGCTAATTATGTCTAGAGTATTCCAATTTGTATTTGTATTAAAATCTCCAGTTAGTATAATTCTTTCCGATTTCTCTTCTATTTTATGTAGTAATGCTCTTAAACTCTGAATTGTACTCTCTGCCAGGTCCTCATATTCGTCTCTTTCCCATATGTTTGATCTGGGTGGCATGTACATATTGGCTACAATTACTTTCCCTTCAGATGTGTTGATCTCTACTGCAATCAGCTCTACTTGTGAGGGTATATCTAGTTTTATTTCATTGACTTGTAGATTTTTCTTAGTTAATATTATAATTCCTCCTCCTTTTTTTAAGTTTCTATCTCTTCTTCGTATATTATATTCCTCTAAGTTTATTATGTCATTTGATATCCTTGGTGTTAATTTTGTTTCAGTTAGGCATATGTGGTTCACTTTCTCTGACATAATCATTCATCTCTATTAACTTAGATATCATTCCATCCACATTTGAGTACATCAACTTTATCATCTTGTTTATATACTTGTCATGACATGGTTCTACTACCTTCCTCCTTTTTATTCCCTCCTGGTTATGTACCACTTTCGTACCTGCAATCCTATTACTTTGTAAAAAAAAAAAAAAAAAAATGTGTTCTCCTCCTCTGATCTTCCCTCATTTTTTGTTTTTGCTTCCTCCCTCTTCTCTTTCAGTAATTCCAGTTCCTCTTGTGTTAGGCATCTTTTTATCCATACATTTTTGAACTCCTCTTTTTCCATAAGATTCTTTGCATTTTTTAGTATCTCCTCCACAGTGTTTCAACTCTGGAAAGTCACCTTTAGAGGTCTTGACTTGCTTTTCTCGTATTTCCCTAAACTTATGTGTTCCTCTATGTCTTTACTACAGAATTCCTCAGGTACTTCTTTCAGTAAACTCATTACATTGGCATCTCCTTTTCGTCTCTTGAGATCTTGTTTTTTACTTCTTCCTCTTCTATACCAGTGATTACTATGGATTTGTTGATATCTACTAAATCTCTGACTAACTTTGGATTGTTTTGGATTATTCTTTTCACTTCCTTTTTAATGCTTTTTTCTTACACCCTTGTTTCTAAGTCTTTCTTTACCTTCACCATTTCAGCATACGTTGTTTCCACATCATTTTTGTAGCTTTGCACAGCTTCATTCACCTGTGTTATCTTCTCAATATCACTGCTCTGGTCTATCAGACTGCTTACTAGCCTAATTGTCTCTGTATCATTTTTGAACTCTTCCATAATACTCTCGTGGTTGACTACTGTACTTGCCATTTCACTCATTTTCCTCCTAAGTGTACTCAATTCCACTGTTAGTTCACTGATGATTGTGTCTTTCTTGTTGACATCCCTTCCCAATTTTTCTATTTCTTCCTTTTGCAAGTGCATCTGCTTTTTTGTTTCATCAATCTCATTTTGAAAGGCCATTTCCAGTTTGTGTACACGTTCAACCAGTCTATTGCGAGTCTCCATTTCAACCAGTTCTTGGTAGAAATCATCATCTTGCTTTCTACCTTTATCCCTTTTCTTTTCCAAATTTGCTTTACTAAAGTATGTGGCCATTTTGCAATACTAAAAGCGCAGAGTACTTACTGTACATTCCCTGGGGCAGTTGTAGTCTAAACAAACATCAGCTGACTGAGCGCATTCTTTCGATACTCGGTTCTCTTTTCTGTTTGAAGAAGTCTTGTTTAAACTTTTTCTTATTTTTTTTTTAAATAATAAAAAACCATTTAGTCTAACCTGGTACAGAGCTTGACTCATATAAAGATATTAATTTAGGTAATGCCACTGGCCGTGCTGGCTTGGTATGGAGCGCTGTCGGCCCACGTCCGCATTCCTTGGTGTCTCCCGTGTGTGTCTGGTGTCTCGTGTGTGTGTGTGTGTGTGTGTGTGTGTGTGTGTAATTCACCACCGGGTCGGTCAGGATCACTTGATGGTCGTGATGGTCAGCTTTTACCCTCCCGGAAGGGAGCTGTGAGCTCATATAGTCCGATCTAAGGGCAAGGCTGTGACCTTCACACACGCACACACCCGTCCCCTTGCTCAAGGGGGACAGTAACCACTCACTTCGTCAGTGAAACTTTTCGCAACCTAAGCGAGGCGCGAACTCCCGTCCACCAGTTGGCAAGCGGGAACGTTACCACTGCACCAGCGTGTGTGTGTGTGTGTGTGTGTGTGCATTAGTTGGTTGTTGACCATGGTTATGTAATAACTCTTTACATGATATAGTGTCAGAGACTGATAACTTAAACGTACAGTGGTTGTCTGTTAACTTTTTTTTCCTCCCCACACAGCGGGTGACTACGTGAAGTTCGGTTATCCGATGGCTGGTGCTACCACAGTGCTGGCCTGGGGTGCTGTTGAGTACAGTGCAGCCTACACTACGGCAGGTGAGTCACAGCACACGACACCACATCACTCCACAGCATACCAGTCCACACAACACCACAACTTGTAACACCGCACCACACCGTGCCGCACCGCACAGCACTTCACAGGCACTATGTTATCTGTCTGTCTCACTGACATCTTGTTCCTCCTGGGAACTCACCTACTGGGGGTTGTCTTTACTGAAGAGATTCTTGATGATGCCATTATTCCAATGACGCATGCCAGTAATCCACTGGAAGTTGTGAAGCTTTTATCTTATGGGATATGATAACTGATATTACACAGCTCTATAGAGGTTTGTTAGTTTTGATTAAGCTCTGATTCTAGACAGGTATAAATGGAGAAAATAAATGCCCTTTATCAGGATTTTAAAGAGACACTTATTTAATATATTTCCACAAAAATGTTCAACTTTATCGTCCGGCACTCATCAGATTTGAAATCAGCATGTCGAAATTGTAAAAAAATGGTTAGAAACCTATAAATCCATAAGCAAGGTTCTCTCTCTCTCTCTCTCTCTCTCTCTCTCTCTCTCTCTCTCTCTCTCTCTCTTTCAGGAAAAAAAAAAAAACTTTTCTGATCTGGACTACATAAACTCACTTAAATGGGGTGCTATGGACTCACAGACTCTAAGATTCGCCTACTGTAGGTAGGTTGCTGTCGACTCATATTCGTTGATTTGCATGAGAATGATGGTGTACAATATTAAAGTGACAAATTTGCCCGGGTGGGTTGTTGTAGACCTGTAGGTGAATTTGCCAGTGTTCCTTGTGACTACGTCTTCTGGTTTCTTCCGTTCTGTCTCCATTAATGTAGTAGAAGGGACGTATGGTTTTCTGAGACTGACTGCTGCGTTCTTCCCACCTTTTAGATGTCATTCACCTCTCCCTGTATGTGTTTCCTATTTCCGCTGATGTTGTCTTTCCCTCTCATTTTCTCTTTAGTCTCATTTCCTTTCTTCTTTTGTCGTAGGATTTGGGGAGTTGTTCTGACGTCGATGGCTTAGGTGTAAAGAGAGAAAAAAATTGGTTAGAATCTGTAACTAGTGTGCATGGCTAAGGCAGAGGTGGATTGTCTCTCCGCCAACCATAAACTTACTACTATTCATTATACATACTTGAATTATCCGATTTCCTATATATATGTGTACCAGCTTGGTATCTATTGAGAGCTGAGGAAGTATGTCATAATGAATTCAAAATCTTCAACTACGGTAAGCGTATTTTGTGGTGCCTGGTAAGAATCCTGCAAGGTTTAAATGATAGCACTTCTCATTGTACTGTTGTTTAAATCTAATAAAATATTCTATCTCAATATTTCATAGCAAACTATATAATTCCTAAAATTTTACATTCGCATCAGTGTATTAGAGATTAGATAACCTCTTACTTTATACACTTACTTATTCTCTCTAACAAAACTGTTGCTACTTCCTGCCTCCTCTCCCATAATAACCTAGTATACCAGATCAAATGACCTACCCCGTAAGTCCATCCCTTAACTCCCCACTGTGATTTGTTTTGAGTTGTGGATGTGACATGATGTGTTTCCTGGTTGCAGGTGAGATGAGTTACATGCTGGCTGCAGTTAAATGGGCCACTGATTACTTTTTGAAGTGCCACGTGGCGCCAAATGTATTCTACGGTCAAGTTGGTGAGGGCGACCTGGACCACAGTTATTGGGGGCGACCCGAAGACATGACTATGAGCAGACCTGCCTTCAAAATCACACAGAGTAAACCTGGTTCAGACTTGGCTGGTGAAACTGCTGCCGCTCTGGCTGCTGCTTCCATCCTCTTTAATTACACTGACCCTGCCTATAGTTCAGATTGTCTCCAGCATGCTCGACAACTCTATAATTTTGCCGATACTTACAGAGGAAAATATGCTAACTCGATCCCAGATGCTGCCAAATTTTACAACAGTTATGGTGTGTATGATGATGAACTGGCCTGGGCAGCTGCATGGTTGTATCGTGCCACAGGAGAGCGCCAGTACCTTGACCAAGCCAAGCAGCACTACTCAAACCTGTATATCCCAGGAATAAGTGAATTTTCTTGGGCTGAAAAGGCTCCTGGTGCTATGGTCTTGCTGGCACAATTAGCTGATGATATTGATAAACCTACATATTCGAACCACCTTCAAATGTTCTGTGACAAAATTACTCAGAACACGGCAAGAACACCAAAGGGTCTTGTATTCATAAGCACGTGGGGCACACTGAGGTATGCAGCCAATGCTGCTTTTGTGTGTCTAAGGGCAGCTGACCTGGGCATTAAGCCTGCTGAGTATCGTCTCTTTGGAAGACAACAGATTGACTATATTCTGGGTGATGGTGGACGTAGTTATGTTGTTGGCTTTGGCAGTAACCCACCACAACGCCCTCACCATGCCAGCAGTTCATGCAAAGATCCTCCAGCACCTTGTTCCTGGGCTGATTTCTCCTCCAGTGAACCAAACCCACAAGTACTGTATGGTGCTCTAGTAGGTGGACCAGATATTAACGATAACTTTAATGATGTCAGGAGTGATTACATTACCAATGAAGTTACCTGCGATTACAATGCTGGGTTTCAGTCGGCCATTGCTGCATTACGGCAACTTAGTTCTTGCGGTGAGCCACCCGTGGTAACCTCTGGCCCCGCTACACAGTCTCCTGCAACTACATCTAGGCCAGATATCCCCTGTGCCACCGTCTCTGAGACCAGCCGGTGGTCAGGCAACTACCAAGCTGATCTGGTGATAACCGTTCCCACTGCCACTACATCCTGGACTATCACACTCACTTTCTCCCACCCAGTTGACAACTTTCAGGTAGGTTCATTATTTTAACCTTGTTTTATGTTGTCACT
>NC_137055.1:15651598-15736598 GCF_032717465.1 Coenobita brevimanus | reverse complement strand
CCCCTTGCTGTCTTCTCACCGTCAGACACCTTAACATAATGGATGGCCACAAACAAACTTCCTCCATGTCATCATATCGTCTGTCAGCAGGTTGTCCTTTCACCAGTTCACACACCCTCACTCATATACCTCTCCATTCCATCCCTCAGTCTCATCCTTGGTCTATACCTCACTCATATACACTCTCCTAGTCAGTCTTTCAATCTCAGTCCTCTCCACGTAGTTGTGGACAGTTGATACAATTACTCTTACTATCATGTGACATCTGACTTATATCTGATTTCTCTTGTATGTGTGTGTGTGTGTGTGTGTGTGTGTGTGTGTGTGTGTGCGCTGGATTACGACAACCAAACCTCTGGCCACTAAACCTCAGAGGATAGTCATAGATTAGCTGTTACCTTTGTTACATAAAATTGTGGTGGTAACTGAGTGAAGGTATGATGCCGCGGGGAACTGAGTGAAGGTATGATTCCGCTGCAGGTGTGGGTAGCTGACGCCTCCCCCACTTCCGGCACCACCATTAGCCTCACCAACAAGTCATACAACGGCAACCTGGCTGCTGGTGCCACCCTCACCATCAACTTCTGGATAACATACAGCGGCGCTAATCCAACCATAACGTCAATCAGTTTTAACACGGAACAACTCTGCATCAATTGAGCATCATACATTTAAGAACACTGAATGATTATTATTATTATTAATCATTATGATGTGTTTAATGATGAAACTTGTTAGCGAAGAGATGGAAATTCTTAGGCGAAAATCTTCATCAGCATATTATTTCTATTATCTGAAATATTCCTAAGCATGCCAATAACATTATTTAGATGGAAATTACTTTAGCATCATGTGAAATACTAATATATATCTTCAATAACTATCTAAAAAATAACTAGCCATTCTTGAGTCCGACCTTCTCGGATGTGAGCTGGCATAAAATCAAGTTAGTTAATTTAGGTAATTCTTTAAATAAATGGTTGAATATATTCCATAAATAATTTTACTTTACTCATTCATTTTCGATATATAATGAAATCAACACTCTGGATGATGAATATAGGCCTACCATACACTATTGCTGGCAGGAGTTACAAGTTACTCTCCTCTTGTCATCCTCTGTATGTGGCACCAACGCCAAGGCCAGTGTCACAGGTATACAGTTATATAAATCAGTTTAAATGCCCTTCACCTTAAGGTTTTTTAATCTATACAATTAATACATTATTTTGAAAGACTTCGACTTTGATCGCAGACAATTAAGAAACATCTAGGCAGAGTAGCCTACATTTGGCCCCATCCCTCAGGTTCTTGTAGATGTGAGTCCTAAAACAACCTGTAAACTTGAGTCGCAAATTTTCATTTGTCATTGAGAGCCAGGAGGGAAGTGGAGGGCTTTCTGTGTATTTTGAATGAAGGAAGATGGGACTGAGGAGACAGAAGGGGAAATAGGCCTTGATTTTGCTCAGTGTTTGATATGAAACGGTTGCCTCCGTATCAGTAATATTCCCCTTCCATCTGCCACTGAACTTACTTTTCTTCACAAGGGGGAGTTGTTAGTTTGTTGAGTACAGTATTTCTGTAGGATGAATTTTAGGGAAACAAATAAGTACGGAGTTCTATAACAAGAAAATAATGTAGTACAAGAAAAAGTTTCAGTCTATTGTCCGGAAGATATTTCCCTGCTATGGGTAAATTTATTTGGAGTAAGCCACAGTAAAACTGAAATTGAAACCAGTATTTCACTAGACTATTATGTAGGATAAAACAAGGTCAAATGACATAACTCCTTATCTCATAGGCGACCTAGAAAACGGAAGCATCAACGCCTCCCCTTAAGATCGCCTTAAGGGCGCCACCACTACGGTCCCCGTGCGAGGGTCGGCTATTTGCCAGGTAGTAGCATTTCTCCCACCTTCATACGGTGACCGACCGTAAGTTAAGATCAGGGGAGAACTTGCTGTTTTGGGGGGAAGTTTTCCTCGCTCAGCTGATGATCTCTTTGGACAATCACAACGCAGGACACCCCTTTCTCCAGAAGGTTCGGCCAATCATCGTGTTTGGAGACACTGAGTCTCAGCTGACGAGAAGTCAGAACATAACAGGGGACAGACCTTCTCACAATGGAATAAAATATATTAGATGTATGTCATGTAGGAGAGTGAAGAGTGAACAGAATACATTATTCACATTATTACCGTACTACAGTTACTTAAGAACAACTGTTTCATGCTGCGCAACACTGCATAACACTTACTAGACTAAAATGTACACTATCTGCACTATACTGTAGTGAACTGTACACTTACATTCTAACGTTACAACTACGCAACGGTACTATGACACTAATGTGCCTTGTACACAATTGTACACTGACACTTGTGCACTGTACACAACAGTGTAGAACAAAAGATGCCTACAACAAAGCCATAACTAGGGGGGGGGGAAATCTGTTTTATATTATTTTCATTATTTATTTAACAGTATCCTATCCAGGCCTAATAATCTAAAATAACTTAACCTTGCCGAACCCCACGACCTGACCTAAGCTAACTGGGCAATCTAACCTAAGTTGACTGAACGACCTTGCCCAGTTTAATAAAACAACCTGACCTGAGGTAACTGATTAACCTAACCAAAGGTAACAGAACCTAGCGAAAGCTTGCCAAACAACCTAACCTAAGCTATCCTAACAACCTAATCTAAGCTAACCAAACAACCTAACCTAAGCTATCCTAACGACCTAACCTAAGTTGTTCTAACACCCTAACCTAAACTACCCGAACAACCTAACCTAAGCTAACCAATCAACCTAAGCTAAGCTAAGCTAACTGAATTACATTACGTAACTGAACAACTTAACCTAACCTAAATGAACAACCCAATCTAAACTAACTGAGCAATCTAATCTTAACCTGACCCAACAAAGTAAATCTATCAACTCTAACTTAACCTTAACCCAGGCCAGAAGCTCCTAGACCATTGTTGGTCACCCACTTTTGCCAGAAAATTTCTGATAATTCCTCCCTGACTCCCAACGGGGATTCCTTCCCATCTTTGGGAATTATTTTGAACAGCTAGGAGGTTTTATATTAAAACATAGATTTCACAGTTATTTTTAAAATGTATTGTCATGAAACTCGTGGTCATATGGAAACTTTTACTGTCCTTGGAATATTACATGAAGATTATATACTATTCTGCAGCATGGAAATTACTTGACCCAAATTTTTTCCTCGCTCTTACAAGGGACAAATTAAAAGCCCAAAGGCAGTTGACCGTACAAACAATCTGTAACCAAGACATGAAAGGCCTGAAAAACACAAATTAAAAGCCAAAAAGCAGTTGACCATATATCAGTTTTGAAATCAACACATAAAAGACTTTTTATTGCCATTTTGTTTTTTGCAGTTTGTTCCCCCACTAGGAAGTCCAAATTCCCTCAGCCAAACTTACACCAACATAAGCTAACCCAGCACTACCTAACTAACGTAACCTAAACGTTATATTAGCATAACCAAACTTAACTAATCTAACCCTAACCTTTTTTCGGGCAGATATCTTGGGTAAAATATTGCAGTGGTAGTAATTAGATAATTTTCGATTTCAGTGTGCGGATCGTACAGAAAATAAGGTGTGGTTCTGTTATTCGTTTTTATAGACACCCATTATTGATCTTATGTGGACCTTAATCTGACCTAATTCGTAAATAAACTAACCTAGCATAACCAACCTAAAACTACACCAATCTAATTTAACCTAAATTTAAACTAACCCAGTCTAACCTAAACTTCTATTTGTCTATTGCGAGACGCCTTAATCCCGAAAGAGGTGGCCACAAACAAATCGCCTCCATGTCGCCTAGTTCCCCACCATTTCACTGCCCTGCTCCCAGCTCACACACCCCTCTCTCATATACCTCTCCATTCCATCCCTCCATCTCAAATTTGGCCTTCCCCTCCCTCTATCCCCCTCCACCTCACTCACATACACTCTCCTCGTCAGTTTCTCGTTCTCCATCCTCTCCACATGGCCAAACCACATCAGTGTGTTTCTCCTAACGCTTCCTAGCACATCCACATCCACACCACAACGCTCCTTCACTTCCTCATTTGTCAGTCTGTCTCTCCATGTAACTCCACACACTCCTCTCTAAAAACTCATTTCCACTGCTCTCTCTCTTGACTTGTGTCCCTCCAACAAGGTTCAAGCTTCACTTCCATACGTTAGAGTTGATATCACAACACTGTCATGCAGTAACTTTTTCACTTCCATGCTCACTTCCCTGTTACTTATCACTGCTTTCAAAGACCCAGCAACCTTCTTCCTTTTTGTACCCTTTCAAGCACTTCACCCTCTAAACTTCCATCGTTACTCATCACACTACTCAAGTACTTAAACGCACTCATATTTTCCATTTCCTCCTCATCCAACCTCACTCTACATTCAGTGATTTTATTTCTCTCGAAGACCATAACTTTATTCTTCCCTAAAATCACCTTAGATTCCTTTTCTTACACACACTTCCAAACTCATTCACCAAGCCTTGCAGCTCCCCTTCGTATTCACTTAACAACACAGTATCATCTGCAAACAACAGTAGGGAGTTTCCATACACTGCCCTCTCTCATTAGGGCTCCAGCATCCACTGCCCTACCTTGCATCTCTTTTATAACCCCATCCATATACAGATTGTCATGGAGACATGACACATCCCTGTTTCAATCCAATCCTCAAATAGAAAATTTCACTCAATTCACTGTCCACACGCAGTGCAGCCTTAGCACCCTCATACATACTCTTCACAGCATTCAACAACTTCCCATTTACTCTACCTTCCACAATCCTTTCCACAATCCTTGTCTGTCCACCCGGTCATATGCTTTCTCTAAATCCGTGAAGGCCGCATACAACTTCCTGCACTTCTCTAGAAACTTTTCCACTAAAGACCTAAGCATGAATATCTGATCTACACAACCTCTTCCTTTCCTAAAGCCTCCCTGTTCTTCCCCAACTAATTCCTCTATTATTTCCTTGACTCTGTCAATAAGTATCCTACCATATACTTTTCCTATTACACTAAGAAGACAAATGCCCCTATGATTACCACACACATCTTTTCCCCTTTTCCTTTGCACAGGGGAATAACTATACCTGCCTTCCAATCCTCCGGGACTTTACCTTCCTCCCAGGCCAATTTGTACATCTTCCATTCTACTACTATCTCTCTGCCATGCTTCAGCATTTCACCACACACTCCATCAAATCCTGGGGCTTTCCCCATTTTGACTTTCTTCATTGCTTCCACAACTTCCATCCTACTGATTTCTTCCTCTCTTCTCACATCACCCCTTCTCCCAGCCATTCCCCAGCCACTTATACCCGCATTACTTTCATTCTCTATGTTCAACAATTGCTTCAAGTGTTCTCTCCATCTGCTGACTTTTTCTCCCTTCTCCACCAGTAACCTACCATTTTTATCTTTCACTCCCCGACTGACTTCTTTAACACACTGTCTAACTCTCTTTACCTCTTTCCAGAACATTTTCTTACATTCCCTTCACTTTACACTGAAATTCCTTCCAAACCTAAACTTAAACTAAGATATTCTAACCATAATCTTACCCTGACTTAAAACTAATATAACCTATCTTGAGAAACAGCAGTATTTAAAAAGGAGCTTTTGTTCTAGGGACATGTCTCATGGGAATACAGGTATGTCCTAAGGATTTTTGTCCAGACAAAGTGTACACTACTGTACAACATGACACTGTGGTACTGCACAGCACTATACATTACATTTTTACACAGTAACAATACACTGCACACTACAGGACACCATAGGTGCTAAAGGCGGTCGAGCCCTTCCTTTGCGGCGACCCTAACTCCACCTACTATAAAGTCTCCGAAAGTGCTTAGTACTTACTATGAACATCTGACGTTCTGCCTTTTCACCCGCCCGTAACGAGTTACGGGACCACTACTGGAGTAGTGCATCCAGTCCAAGGAAAAAATTACGTGATATTCAAGGAAGACAGTGTTTTTACGGACGTCTGACAGAAACTTTTCATCGTTTCTGACGAGGAGAATGAAGACTTTGATGAGAAGACACAGGACATAATACTGGAATGCCTATACAGCAACCAAAGCTGGGAATAACGCTGCTATTAGTAGCAATGGTGGTAACGCCATTACTTTTTTTAGCCAGTAGTGGAACTGAGATTGCCGCTACTTTTTGGCCGTATTCACGCGTTACCGCGCTCCTCGCTACTCACGCAACGAATACAGGTCCGGAGTCGGTGAGTACATACAGATTTGCCGACGGTTTGGTTGTATTTATTAATGACGAAAAATACTACTTTCGTCAATTCTGTCAATGATGTTTGTTCTACATCAGTAATTATTAATTATTATGTATTAGTAATGTGCAATAATTAGACAGGAATTTGTTAGTTAACTATCGGTCATGTAAATTAAGTAACTGGCAGCTTGGCGAGCAGCACGGGGACACACACACACACACACACACACACGTCTAATTATCCCCGTCTCTAACTCCCGCTCCCTCCCTCACTCTCAGACTATGATTCTTACTACATTATTATTTCGTAACAGTATATAACTTTCAGTTTAAAGTAATGGAAAAGAAAAAAAAAATTGCTACTGTATAAATAGCCTTTAAAAGAACGCCCCAGTTCATTTTTACTTTAGTTTTCGTACATATCTTAAATAGGTATCACTGAAAATATAATAAATCTATATAGTATGTATCAATGGTATGCCACATTTTTTTGCCTTTTATTTACGTATGTTACTTTCGGTAGGTATACCAGGCCTGCGTTTCAACAGGCCTTAGCGCCCATGAGCGGTCCGGGGGTAGTGGGGGTAGCAGTGAAACCACCTAATACTTGGAGCGCGAATTTGCTTTTACAGTAGATATCCTTCTTTCAGAATACTTAGCAGTTATGTATATTAGATCATTACTAACAACAGTATTAATGTTGCATGAATATTTGTCAGCAAAATATAATTGTAAATGCATATTGCCGAAATATTTAAGCCGTAATGAAGAACCATAACAAATCCTGCCTTCGCCACAGCTGCTCCCTCTTGTAATTTCCTCCGATTTTGAAAACGAAATGAACCCAGCAGTGCAAGACTACAGTGGAACAAGATAACTTTGGAAGATATGATCATTGTGCAGAGGTGAGGAGGTACTTCATGGAAGTATGATTTTTGCGGGAATGAATGAAAACAAACCCTCAGTCCGTACTCTTTAGATCCGCATAGCCTTTACTTTCATTAAGCCGAGAATCAATACTTAATTGAAATGAAGAGGGTATTGTAACAAATCTTTTCACTTATGTTAGTACTCAAAATCCGTTCACTCTCCCAAATTACACTGAATAATACCCTGGCATTGAGAGTTCTGTTATCCTTTACACGACTGTGATCTAAACCATTTACAGCTGTCAGATGTCGCCAGAGAGACCCAACTCATCAAATAGTTCCAACCGCGACGGAGGCCGCGACAACCCCCCCCTTCACCCCCCACATTTTCGCTCTCGAGAGCGCCGTCACGTTCCGTGGCGCTCCAGCTGTTGAAACGCACCCCAGGTAACAATGTAAAATAATATTTGTTACATTATACAGAAAATAGCTTTTTCCTGTACCTTCGGCTCTAAGCTTCAGTGAAGTGACACCGGCATGTATATGATTTTTTTTTTTATTATTATTTTCAGTATAAGTATATACTGACATTACTCGTACACAACCACTCAGACTGACTAATATTATCAAAAGAGTATATATTGTATTGCTATATCACAGATTTTTGTCAACCTTTCCTTCGCGTACCTTTTTTTTTTTTTTTTTTTAATCCAAAGTAGCTGGAGCGGGAGCGCCGCAACATTTCGTATTAAGTAGCGAAACCAGTAACGCCACTACTTTTTCGAGCTAGTAACGGGAATGGAAGCGCCGCTACTTTTTATTAGTAGCGTTCCCAGCTTTGACATCAACACACACAGAATAATTCCCTATAACGTCATAAGACTATGATAAACTCAGAGCATAACCTGCTAACCAGACAGTTAAGAACAGAAGACCTAAAGGGCGCTAGAATTAAACACGGAAAACACGACTCTTGTAAAAAAAAAATAGAATAAACAGGGCAATTTTTACAAAGTAATCGAATGTGATAGTACACACACACACACACACACACATATAGATAGATAGATATAGATAGATCTAGATCTAGATCTAGATGTCCTGTTATATATATATATATATATATATATATATATATATATATATATATATATTAAAATGCCCGCCGTGCCCGCCGCCACCCCACCACCACCCCAGGAGGACACACCGGTGAGTTTAGTGACCTCAGTCAAGAGGGTCATCAGGACATTACGGTCCTAGGTCCTTATTCCCCGCAAGTGCCCCAACCCCGGGTGATCAGGGGAAGTAAACTACATTGCGGGCGGAGCAGTGATCGACAGAAGAGGGGTGGGACTGAAGCAGAATCAGTCCCAGGTAGCACCGTATTGACGGCTTTGTTACACCCTCTAGGGCAGGAGGCCCAAGGGCAAGAGGCCCAAGGGCAAGAGGCCCAAGGCTACGGCCTGATACAGGGTGTGAAGCGGAAAGCGACCCCAGGCTCCGGCCTGAACACACCAGAAGGAGAGAGTTGCCCCAGCGCATCTCTCTCTTGCTGTTCTCCCCTTCAGGAGCAACATCCCGTCGTCGGCACTAAGCCGTGGCGTGAGGGTGACCCCGTTCACCCGGCAGATGTTCCTGCTAGGACAGATCAGCTACCGGCTGCAGCCAGAGTACGGATCAGGGTAAAAAGCCCCTGCTACCGTACGTGTAGCACTTCCCAATTACGGAAGCAACACCCCATCAGCAGCACTAAGCCGTGGCGTGAGGGCGACCCAGTTCGCCCGGGAGTTGTTCTCCATACGGGTAGACACTCGGCTCCGGCTGGGGCATGTACCAGGGTAGAGAAGCCCCTGAAGTAGACTCAATCCGTATTGGAGGGAGTGTGGCCTCTGTGCCCCTCACTCCGACTTGTCTCGTACTACAGGAACTACACCCCGCCGGCGACCCTCAGCCGTGGCGCAAGAACGGCCCCGTATGTCCGACAGGTGTACCCCGTACGCCGGGCAAGTACATGGCTACAGCCAGAGTGTGTGACAGGGGTAGGCGACCCCAGGCTCTGGCCTCCAGACACACTCGAGAGGACACGGGCAACGTGAGTCCTCCTCTCGCCTCTTTCCCTTCAGGGAGCCCTTCGTCACCCCCCGGGAATATAGCCCCGGAGGAGACGCTAGAGTGGTGGCAAGGCCCGATATTGGGCTTACCGCCTACACCCGGGAGTTCCTTGTTCCTGTTGGAGCCCCGTAGGAGACACTGCCACAGCCCAGTCCTGGCGGCGCCTCTCCCCCTTGGTGCCCACAGCCCCAGGACGCCCCGGCCAGACTCTCCAACCCTCGACAAAGGCGACTCGGGCTCCCTCACTCCCCGGAGTCGGAAAAGGCAGGCCCGGCTACTCCGGCTGTTTGGCCCCAGTCCCAAGGGCCACCTATCAGGTCAAGGCCCCCAGACCAAAGGGCCTCCCTGCACCCCACCGGCGCGGCCCCAGTACGAGGGCCGCCTCCCAGGTCGAGGCTCCCCAGACGGGAGAGCCTCCCTGCACCATACCTCCAAGTGCAAGATAGAGTGACTATTGCCCAGGAAACAGGGAAAACAGTAACAGTGACTCCGTAAGAAACCATAGTCAATAGTGGCCCATCAGAACTCAGTGTTAACAGGGCAGAAAGTGAACTTTGTGAATTATCCTAGTCCCTCCCCATATAAGAGTGTCAGAGAGTTTTCTGTGAACATCTGAGGTAAGGGCGCGGGCTAGTCAAAAGCTAAGTGTACATGTCTCCGTGACAAGGTGACAGAGTCGAGTGTCGCTGTCTGCAAAGTGTACATGTCTCCGTGACAAGGTGACAGAGTCGAGTGTCGCTGTCTGCACCCTACCTCTTTTATAGTAATATTCCCAAACCAGACTCCCAACCTTGTTTATTCCTAGGGTGAACAATCCTATTTATATCCTGCCTCCAAGTGACGTGTAAACCATATTATAGATAATTCACAATCTTCCTGTGTGAACATTGTAGTGTTTATGATTGCTCTGTGGAGCCAAGTGTTAACTCTGTATCTCTGTGTCCCTGTATCTTAAATATCATTCTATGTGTATTGTTACGAGTAGGATTAAGGTAATAGATGTGTTAAGGTATACTGCCTGGTTTTTATGTCCTGTTCCTTTGTTAGTGCTTTACTTCCGGTCTAGAAAGAGGACCCCGCTTCAGTAGCTAGTGTTTTTACGACAAGAAGTCGCCTTAAAAACACAGCATTACACTGGTGGCAAGCGGTGGTTCTGGATCCGAGTAAAAGCACGGAGGAACGAAAAAAGGAAACTTGCACAATGGCAGCCACACCGCACATCCAATTACCGAGATTCAACCCGGACCAATGCGACATAGAAGTGTATTTAGATATGGTCAAACCCCTCCTAGACATAGGGTTCGACTCAGACAGAGAAAAGATTGCAGTCACAGTACCTAACCTGGGGAAAATAATCGCTACTGTTGCACCAAAAATCGTCCCAGAACTGTCATGGGATCAATTCTCACAAATAGTAAGACAGGCTTTTACGCCATCAATAGGCAGAGTTGTCGCTCTCTCTCAACTCGACGCCCTCACCTACGACGGGAACCTGGACGATACATTCATCCAGGCTCGGCGCCTCGTCAGCGCTGCCTATCCCGAGGCACCTACAAATGCCCGGGATATACATACATTTAATGCTCTACTGAGGATTCTCCCTAGCACAGTCAGGGAGCACTTCTCAATCTACGATCCCTCAGGGGACATGGAAAACGACCTGCAACTCGTCAGACGTCTCCTCGCCTCCCGCCCCACACCACAGTCACTCCACGCGGTGACACGTTTCCCGACAAAACTAAACCCTCCACCCAAACCTAAGCTGCCGCCTCACCAGCCAACTGCAGAGCCATCTCCCACTGTGCCTAGAGCTTACCCGCAGAAAAAACGCCCCAACCCCAGGGAACAAGGAAATCTCATCACGATAAATCCCTGGGAGTTCACGGCTTGCAGTCGCGCCTGCCCCTTGCACGACATAAGGGAACAGCTAAAGGCTAGCAGGCGCAGAAACTTTCACTAAGGGCGCAAGAAAGTCTCCTCCCTAGACGATGACGCCCTGGAAGACGACGCACCGCCAACACACTACTCGGGAACGGACGATGACGACCACGACGACCCCACTCCGCAACAGATGGATTTTTAGGCCCGCCTCCGCACCTCCCCACAGTGGCGGGGGCCACCTCACATAACTACAGACCCCCAGTCTACAACAAGATTTGGCTGAACGGGGTCAAGGCACGATTACTGGTGGATACGGGAGCAGCCAGATCGTGCCTCTACTCCTACTTCTATTCCCGCCACACCTCTGCATTCGGCCCCCTTCTCCCCACCTCAGCCAACCTCGTCGACGCAGGAGACGGCCCCCTGCCTATCCGTGGGGAAACACGGGTCCTTCAAACCCACACCCACCAACAAATATCCACTAGCCACCCATTCATCATATTTGACTCGACATGTGATCAATATGATGGATATCTTGGGCTGGACCTGCTCCAGAAACTCCACGCCACCATTGACTGCCATCAGCGCCGCCTCCACTTCAGTCCAGCCCGTCCCAACCAAGCATCAATCAACAAGAAAGAAAAAAAAAACATCGAAGAAAAATCAGGAACACCACCCCTACCGCACCACGCAAACACACACTACCCTCAAACACTCACCTGTCCCAAGCCACTTGTACACCTGACTCCAACCCAACCTCGCACACTGCCTCACCCCATCCCCCCCCCATCACCACCCCCCACCACACATCATCTGGACCCCTCCCTATCTTTTCCTGCCACTATCGCCTCCTCAATCACCATTCCACCCCACCACGAAGCTTGGGTAAAGCTGAGCAAACCTTCACATACCTCCGTCCTCTTCTCATCATCCATCCCCACCGGACCACTCTCCTCCTGTTTAGTAAGCCCCACCTTCCTCCCCCCCACATGCCCACGAAATCCGTATCGCCAACCTTGCCACAACCCCACTAACCCTACCAAGAGGACTCATCATCGGCAACACAGAAGAAGCCGAACCATGCCAAGCACCACCCCCAGACCATCCCACTCTCCCCGACCTACCATCACACCTATCCCCTGCCCAAACCAACAGCCTCCGACAACTCCTTCTGGACTTTCAGGACCTATTCTCCTCTGGCCCAACCGACCTTGACCATACCACCTATCTCAGCCATGAGATACACATGACCGGACCTCCAATTCGCCAACCATCACGACGAAAGAATCCAAAGCAACGGGCAGAAGAAGACCGGCAGGTCCAGGATATGCTCAATGCCGGCGTGATCTCCAACTCCACTAGCCCATGGTCCTCACCAGTGGTACTCGTACAAAAAAAGATGGGACAATGCCCTTTTGTGTAGACTACCGCCGAGTCAACGACGTCACAGTCAAAGATGCAACACCCCTACCCCGAATCGACGACTCACTGGACTCCTTACATGGCTCGACGTGGTTCTCCACTCTAGACCTGCAATCAGGGTATTGGCAAGTCCCTGTACACCCCGACGACAAACACAAAACCGCCTTCTCAACATCAAACGGGAAGCATTATGAATTCAACGTTCTTCCTTTCGGACTCTGCAACGCCCCTGCCACATTCTCCCGTCTGATGGAGTCAGTTCTCAGTGGACTAACCTGGGAGACTTGTTTGGCGTATCTCGACGACGTCATCGTCTTCAGTCGTACCTGGGCCGACCACCTCCACTGCCTCAAACAAGTGTTCCACCGCATACGCCAAGCAGGGCTAAAATTAAAACAACAAAGTGCGTCTTGGCCGAGAGATCCCCTACCTCGTGACATACATGAAACTAGAGCCTTCCTAGGCTTAACATCATACTACAGGCGGTTCGTCAAAGGATTTGCTGATATCGCCAAACCCCTACACGACCTAACAAAAAAGGGCGAGCCGTTCGTGTGGACCGAACCAAGGAAAACTGCATTTACCACCCTCAAGTCCAAGTTAACCTATGCCCCAGTAGTCGCTTTCCCAGACTACAACCTCCCATTCCGCCTGTATACTGACGTATCGCTCATCGCCATAGGGGCTGTCCTTGCACAAGTACAAGATGGGCGGGAGCACATCATCGCTTGTGCCAGCCGCACCCTGAATCCTGCAGAACGGAACTACGCTGCCACCAAACGCGAGTGCTTGGGGATCATCTGGTCCCTAGAATACTTCCGTTCCTACATCTCAGGCACCCATGTGATAGTCATTACAGACCACCAATCCATGCAATGGCTACGGCAATCAAACACCACCAACGCGCAATTGATACGGTGGCGAGAGACACTCGAAGAGTATGATTTTGAAATCTCATACCGACCAGGCAAACTCCACACAAACGCTGACGCCCTGTCCCGTCTTCCAATCATCGCAATCTCGACAGAGCCAGACCTGGTCCAAATGTGGCACAACAAACAATGCCCTACCTGGATCCCACCGAACACATTCGCTAAACTCCACCCACACGGCGAACACCTGTTCGACCCAAATGGACACATCGTCCTAAGCCCCACCACTGCCCACGACACCATGCTCCACCTCCATGCCCATAACGGCATCCACCTGGGAACAAAGAAACTACTACAAGTCTTTACCGACATGTACTGGACCCCTAATCCATCCACCATCGCCAAGAACATTATACAGTCATGTCGAGCCTGTGCTTTAGGAAAGGACATCACCCGAACACCAGGCCCTACAGGAAAATTAACAGCACAAAATCCATGGCAACTACTTTCCTTAGACGTCATCGGCCCTCTCACACCCAAAGCAGGCTACAAGTACATTATCACCTTCGTGGATGTATATTCAAAGTTTATCATCGCATGCCCCGCCAAAGATCACAGTGCAGTATCAGTCGCCGATGCCCTCACCCGACATGTATTCCCTTATTTTGGTATTCCCCAAGCACTGCACTCAGATAATGCTCCAGAATTTACGGGAAAAGTCTGGGAAGAACTGGCAAACATATTCGGATACCGCATCTCCCACTCATCCCCCTACTGGCCCCAGGGTAACAGCATCTGCAAGAGAAGCCATCGCTCCCTTATGAACCAGGTCCGCACACGCATTATGCAAACAGGAAACGAAGACTGGCCTGCCCACGTCAAGATCATCCAATGGGGTTTAAATACATGCCCACGAGAAGACGGAATAACTCCACATGTAAGAGTTTTCGGGGAATCGCCCCTACTCCTACCACTCCGCCACCACCTACAGCCACCCCCCCACCCTCCACTACTGACCCTCTCCACCACCTCAAATGCCGCCTCCACCATCTACATTCACAACAAGACCTAGCACCCGACATAACCCACTTCAACCCATACAAACCTGGTCAATCCGTAGTCGTCACAAGCCTACCTACCCCATCCAAAACCTCCCCCCGATTCAACGGACCTTACAAAATTGTTCGAGTACCCAACCCATACCAAGTCATTATAGATCAACAGGGACAGCACCGCACATACAGGAATTGCCAAGTGTGGCCCTTCCACCCACCCGACACTGACCACCCCCGCGCTAGGCCTACTGCCCTCACACCTGTCCACCCCGACCTTTCTCAGAATTACCCCCCAGACTCCTACTCCTACTCCTTCTCACCCCCTCCCTCAAACTCACCAACAACCAGCCCACCCCCCGACACACCACCACCACAGGCCGAAACCACCACCCCTTCACAACTTACAACTCACCTACCTAACACCTATCCACCCACCACCTCCCAACCCACTCCGCCCATGCCGCCCACACCACCACCACCGCCCCCCCCCCCCGAAAACCGCACCACTCACCACCCCACCACCTCCACACCCACCACCACCCTCCCCCATGACCACTCTCATTATACGCGCCACACCGCGCCCCCAGCCATTGCCCCCCCTAACCTCCACACACCCTCACCACCACCACGCACACAACCACCATCACCACCCACACCCACCATCACTACTACCACCACCAGATCAGGACGCCTCTCACACCCACCCGCGAGGTACACCCGAACACCACCCATCGCACACCCATCCCAACACCCACCCCCTCCACATACCCCCCCAAACACCTCCCCCATAACCCTCCCCCTCCACCAAGCACGATGGAATTTTCCCAATTCCCAATTCCCCAAAGGACAATGCTCCTCCCACCGAATTAGTCCCAATAAAACCACCAACCTCCCGTCACTCTCCAGCATTCAAATTTCATCTCTCCACAAGGCACCATTCTCCGAGATGAAGGTGGCGAAAGTGCATTGGAAACCCTACAACCGCCCACAGTCCAGAATCAGGGGCACCCACCACCTGCTCCAGCTCCTATGCCGGACCAACCATCCGTCCTCCCTCCACCTCACACTCAACCCCGATCAGGAGCCCAACACCTTCACCACCACTGGGTCAGCCTCACCCAACACCTAACCCCGGCCCACCAGACATCCACCTCCACCACCTACCACCTCCAGTCACGGGGTCATGACTTCAACAACGCGGAGGGTGGTAAAATGCCCGCCGTGCCCACAGCCGGACCTTCCACCTCACCACCCCCCACCCCACCACCGGGCCGCCACCCCACCACCACCCCAGGAGGACACACCGGTGAGTTTAGTGACCTCAGTCAAGAGGGTCATCAGGACATTACGGTCCTAGGTCCTTATTCCCCGCAAGTGCCCCAACCCCAGTTGATCAGGGGAAGTAAACTACATTGCGGGTGGAGCAGTGATCAACAGAAGAGGGGTGGGACTGAAGCAGAATCAGTCCCAGGTAGCACCGTATTGACGGCTTTGTTACACCCTCTAGGGCAGGAGGCCCAAGGGCAAGAGGCCCAAAGCTACGGCCTGATACAGGGTGTGAAGGGGAAAGCGACCCCAGGCTCCGGCCTGAACACACCAGAAGGAGAGAGTTGCCCCAGCACATCTCTTTCTTGCTGTTCTCCCATTCAGGAGCAACATCCCGTCGTCGGCACTAAGCCGTGGTGTGAGGGCGACCCCGTTTGCCTGGCAGATGTTCCTGCTAGGACAGATCAACTACCGGCTGCGGCCAGAGTACGGATCAGGGTAAAAAGCCCCTGCTACCGTACGTCTAGCACTTCCCAATTACGGAAGCAACACCCCATCGGCGGCGCTAAGCCATGGCGTGAGGGCGACCCAGTTCACCTGGCAGTTGTTCTCCATACGGGTAGACACTCGGCTCCGGCCGGGGCACGTACCAGGGTAGAGAAGCCCCTGAAGGTAGACTCAATCCGTATTGGAGGGAGTGTGGCCTCTGTGCCCCTCACTCCAACTTGTCTCGTACTACGGGAACTACACCCCGCCGGCGACCCTCAGCCGCGGCGCAAGGACGGCCCCGTATGTCCGACAGGTGTCCCCCGTACGCTGGGCAAGTACATGGCTACAGCCAGAGTGTGTGACAGGGGTAGGCGACCCCAGGCTCTGGCCTCCAGACACACTCGAGAGGACACGGGCAACGTGAGTCCTCCTCTCGCCTCTTTCCCTTCGGGGAGCCCTTCGTCACCCCCCGGGAATATAGCCCCGGAGGAGACGCTAGAGTGGTGGCAAGGCCCGATATTGGGCTTACCGCCTACACCCGGGAGTTCCTTCTTCCTGTCGGAGCCCCGTAGGAGATGCTGCCGCAGCCCAGTCCTGGCGGCGCCTCTCCCCCTTGGTGCCCGCAGCCCCAGGATGCCCCGGCCAGACTCTCCAACCCTCGACGAAGGCGACTCGGGCTCCCTCACTCCCCGGAGTCGGAAAAGGCAGGCCCAGCTACTCCGGCTGTTTGGCCCCAGTCCCGAGGGCCACCTATCAGGTCGAGGCCCCCAAACCAAAGGGCCTCCCTGCACCCCACCGGCTCGGCCCCAGTACGAGGGCCGCCTCCCAGGTCGAGGCCCCCCAGACGGGAGAGCCTCCCTGCACCATACCTCCAAGTGCAAGATAGAGTGACTATTACCCAGGAAACAGGGAAAACAGTGACAGTGACTCCGTAAGAAACCGTAGTCAATAGTGGCCCATCAGAACTCAGTGTTAACAGGGCAGAAAGTGAACTTTGTGAATTATCCTAGTCCCTCCCCATATAAGAGTGTCAGAGAGTTTTCTGTGAACATCTAAGGTAAGGGCGCGGGCTAGTCACCTAAGTGTACGTGTCTCCGTGACAAGGTGACAGAGTCGAGTGTCGCTGTCCGCACCCTACCTCTTTTATAGTAATATTCCCAAACCAGACTCCCAACCTTGTTTATTCCTAGGGTGAACAATCCTATTTATATCCTGCCTCCAAGTGACGTGTAAACCATATTATAGATAATTCACAATCTCCCTGTGTGAACATTGTAGTGTATATGATGCTCTGTGGAGCCAAGTGTTAACTCTGTATCTCTGTGTCCCTGTATCTTAAATATCATTCTATGTGTGTTGTTACGAGTAGGATTAAGGTAATAGATGTGTTAAGGTATACTGCCTGGTTTTTATGTCCTGTTCCTTTGTTAGTGCTTTACTTCCGGTCTAGAAAGAGGAACCCGCTTCAGTAGCTAGTGTTTTTACGACGAGAAGTCGCTTTAAAAACACAGCATTACATATATATATATATATTTTACAGGCTTGTTCTGAGGGAACCGCAACTTATACAGGAAAAGCAATACCAGTGTTCCAACGAACATCATATTTATTATGTCCTGACGTTTCGACATATTCATCTGTCATCTTCACTGGATTTAAAAAAGGTAAAAAGAAGACCTGTAAGGTGTTTAAAACCTGAAAGAACTATTTGAGTTTGAGCTCATCGTACTTAAATAAAAGAGAAAACGTAGTGTTATTTTAAAAGGGGGACTTAACTGCACAACATATTCAGAGGGACATCAGACAGACAATTGTTTAGGGCAGGTTCTCGTTTATAAATATGAATGGATTCTAGTATTCTTAGATTCTTACTGGTACATTCGTCTATTATACAGAAATTCTTTGGATCAACAGAAGTATTACAAATATATGAATGTTCCCTTCCCGCTGAGTGAGGAGGGTCGCTCACAGGGAGACCTGACCTGCTCGACTGACCTCTATGCTCGTCAACCCTTAGCTTGAAAGCTCGTACTGTGCTTCCAATATACCCTGTATGGCAACTAGGGCACTTGTATTCATAAACGACTGACGAGCGGAGGGCAGTCGGTAGTCGGTCTTTGTAATGAAAAAATGACTGAATCTTAAAATCATTCTTATGAACAAATCGGAACTTTATTTGAGGATAGAAAATAGAAAAGTTATATTTCAGTGCTCTCTCTATCTTTTCTGACACAGCACCAAGAAAAGGTAGAGAAAGATACATTTCCTCCTTACTCACTGTACGTACAGGTTGCTTTGGATTGTAAATTTTGGCTAATAATTTTCTAACACAGTTATCAAAAAGAGCAGTACTGAAACCATTGTTAGCAAAAAAAAAAAAAAAAAAAAAAAATCCTTAAAAATGTGACCTCCTTATGAAATAGGTTGTAGGCTGAAGTTAAGTTATAAGCTCTATACAAAAGTGTTCTAAATGCATTCACCTTAAAAGTCAATGGACAGTAACTAAAAAAGCTAGTACCCAAACCCGACAAAGTAGGGTTACGATATACCGACATAACCAGACTGCCATTTAACTGTATCAATAAATCAAGAAAAGGGAGTTTACCGTAAACTTCACATTCTGTGGTAAATTTTATGTTCTTATGTTGTTTATTTAGGTAGTTTAAAAAAAGTGGAGCATGGCTTTCATCTTGAAATATAAGTAGAGTGTCATCCACATATCTACGATAAAGGATGGGTTTAAAGTATGCAGGACAATTATCCAGCCATTTCTTCTCCCAAAAGCAGAGAAAAACATTAGCCATAGTCGGATCCAGAGGCGAGCCCATAGCCACACCGTCTACCTGTTTATACACCTCGTTATTAAAGTTAAAATGGCAGTCCTTAATACAAACAGAAATCACGTTTTTAAAAAATTTTACTCATACCCATGACTTCGTCCGAATCATTAACCCGCCCCATCCCGACGTTTTCTGGGCTGTGGTACGCCCCAGTTCCGACATTTTTGGACCTTTTTTTTTAAGGCTCAAACATTCGCTTTTGGTGAGAAACATCGAAAATTCATAGAGAAATCGCTCACCTGAGGTTTAAAATACTCGATCTAGGTACGAATACCTCCTTACCTGACTGGGTCTTCTAACAGGCTGGCATCAAAGAAAACGAGTTCTATGGGAGGGTAACTATTTTATCCACTCATAAACAGTATTTATTTATTTACTTGGTACGAATTTATATGTAATACAAGAGTATATTGGTTTTCGAACAGTAATATAGGCATTATAAGCATTGTTTCACTCACTAACTCATCACCATTCATAACCTTTTTTTCCCACATTACCTGATCATCATTTCTGACTGTTTCTTCCTCTAATGCTATATAAACTTTGTCCTCCACATTGTCATCGATTGGGGAATCACTCTGGCCCTGAATGTCTTTAATGGCCAGGTCACTGGTAAAAGGTGAATTGCCAAGACAATGGCGTGCAGGGGGGGGGGAAGAGGTTATGCGGTGTAAGGCATTGTCCCTGCTTGGCATCTTGTAGAGGAATAGAGGAAGGTGTCCCGTGTATACGTCCCAAAAATCACTCGCGAAATCACCCGCAAAAATTGAAAATTGTGCAAATTAGGGACCTTGCAATGTTGCCGCGTTAATTTACGTCTCCGGGATATGAATGCACATCATGTGAGGACGTGAATTCACGTCTCTGGGACGGGGCGGGTTAAAAACTGAATTTACACAATGATATGGACGAAGTCATGGGTATGAGTAAAAAAAAAAAAGAAAAAAAAAAAAACTGATTTCTGTTTGTGTTAAGGACTGCCATTTTATCTTTAATAACGAGGTGTATGTCACGGGATTTTTGAGATTATGCAGTATTAAAGAATAATATTGAATAATACTTGATACTTTAAAATGTTACATGAGAACAGGACAATGAACTGACTTGTGAAAATCAAGCAATGATTGATACTTTATGGCGGCTTACTTCGCTGATTCTCTAAGGACGAGAATTTATAAACTTTCTCAACATTACACAGCAGAGACTAAGTACTCACACGTGCTGTTTATTGGTACTGTTAGCCTCTGGAGAAAGTGACTCCACCCCTGACAATCAAAATCTAACGCTATTAATGATAAACAGGTTCTTGCCGGTGCATTAACTTCAAGTTGCACAACGGATTTTAAGCTTAATACAAAAGGACTAGCCTAAGTACCAGTTATGAATAATGCAAAGTGTTTATGCAAACTAGGAGCTATAAGTGAAATAAGCTTAATGTGGAGAAATAAAACATGAGTTTACATTACATTAAGCTCAAGAGAAAAGAACTGCGAATTTATTAATTACAATGAAACAAATTTATGTTACATGTTTCAAAATGAATTCAAAAATAAGAACACACTCACTCACTCACTCAAAAGCTAAACTCTTAAACCTAGGAAAAATGAAAGGAAAATAATGGTCAGAAAAGGGGCTAGGTGGGATGAACTGGGCATCGTTGCTGAGGAAGGACGCTGCCACACACGCTAAACCTCTACGCCGGATCACACTGGGTGGAGACTTCAGGAACTCGCTGAAGAACTACCTGGTCTCATGATGCTTCAATCCTAACTGAACTCAAACTGTGAGAGGTGAGGGTGGGCCGCACTTGCTAACAGCTAACACAAAGAAAATGAGCGAAACACGCCCTTAATAAATCACTCAGGGAAAGCGCTAATGTCGTGTGCAAGGACGATCACTTATGAAACAGTGAAAAATATTCTGAAAACACTCCCGATCGGGTGAATACATGGCGGTTGACTGAGTGATACTTATGGGAATTCACTAGAATTCGCGGTTTCCCACAAAGTTCAATGTCACAAGTTTATTTAGATAGAGAATCGTTCCAACTCATGACATTATGCCCCATCAAAATCAATTTTTTTTCCCCAGGAAAAAAAATCAATTTACATACTTATAAATCCTAACTCAGTCACACAAGATTCACACTGTGGTGTGTGTGCTATCCTGCTACAGGAGAAAGTCACAGTCGCCAGTGAGCAAAAAAAAAACCTTGTATTTACGTTAATAGAAGCAAGCTTGAGGAAAAAACTCCGTGACGACAGTGAAAAAACTTGTACTCATTTCAAACTAAGCGAAAAGTTCACTACATTTACATTAACAACTAATTGTTATGTAGCGTGATGTATGTAATACACAGTGTAGGTGTGACAGTTGTGGTGTAACTGTACCTACGTGTAAAATTACATAATACAAGTTAATAGTAAATGATGACGATGAGGCAGAAGAGAAGAGGCGGCAGCATGCGTCAGGGACGATCAGCTGTTCTGCACGGCAATACTGCATGCGCCAGCTGCACCTGCGAAAGCAATCAAGGTGGAGCATCAAAAGTGTCATTTCTCTCTCTCTGCCTAGCAATCAGTACTTATGTTACAAAAAGTACACTATTTACATTATTAACCAGGAAACGTAGTCAAGGCATCTCTGCAGGACATCAAACGCTGACCCAGTTTACTGGTTAAACCCTATACCTAATTAGCGAAAAGACTGGGCATTTGTGCCATACATCAAACGCTGCAATTCGCTAAATTAACCAGGGGACGTGGTCATGAGCGAAAAGACTGGGCGTCTGTACAGGACATCAAATGCTGTGATTCGCTAATGGAACCCAGTTTACTGGTTAAACCCTAACTTAATTACTGAAAAGACTTGTCGTTTGTGCAGGACATCAAACGCTGCACTTCGCTAAATTAACCAGGGAATGTGGTCATGAGAGAAAAGACTGGGCGTCTGTGCAGGACATCAAACCCTGCAATTCGCTAATGGGACACATGTTAGTTATCAGGTAGCAGGTGAGACATTAGGTCTGCGCCTACATTGTCACTTCCCTTGATGTATTTCACGACAAGGTTAAACTGCTGCAAATACAGTGTCCAGCGTGTCAATCCTGCATTAGCCATCTTGGTCATCCTGAGACTAGTAAGTGGCATATGATCAGTTTCCAGAGTGAATGGTGCCCCATATAAATAATAGTAATATTTCTTAACACCATCAACCACAGCAAAGATTTCCTTCTCAACAGTACTGAAATTCCTCTTGGCGGGTTTTAGCTTATGGCTGTGGTATGCCACTGGGAAAATTCTGCCTTCTGATTCCTGCATTCATACTGCACCTACTCCATCTTGTGAAGCATCAGTGCGCAGTATGAAAGGTTTGTTGGAGTCAGGCAGCTGCAAGATAGGCTCCTTACACAGCATATTCTTAAGGGCGGCAAAAGGTCTCTCTTGAGCTTCTCCCCATTCAATGGTGTTTGGAAAATGTTTTCGAAGCACCTCGTACAACGGTTGGGCAATAAGAGCAAACTTGGGGATAAAACTCCTATAGTACCCCCCTAGGCCAAGGAATGCCCTAACCTGTTTCACGGTCACGGATCTCAGGGCTTCTCTAACTTTCCTAATCTTGTCACCCTGACACCTGCAACGATTGCTGCCAACAATATGTCCAAGGAACTCCACCTCACTGTGAGCATTTTTACATTTGCTAGGCTTCACAGTCATGTTGAAACTCTGGAGTCTACTGAAGACAATTTCCAAGAGTCTGAGGTGCTCCTCCAACATGGCAGAATAAACGAGGACATCATCAACGAACATCTCTGCTCCTACGATACCATGGAGCACTTGTCTCATGGAATGATTGAATACTGTTGAGGAATTGCTAAGTCCAAATGGGAGGACTTTATACTGATACAACCCCCTAGGAGTAGCAAAGGCAGTGAACTGACGGCTCTCGGGGTGAAGGGGAATCTGAAAGAATCCCTTCGCCAAATCGAGCTTTGTGAAATATCGTGACCCTGCCAGCTTGGAGAAGATGGCAATGTGGTCACCCATCGGCTCAGCATCCACTTTGGTGATTGCATTGAGCCTCCTATAGTTGCCACAAATCCTGACTCCACCATCTTTCTTGCGAACTACTACCATTGGACTGCATTAAGGAGATGAGGACTTTTCAATAATACCTGCAATCTCCATGTCAGGAATTTCGTCATCTACTGCACCCAGTAGTTGCATGGGAATCGGATATGGCTTAACCTTCACAGGAGTATCGCTGGTCAACTCAATTTTGTGACAATCAACCTTTGCAAGTCTAGGTTGGTCAGAGAAGACATCAGCATACCGACAGAGCAGTGACTTTACGGCATTCTGATCACCCAATGCTAAGTCAGTGTTAAGTAAAACATCTCCGACAGTCTCTTCCTGACGGGACTGAGCGGTTAAGGGCTTGTCATCATGGTCATCAGCTGGGATAACCGCGGCTGCCCCAGTTTCTTCCAGTGGCTGGTCACTATCATCAGGTACTTGTAGGCCAGTCTCCTCGGGGTTTGACTCATGATAAGCCTTCAACATGTTAATGTGGAACCTTTTACGAAGATTCCCCATCTGCATTATGTAGTTGAGGTCTGAAATGCGCTCTACTACATCAAATGGACCCTTCCACTGTGCCAACAACTTGTTCTAGGCAGTGGGGAGTAACACCAAGCACTTATCACCTGGACTAAACTTCCGAAGTTTTGCCTTCTTATCATAATAGGCTTTCTGAACTTCACGCACCTTGATCAATTCTTCCTTAGCTAACTTGCACGTCAACTGGAGGTGGTCAGCTAGATCAAGGACGTAGGTGTAGGTGGTCTTGACTTCAGGGTTGGGGTCTTCATCGTCCCATAACTAGCAAAGGACTTGGAGTGGTCGACGGACCAACTTTCCATACAACAGTTCAAAAGGTGAGAACGTCAAGGAATGCTGTGGGGCTTCTCGATAAGGAAACAGAAGAGGAGCAATGAACCGCGGCCATTCCTTTGGCTGTTTGGTGGCCATGCGCTTTAACATCTTCTTGAGAGTCCCATTGAACCTCTCACACAGCCTGTTACACATGGGATGATAGGGCGCAGTTCGCAGGCCTCGGATGGACAACAACCTGAATGCTTCGTTCATCATGGCAGAGGTGAACTGCGAACCCCGGTCGCTTAAGACCTCTTTGGGGATACCTATGCGACAGAACACTTCAATCAATGCCTCAGCAACAGTGACGGCCTCTATATTCTTAAGGGCCACGGCTTCAGGCCACCGTGTGCTGAAATCAACAATAGTGAGGATATATCTTGATCTGTCACTTGCCCTAGGAGAGATTGTACCAACAATGTCAACTGCTACTCTCTCGAACGGTTCAGAGATTACAGGCATTGGTTTCAATGGCGCAGGATGGATACATCCCCTGTCAGTGGTACACTGACACACATCACAGGAATGCACAAGCCTTTTTATTTCGTGTCCCATTCCTGGCCAAAAAAAGTCACCATGGATGTGGTCAGAGGTTTTCTTTTGGCCCATGTGGCCTCCCATCACTGAACAATGACCTAATTCGAACACTGCCAAGCGATACTTCGCGGGAACGACGAACTGCAGTCGAACCTCGCCCTGGGGTGTTTGTGACTCACGGTATAACCGTCCTCGCTTGCGAAGGAACCTGGCTTGACCTCCCCGTGAATACTTAATCACTTTACCCTCCAGCTTCTTACGCACTGAGGCAAGTGTTGGGTCAGACTGTTGTTCTTGGACATCTTGACTACGAATCAAATCTTGCCGCGTTGCAACAGTCAACAGGGTGACACGATTCGGAGCCTTGACCATGGCTCGTATTACTGCAACAGCCGAAGTCTGAGTAGCAACATCTACGGCGCAACTGTTTTTGATGCCTGGTATGTTGCCGATAATGAGATCAAACAAGGGGTCTGGCATGACAACAGCAGCTGTCAAGCCAGTGTAGAAAGGAGATGCCACCTGGATTTATACGTGCCTCAGGGAACAATCTCACTGATCCATCAATAAGTCTAACTTGGATCTGCTTACCCATGTACTCGTAGGGCCGAACTAAACTTTGCTTGACAGAGCAACCTGAGGAACCGTTATCTCTCAGGACATTTACAGAAACACCTCCCACAAACCCTGGCTGAACAAGAAAAGCAGTGTTACTGGTGGAAGGGTCTGAGGAGGTAGCAGCCAGTCATTGGTGAGACTGCGGAACAAACGATGCAGTAAATGTGGTGCCCTGAGAACTTGATGCCTGAGGGGTCGTGCTCACCATCTGAGGAGTTGGAGCATTGACTACCTGTGGAGGAGGGTTTACCGTCACTGGGGAACTAATGAACTTTGTACTGGTGGGATTGGCACCACTGTGTGCTTGTTGAGGAATGAAGGCTGCATTTGCATCCTGCCTCCTATACACTAAAGTCGATTGTCCTGACTGAGGGTTACGTGGTTTGTTCTTGCCCTGCTGCTGCTTGAAATACCAGTACTGCTGCTGGTTAGGGTTCTGCTTGTCGTACTGCTTCCACTCAGGTTTCTGAGTGTTTTGCCCCTGGTCCTTCTGCGGTTTTGGACTTTGGCCATTATTCTGAGAACGGCCTTGTTGCTGGGGTTCAGTCTGAGATGGTTTCCCAGATTTGTCAGCTTTCCTGTTCCAGGTGTATTGCTTACGAGTTTGATACCCGTAGGCAGTGAAGAATGCATCAGCCTTCACCATTTGGCTGGCATCCTTTAGCTGGCAGATCTTAAGCTGAGCCATAAGTTTGGCAGGCCATGACTTTTCTAGCTGCGTGCGCAGCATAAGGTCAATTATTCCCTCACGCATGGAAGGAGTTTCATCTTTCTCCATCCTCTCATCTAAGTAAGCAGTAAGCCGGTCAAGAAACTGAACGGTAGTCCCTTTTTCCTGTAAACGCGCCCTCACGAACTGACTCTTGACGTCGTCAACTGTGAGACCGTATGCTTTGATGAGTGCGGCCTTCATCATCTCATACGTGAGATTGTCTCCACGAATTCTGTGAAGAATATCGAGGGCAGGGCCCTCAAACAGGCTAAGAAACTGAAGCCGCTTAGCTGCATCATCCAGCTGGTAAAGTTCAGCCATGTCTTCAAAACGAACTATGTATGGCTCGATTCGCTCACCTTCCTTGTATGGAGGAAGCTTGATGTGTGGGGTCGCCATAATATGTGCAGGGATAGCGCTCATGGAGCTTGGGCCAGCTGCATCAGATGTGTCTGAAGCCAAGGAATCTCACTTGAGCTTCAACATTTCAAGTTCATGCTTTTTGCGTGCTTCTTGCTCGGCACGTTCATGTTCTCGTTCTCTGTCTCGTTGTTCACACTCGTATTCACGTTCTCTCTCAAGTTGTTGTAACTTGTGTTGACGTTCTGTCTCGCATTCCTCACGCTGTTCTCGCTCGTGTTCGCATTCTCTCTCTCATTGTTGTAACTCGAGTTCGCGTTGTTTTTGCTCGTGTTCATGCTGTTCTAACTTGTATTCGCGCTCTTTTTCACATTCTCATGCTGAATTCGACGCTCTTCACAAGCATCATTCTCGCGTTGCTGGTCATAATTAAACCAAGAGAGGACGTAATCCTTTACTTCTTTGGGGTAAGCCTCATATCTTTAGCTTCCTGTTAATAGACGCTGGTAGACATGATGCTAAGTCAATCTAAGTGAACTAGGGACTAAGCACTGACTGCTATTTTGCAGAGAAAGATGCCAATAATCGAGAATAAAGAATATAGGCACAGGTTAGTGGTGACCAGTTTTATGTAGACTGGTAAAGAAAGAAAATTAAACAAAACACTGACTGTGAAAACTATTACTTAAAGTTGATAAAAATGAATTAATAATCACCAGTAAGATAGTGCCTATAGACTTTAATGTTAAATACCTAAGTATGAGTGAGTGAGTATTGTCTCGTGAATAACTTTAGAGCTAGGAGTTAATATCCTGGCGAGGTCGCCAGATGTCACGGGGTTTTTGAGATTATGCATTATTAAAGAATAATATTCAATATTACTTGGTACTTTAAAATGTTACTTGAGAACAGGACAATGAACTGACTTGTGGAAATCAAGCAATGATTGATACTTTATGCCGGCTTACTTTGCTGATTCTCTAAGGACGAGAATTTATAAACTTTCTCAACTGTACACAGCTGAGACTAATTACTCACATGTGCTGTTTATTGGTACTGTTAGCCTCTGGAGAAAGTGACTCCACCCCTGACAATCAATATTTAATGCTATTAATGATGAACAGGTTCTTGCTGGTGCATTAACTCCAAGTCACACAAGGGATTTTAAGCTTAATATAAAAGGACTGGCCTAAGTACCAGTTATGAATAATGCAAAGCGTTTATGCAAACTATGAGCTATAAGTGAAATAAGCTCAATGTGGAGAAATAAAACATGAGTTTACATTACATTAAGCTCAAGAGAAAAGAACTGTGAATTTATTAATTACAATGAAACAAATTTATGTTACATGTTTCAAAATGAATTCAAAAATAAGGAGAACACACTCACTCGCTCACTCAAAAGCTAAACTCTTAAACCTAGGAAAAATGAAAGGAAAATACTGGTCAGAAAAGGGGCTAGGTGGGATGAACTGGGCGTCGTTGCTGAGGAAGGATGCTGCCACACACGCTAAACCTCTAAGCTGGATCACACTGGGTGGAGACTTCAGGAACTCGCTGAAGAATGACCTGGTCTCACGGCGCTTCAATCCTAACTGAACTCAAACTGTCAGAGAGAGGCGAGGGTGGGCCGCACTTGCTAACGGCTAACACAAAGAAAGTGAGCGAAACACGCCCTTAATAAATCACTCAGCGAAATCGCGCGCAAGGACGATCACTTATGAAACAGTGAAAAATGTTCTGAAAACACTCCCGATCGGGTGAATACATGGCAGTTGACTGGGTGATACTTATGGGAATTCACTAGAATTCACGATTTCCCACAAAGTTCAATGTCACGAGTTTATTTGGATAGAGAATCGCGGCAACTCATGACAGCGTATAAACAGGTAGACGGTGTGGCTATGGGCTCGCCTCTGGGTCCGACTATTGCTAATGTTTTTCTCTGCTTTTAGAAGTGGCTGGATAATTGTCCTGCATACTTTAAACCCATCCTTTATCGTAGATATGTGGATGACACTCTACTTATATGATGAAAGCCATGCTCCACTTTTTTTAAACTACCTAAATAAACAACCTAAGAACATAAAATTTACCATAGAATGTGAAGTTAACGGTAAACTCCCTTTTCTTGATTTATTGATACAGTTAAATGGCAGTCTGGCTATGTCGGTATATCGTATCCCTACTTGCTCGGGTTTGGTACTAGCTTTTTTAGTTACTGTCCATTGACTTTTAAGGTGAATGCATTTAGAACACTTTTGTATAAAGCTTATAACTTAACTTCAGCCTACAACCTATTTCATAAGGTCACATTTTTAAGGATTTTTTTTTTTTTTTTTTTTTTTTTTTTTGCTAACAATGGTTTCAGCACTGCTCTTTTTGATAACAGTTAGAAAATTATTAGCCAAAATTTACAATCCAAAGCAACCTGTACTTACAATGAGTAAGGAGGAAATGTATCTTTCTCTACCTTTTCTTGGTACTGTGTCAGAAAAGATAGAGAGAGCACTGAAATATAACTTTTCTATTTTCTATCCTCAAATAAAGTTCCGATTTGTTCATAAGAATGATTTTAAGATTCAGTCATTTTTGCATTACAAAGTCCGACTACCGACTGCCCTCCGCTCGTCAGTCGTTTATGAATACAAGTGCCCTAGTTGCCATACAGGGTATATTGGAAGCACAGTACGAGCTTTCAAGCTAAGGGTTGACGAGCATAGAGGTCAGTCGAGCAGGTCAGGTCTCCCTGTGAGCGACCCTCCTCACTCAGCGGTAAGGGAACATTCATATTTTTTTAATACTTCCGTTGATCAAAAGAATTTCTGTATAATAGACGAATGTACCAGTAAGAATCTAAGAATACTAGAATCCATTCATATTTATAAACGAGAACCCGCCCTAAACAATTGTCTGTCTGCTGACCCTCTGAATATATTGTGCAGTTAAGTCCCCCTTTTCATTTAACACTACGATTTCTCTTTTATTTAAGTACGATGAGCTCATACTCAAATAGTTCTTTTTGGATTTTAAACACCTTACAGGTCTTTTTTTTTTTTTATCTTTTTTAAATCCACTGAAGATGACAGATGAATATGTCGAAACGTCTGGACATAATAAATATGCTGTTCGTTGCAACACTGGTATTGCTTTTCATATATATATATATATATATATATATATATATATATATATATATGCAGTACATTATATGCTATAAACAGAGATGGTAAAAATGTCTTGTGGAAATTAAATCATCCGGTAAAAAAATATATACAGCGAAGCGTTAGATATATAAAAAATATATATATTCTTAGACAAAGGAACCAAAGAGGAAAGGAAGAACGTAAAGACTGTTGGGAAGGGAGGTGGATAAGGGGTGGTTGAGGAAGACATATTGGGGTACCAAAGTATTGAGTTAACTGACAGCAGCCACTCCATACTGTTTTGCACTCATTCTCACTAATGTAGAAGTTTAACCTTAACTTGGTCCAGACTTTTGTCCTATTGCAGCTCACTTCACGAGCTTAGCGACAAAAAAAATAGAAGTTATGCAATGGCCCTGTGTCCTTTCTGTAACGCTTCTCCGTGACCAGCATCACACACTTTGGTTAAGTTATTGATACAACAGAGAGTGGCAATTTTAGATTAACTTAGAATAAAGCGAGTATATTATCAGCTAAATTTGTCTCTACACATGCTTATGCACTTACGTTTTTCTCAGTTCTATCTCTCTGCTCATCACGTATTCCATTTCAGTCCTACTGTTAACCGCTTGAATCATGTGGCGTATTTTCTCAATTTATTTCTGCTCCACTGAGACGATCCTACTCTAAGACTGACTTGCAGAAGCAGAAGAAATGATGATGATGATGAAGATGAAGAAGATGGATGATAAGGATGATGGTGATGATGATAAGGAGGAGGAGGAGGAGGAGAAAGAGGAGGAGGAGGAGAAGAAGAAGAAGAAGATAATAAGGCATTCATATAATCCTTTTAACATAAGAGGTCATTCGAGAGTTAAATATAATTGTATGGAAGTAACAAGAAAAATTAAGAAATGGAGGAACCGAACTGATGACGTTAAACTAATTATTAAACCTGACCAGATAATCCGTTCCACCTCTAAGGTTTTCACCCTCATGCACCGGCCCCTCTTTCAAATACCTCTCCCTTGACCATCACGTCAGTCACCACAGGCATACAGCAACGTTATGTGGTGGCGCATTACTCTCCTGTCTGATTTTCAACACTATTTTCCTTCTCCACTATACCTGCATACAGATACACGATTTTGAGTATTTTAATATATAGATCCCGCATCCGTGCAATAGAAGGAAAAAATTTAATCTATGTGGGTGATTAATAGGGTGCACTGGAACACGACCTGAGATTACTTACCAATACTTGCTCCTAGACGAAGGGACGGACGGATGCACACACACACACACACACACACACACACACACACACACACAAACAACTAATATATTGCCAGTATTGTGCTAGGTATTGAACCCGAAACTCTTGAGATAAGAGTCAGGCAAATTTCTACTGTACCACTACAAGATAAACGCTGTCACATCTTGACACATACTTGTAACCAAGGTACCCCCACCCCCCCACTGTAGGTCTGAAAGGGAAAAGACAACCCCCTGGCACTCGGACAAATAAAGACTTAATCATACCCAATTACATCGGGCAAGTCAGTATGATAATCCGATATAAACAAAACTTGGTGGGAAGGCTGAATGTAAGGCAAGCACAAAGAGATTTGGTTTCGAGATCGGCTGAAGGCCAAGGTCACAGAACAAAGGCAAAGTTCGACCCGTACGTGTCTCTATGGTTTAAATCACACACACTCTGTGGATGAAGGGCTCGCAGATCAGAAAAAAATAAATAAATAAAGAGCCCCTAGGTTTTTAGAACAAATGGTCAGGGGTCAAAGTCACGTGGCAAAGCCAACTTTAAGGCGTTTTGATCTTATTTAGTCCAATCATTGTGGAAGCATTTAGTGTTAGTGAAGGGTGATGGGATTCGATATGGAGAAAAATCCGGCAAAGAGTAAGCTCACATTGAAAGGTCATATTGCAAGATCATTTTAAACAGTTTTAGTGAAACCAAACTTGGCATAAGGCTTGAGGGTAAAGCAAAGACGAAGGGATTCGATTTTATGAGCACTCAGTCGAAGCTTAAAGTCATGGGACGAGGTTACCTCACATTTTACCCGACTCGGACCAAACCTAGTGAAAGAGTTGAGGATGCGGTAGCAGCGAAGTAATTCAGTTTTGAGATCAGTCTATCGAAAGTCAGTGTCACAGGGCAATGCCAAATATTCGGTCTTTACAGTATCTCTACGGCGCAGGGGTTGAAGTCTCTGAGTGCTTCCTCTTGTTAATTTTCTTGTTTTGTCTCACTTTAGATAAAACAATGGTCTTACGGTTTCTAGGACTGTTTCGCAAAGTAACAAAAATGCTTTGAGAATGGGTAGCCTATGTATTCCCTACGTTTCTCTGGGTTATGTCATTAAACTACCTCTACTTCTGTCTACCAAGACCCTGCACGAAATGCATGTGATGGTTTTAAACCACCGCCAACGTTCCTTTTCATAAATGAGTGGAGCAGTACGGTTGGTATGCTTAGGTCCCTAGGAGATTCATTCTGGGAGAGAGATCGCGCAGCTGGTATGCTGGGGATGCGATTCATCACTTTCGCTCATCTGTTTATTCCCGTTCAGGCTTCGCTTCCTGCAGAACAATACATTTTTTTATAGTTACTGTAGGCTGTACTGTACTGCCCCTTTGATAATGAAAAGTAACCATGCTGTGGATATATAATTAAATATTCATTCCTAAGCAATTTCATACAACCGAGACCAATCAGTGTAAAAATATCTTTAAGCAGGTTCCTTGTTGGTGTGGCCTCTATGTTACCCAACCTATATTAGTTATAATGCAATACTTCGTCTTCATACAATCAAACTAGCAATATAACGAAAAAAAAATAAAGGGGGGTCCATGATGTGTAACGACAGGATTTTTTCAATCCCACCACTATTGTTCATCAGTGTAATGTCAGTTATTTAATCTCCCACCGGTTGTTGGTTCTGTTCAACTTACCCATTGATAATACAAATGGTACTCGACTTAGTCTCCCCTACGTGATTGATAGATAATTCACTTCAGTAAAACAAAAGGGGGAGGGGGTGGTGTTTTGACTTGGTATGATAAAGGTTAATTGTTTAAGATAGGTTTGGTAGCGTTTGTTGTTTTGGCCGAGTCGAGATTAGTCAGTACCGCGTGTGGTCGTCGTTCCCAAAGTGGAGGAATCTTGAACTGGAAGGGGAGTGAGTTATGCATGAGAGGACCTAATTCCCTTGATTGGGTATAAAATGACATATACTTTACTCTACTTTAATAATTTTATACTGGGTTTCAACAGACATTTTTAATTACATGACCTTTAGTCATATGAAAAATGGATGTAAATTAAAACCAAGGTTTGGGCGATCATCATACAATATTGTCACCAGGCGAAACAAATGGAATATTCAAGTGGTTTCTGAGGACATCATACCTCACTCTTTATTGTCAGTTATTCTTGGGCTCGACAATAGCCTCAAGACTGGGACATTTATGAGCTTGGGTTGTCTTTTCGGGCTGGCATAGCCTTGAACCAAAAAATAATATATCATTTGTGTTCTATTTCGTCCGTGTAGTATATCATCATCATGCAATTCACTATAACTCACAATCACTATCAATTCATAATTATTAACAATTCATAATCATCATTAATGCATAATCACCAAAAATACATGATCAATCGGGCTTGTCTAGCTTCGAGGAACAACTCAAAAATCACATCTTTGCTCACAACCACTAAGTTCCCTTCCACGCTCCTAATTTTCTAACATATTAATATAAGAGAAAGAAAACGGTTAATGAGTTTGAATTTCTCCTTTCCGTTACATGATCAAATCACTTTTCAAATTTCTATTCCTTATCTACAAAAAAAAAAAAAAAAGAAGTTCACCTGATAGATCAATAATACCATTTCTACTACATTCAGTTTATAAAATAATTCATGGATAGTGTAAGTGTGTATGTAAGACGAGTCTATTGGCAATACCACGAGATGGCCTCGTGCACACTCCGACGTCACGGTGTCTGGGGACTGAACCAACGTCTGTTATACACGATGTCTGAGCAGCGAGTCTACGTTAAGCTTTTAACAACATTAATTCATATGGTTCACGCCAAGTAAGGATTAAACAAGGAAAAATGGGGAGGAAAAGGAGGAATGTGGACAGCTCACCTGAACCAACGTCTGTTACACACGATGTCTGAGCAGCGAGTGGGCCTCTCAGGCACGCAAGAGACGCCACTGCTAGATCAAATGAGATTGTGTTTTTGCAATATGGTGGGTTTTAATTCTCTTCACTATTTATATAGTAATGTACACATGACGTTAGGACTTTTGATTGAATTGGGGAAAATTTGGGATTCAATCCTTACTTAATTCAAATACTGAATTTACTACTATCAGATATTCATTCTTAGATCTTTAGTGGAAAAGTTTCTAGAGAAGGGAAAGAAGTTGTATGCGGCTTTCATGGATTTCGAGAAAGCATATGACAGGGTGGATAGACAAGGATTGTGAAAAGTGTTAAGAATATATGGAGTAGATGGGAAGTTGTTGAATGCTGTGAAGAGTATGTACGATGGTGCGAAGGCTGCAGTGCGTGTGGATGGTGAACTAAGTGAATTTTTCTCTTTGAGAGTTGGTTTGAAACAGGGATGTGTCATGTCTCCATGGTTGTTCAATCTGTACATGGATGGGGTAATAAAAGAGGTACAAGGTAGGGTAGTGGATGTTGGAGTGGCCCTGGTGAGAGAGGATAGTGTTTGGAAACTCCCTGTACTGTTGTTTGCAGATGATACTGTGTTGTTGAGTGAAGACGAAGGGGAGCTGCAAGGCTTGGTGGATGAGTTTGAGAGAGTGTGTAAGAAACGGAACCTAAAGGTGAATGTAGGGAAGAGTAAAGTGATGGTCTTTGAGAGAGGTGAAGTTAGTGAATGTACAGAAAGGTTGGATGGTGAGGAATTGGAAAATGTGAGTACGTTTAAGTATTTGGGTAGTGTGATGAGTAAGGATGGAGGTTTGGAGCGTGAAGTGCTTGAAAGGGTACAGCAGGGAAGAAAGGTTGCTGGTTCCTTGAAAGCAGTGATAAGAAACAGGGAAGTGAGCATGGAAGTGAAAAAGTTACTACATGACAGTATGGTGATACCAACTCTAACGTACGGAAGTGAAGCTTGGACATTGTTGGAAGGACACAAGTCAAGAGTGAGAGCAGTGGAAATGAATTATTTAAGAGGAGCCTGTGGAGTCACATGGAGAGACAGGCTGACGAATGAGGATATAAAGGAGCGTTGTGGTGTGGAAGTGGATGTGATAGGAAGCGTTATGAGGAACACACTGAGGTGGTTTGGCCATGTGGAGAGGATGGAGGGTGAAAGACTGACGAAGAGAGTGTATGTGACTGAGGTGGAGGGGGGAAGAGGGAGGGGGAGGCCGAGGATGAGATGGAGGGATGGGGTGGAGAGGTATATGAGAGAGGGGGGTGTGAGTTGGGAGCAGGGCAGTGAAATGGCGGGGGACAGGGCGACTTGGAGGCGATTTGTTTGTGGCCACCCCAAACGGGATTGAGGCGTCTGGCAATAGATAGATAGATAGAGACTACTATCCCGCCTTGAGTTTGGGGTAGCTTATGCCATCTAGTGACGGCTAAGGCAAGCGGGACTATTAGATCCTCACAAATGACATTATTTTGGCCTTCTGACTATTAATCTTACATATTTGGGTTCTAGCAGCTTCATCAGTAAGCATTTCACAACTAGGATACAGAAAGAATTGTATACCCATCATTACTCTGTTTAAGGTTTAAACTTGGCGCCTAACAACGACGCATAAACAAGGAGAAAGGCCGCACGCATCTGTGATTCATTACTCTACCAGACGGAGGAATTCCCATAGCTCAACACTCACAGTTACATCACCCATGCATAGATACAGAGATGTATACATATAAAAATAAAGTTAACCCTACATCGATCATTAATATATGAACTACTACTTAGGGCAGGAATTTATAGACTAGTATTCAGATTACACCCTATCTAACTTAGAAATTACAGTACCTCTAAACACATACATGAATACTAAATTTGTGGCACTACAGATGTAAAGTACAAAAATATATATTTTTTATTAAATGTATGTGTAGGGATCCATGCGTGCATATATTATATATATATATATATATATATATATATATATATATATATATATATATATATATATATATATATGCCTCGATGCTCCATTATACTGTATACCAGGGTGTTAGTGAACGGCACCGACAAACTTTGGGAATAAATCCCTTATTGAAAAACAAAATCACATTCTATGATAATATGCAAAAAAAAAAAAAAAAATGAGCCACTAATCAGATGCAGGACGTGAACTGAAAACAGTGCGTGCTGTCCTAGCCCGATCCTATGGATACTCGGTACCAATCCGAACACTGGCGCCTCCTCCCCCACTCCCTCTCCCCTTCCCCCTTCCACTTGTTGTACCCACGTACTGTCCGTAGTTACGGTCGAATGGTGATAATACCGTACATAATGTTTACTGTGATGTATAATAAATGAAACTTTGTCCTTGAACAGTTTAATTAATACTGTAATACACTGATTACATGGCCATTAAAATCTATCTATCTATCTATCTATATACCTAGGCTGCTTCCCCCAAGGAAAGGGAGGTAGCCGAGACAGGACGACTCACTCTCCATTTACTCATCCATTCAAACACATTCATTTGCATCTTAGCCCCAAAGGGGAGAACGGACAGATCCTCACCGCACCACACCGCACAAGGGTCAACTGGGCAATGCAATCAGTGACATCCGCAGCAGGGCCCGACAGCAGAACTGGTTTACCCCTGCCACATCATAACAGACCCATCCCCTTACCCGCACCTGACCTGACTAGCTGATCAGACCAAATGCGGGAGAATATCCCCTCAGGGCTGCGTCATCACTTATTCATTCACAATTTCTCTCCATTTATTTCTGTCACGCACAGCCACTCTTCCTTGCTCAACAGACATCCCTCTCGCATCCAGCGCTCTCTTCACACTGTCCATCCATCCTATTCGTGGTCTTCCTCTCAGCCTTACACCTCTCACATCAGATCTAGTTATCTTTTTCACCAATCGCTCATTATCCATTCTCTCCATATGTCCAAACCATTGCAACACCCTCTGCTCAACTCTACCAGCCATCTCCCGAACAACTCCAGTTCTCCTTCGCACTTCATCATTTCGCACCCGATCCATACGCGTCACTCCACACATACTCCTCAGACATCTCATCTCCATTACATTCAAACTTTTCCTCTCTGCTACACCCATATTCCATGTTTCAGCCCCATATAATGCAGTCGGTACCACAACACCCTCATACAGCCTTCTCTTTACATCCATTCTAAGCGAACGACATTTAAACACTTTTTTCATTCCTCCCAGCACCTTTCCTACTTCATTTATTCTAAACTTCACTTCTGCATCTATTCTTCCATCCACAGCAACATGTGACCCTAGATATTTAAAACAATCTACCTCCTCAAGCAACTCACCATTCAAAACTATATTCATCCCCCTACCATCTATCAACCTCGTACACTTCATCACTTTACTCTTATTCTCATTTACTTTCAATTTACTCCTTTCACACACCCTTCCAAACTCCTCTACCAACTGTCTCAATCTCTCCTCTGAATCAGTCACCAGTGCAGTATCATCTGCAAACAGCAGCTGCTTCAGATTCCACTCTCCTCCATCAACATTTACCAGACTCAGACCACCTAAAACTCTTGCATTCACCTCCCTTACAACACCATCCATGTAAATATTAAACAACCAAGGCGACATCACACATCCCTGTCGCAGCCCCACTCTCACGGGAAACCAATCACTCACAGCATTTCCCACTCTTACACACGCTCTACTATTTACGTAAAAACTTTTCACCCCTTTTAGTAACCTACCATCAAGTCCATACAATCTTAAAACAGTCCACAAAGCCTCCCTATCAATTCTATCATACGCTTTCTCTAAATCCATAAATGCCCAAAACACATCCTTGCCTTTCGCTAAATACTTTTCACACACTTGTCTCACAGCAAACACCTGATCAACGCATCCCCTCCCTCTCCTAAAGCCACACTGCTCATCACTAATCACTCCCTCTGTACCCTCTCTAACTCTCATAATTAACACTCTACCATACACCTTACCTACAACACTCAACAGACTTATACCCCTAAAGCTAGTACATTCATACTTATCACCCTTGCCTTTATACAACGGGACCACACAAGCACTTTCCCAGTCAATTGGCACCATACCTTTCTCAAAGCACACATTCAACAATCTTACTAACCAGTCAACAATAGTCACTCCACCACCCTTCAGGCATTCCACAGCACACCCATCCATACCTGCAGCTTTCCCTGTTTTCATCTCCTTTACTGCCTTCTCCACTTCTTCCTTCGTGATCAAAGAATCATTCAACTCTCCCAACACATTTATTCCTTGCACCCTTCCATCTGCCACAATCTCAGCCACCCTTTCCTCCTCTACATTTAACAATCTTTCAAAATACTCTGCCCATCTCTTCCTTACTGCATCCATCTCAATTAACATCCTTCCATCCTCTGCTTTTACTCGTTCTTCCTTCCCAGACTCTCCCTTTCGCACCCTTTTCACCTCCTTCCAAAACATTTTCTTATTCTGCTGAAAATTCTCTGTCAGCCGCCTACCCCACCTCTCATCTGCTGCCACTTTAGCATCACGCACAGCCCTTCTCGCTCTATTCCTCTTCTCCTTATACCTTTCATATGACATCTCATCCTTCCTCTGCAGCCACACTTCATATGCACGTCTCTTCTCTGCCACAGCCATACTTACTTCCTCGCACCACCATTCACTTCCTTTTCTTACACCACCACCCACACGTCTCACACCACACACCTCTTCTGCATGCCCCACCACAGCACTCTTAAACAACTGCCATTCCTCCTCCACGCTGCCATTTTCCCGATCTTTCACTGCGTTCCACTCATCTTTCAATTTCTCCTGATACTCTATCTTTTTCTCTCTTTTATCCAACTCACTCACTTTCAAAACCTCCCTGCCACACCTAACCCTCCTAGCTCTCATCCATCTCTTTCCTACTCTTAACTTTCCCTCCACCAGGTAGTGGTCAGACATACCTCCACCCTCCCCTCTCAGAACTCTCACATCCAACAATCTTCCTATTACATTCCTAGACACAACCACATAGTCCATCAAGGCTCTATCAACAACCCTTCCACCCTCCTGTCTCACCCATGTATACTTATAAATATCTTTCTTCTCAAACAGCGTATTCCCAATCACCATCTCTCGCTCAACACACATCGCTATCATTCGTTCCCCATTTTCATTTCTTCCAGGCACACCATGCATACCAACTACACCTTCAACTGCTACATTTCCCACTCTAGCATTCAGATCTCCCATCATTACCACATTCACATTCGCTTCAAAACTCTGCAGACACTCATCAACATCATTCCAGAAAGACTCCCTCTCTTGTTCATCCCTTTCACTACCAGGCCCATATGCACTCACAAACACCCACAACTCACGTTCAAATTTCGCTTTCACCCACATCAGTCTCGATGACACCTCCTTCCATTCAATCACACATTGCTGAACTTCCGGACTCACTAACAAGGCCACACCTTCTCTTGCCCTTCCTCTATCAACACCTGACAATCTTCCATTCACACTTCCAAACATAGATTCCCCCTTCCCTTTCATCTTCCTTTCACTCAAAGCTAACACATCCAACTTTCTTCTCACAAACATTCTCCCAATCTCCTCCCTTTTAGCCTCAATCGTACTACATCCACGCACATTCATAGACCCAATCTTCAGGGTACGGGGATAACTCCATCCCCCATCCCTTTCTCTGGCCTGTCTCTTTTTAGGAACTACAAAACAGAGGAGGGGGTCCCTAGTCCCCTCACCCCGCCCCTTTTAGTCGCCTTTTACGACACGCAGGGAATACGGTGGCAGTATTCTTCCTAACACAACCTGGCCGCAGAGTAGTAGTACCACCCCATAGTGCGGCCAGGTTGTGTCCCCCCCGCCACACACACACAGCATACGCTTATGACCCACTCACCGATGGAGATATGCTGTCATTTCCACATTAACTCTCAGCTTTCTGACATCAGCATAACGTTCAGTATGGTAGCACAATAAATGGATTATTATTATGAACAATAACAATCAGTATTTCTTGCAATCTCAGTGTCTGTCGCTGAAAAATGATTTTGTTAACTGTATCAAAATATATGACATGAGGGAAATTAAACAATCCAAAACAGACTCATGTAAGTACATGAAAACAGACACATGTACATACATTACAACAGGTGTTCCACATGTATCCTTCTCCCTTCAGTACATACATGACATCGCCGAGTCACAGACTGCCGCACACGCTCAAATGGATGTGGTGTGGTACGTACACGATCGCATGCAGCCTGAATTCGTTGGAGTAGTTCATCCTCGGTGGTAACAGACGTTTCATAAACTATGATTTTAGATGGCCCCTTAGGTAAAAATCTATGGGATTTAGGTCAGGGGACCGTGCTGGCCAGGAAATGGGACCGCCATTTCCTATCCACGTGTTGGGATACTGGGCATCGAGGTATTCCCGTACAGGCATGCTGAAGTGTGCAGGTGCACCGTCGTGCATGTACCATATTCCCCTGCTCCTTGCTAGAGGTACATTATCTAGTAATGATGGTAAATCATGCTCTAAGAAAACACGATACATATGGCCTGTTAGGCGACCAGGAAGCACATGTGGACCTCTGATACAATCACTAATTATGCCGCACCATTCTTTTATAGAAAAGCAATGCTGATATCCTCTCCGCCATGTAATATGGGGATTGGCCTCATCTCAAGCACGCATTATGTGACTGTTAAACACAGCGTTCTTGTGAAAGATGCCTCATCTGTGAACAGTATTATGCTAGAAAAATATGGATCGAGTGCTGTTTGGTCTAGAAACCACACTGACAGAAGTTTGAGCGTCGTGGAAAGTCCTCTGGGCGAAAATGCTGAACTCTCTGAAAGTGGTATGGGTGAAGGAGCTGTTCGTGAAGTACACTGCATACGGTAAAATGACTGACCCCCAAATCACTTGCCACTTCGCGAGTGCTTGCTTGCGGATTCGTTGCAACTGTCTCTAGGATCCTCTCTTCAAGTTGGGGTGTGCAAACAAAGCGTCGTAGTCCTGTTTCTGACAGATTGCATCTAGAGTTTCCTGTAACTCTCAGCCTTCTGTCTATGAATGTGAATGTAGTGTGATGTGGATGTCTTGCCGCTGGGGCAATCTTTCTGCATAAAGACGGGCAGCTTCTCTACCATTTCCGTGCGCAGAACCACAGGTCAGGTATTGTACATATCCACCAGCTCCATATACGAGTACTGCTGCATCCTGTTAACCTGGGGGAACCGTGATAATCAGACCAGTAAGGTAATGTAAAGAAGAATATAGTATCTTTAGCCCTCACGTAATGGACAGATTGTGCAGGTGTAATAAGACAATGCTGCATTATCAGTTCGAGGTCTGACATTAGTGAAAAAAGCCAGAGCAATCATCTGGCTTCGAGGCTTTATTACACGCGCAAAAAAAGGTCTGCCAGTTATGTAAATAAGAGTTGCTTTATTGTCACTGTTCTTGATAGTGGGTTACGTTTAGCGTAGTGCACACATGTAACATGCTGGCTAAATGTAAAATACATAACGTTATGACCTAAATCAGCTGACTGGCAGTGTAGTGCAGTGTTAAATGTACACATACATAAAACCTTACATGCACACAGCTCATGGATATTATGATTGATCAAGAAGGCTCTAGCAAAGCGTACTGCCATTCGTTACCATATACACGTGTGGATACAAATCTCATTAACACACACACACACACACACACACACACACACATCCCCAGTCACCCATACAATCACAACCATAACTGAACCATACACACACACACATGCTTTTACTTACACTTTAATACAGACACCGAATCATAAATAGACACGTCATACCCGATACGTTGTACCAGGTGGAAACCACAGCGTAGTTTACGTTGTGTTGTTGCATTATTGCATATTCATTTCAAAGTAGTTTCTGTGTAGGTCGACTCATGTTTCAGTGCTTTTGATTCTGGTAGAATCCCCCTCAAATGTCTATGGACTGTATGTTTTCGGTTCGTATTATTGCAAGTGTGTGAACAACATTATGTGTATTAATTTGTACAAAATCGTACTTGAACGAGCAACCCCTGAATGAAAACTATTGCTGCCCAACCATGCTCCGTGATCAATCGACCGACACCCTGCAGTGTTCGGACTCCTGGCACAGACTTTGCCTTCAGCAATACGACCAGTGAACAGTGTTGCAAATTATCGACATTGTCCCTAGCTACGTTCGTTCAGGCACGTGATAAGTTCCTGCTAAACGCATTATATCAGCAACATATCGTAACACACAAGCATGATATGATTCATAACATGTAAACAGGTAATCATGATTCCAGTACTGTGCATTTTTTCACAGTGCAACTGTTACGTCATGTGTTTGGTGGTGAGCGCTGTCCTGGTAACTTTCTTGCGCTATATTTCTTTTTAGACGTCTATCTCCGTAATTAAGCATTTATAGTGAAAAGGATATAGATTAATAGTAAATTATTTTCCACTATACAACTGACCCTCAAGGTTTGTCGGTGCCGTTCACAAACACCCTATATATATCCATCCATCCATCATCCAGTCCTACTTCACCCCATGAGGAGCGTAGGAGCCCGGGGCTAAGCAAGATGGTCCTGACATTTAAGATGAAAGTAAATATATATATATATATATATATATATATATATATATATATATATATATATATATATATATATATATATATATATATATATATATATATACTGTATATGCCTCGATGTTCCTCTAGATCAGGGGTTCTCAACCTGGGGTATGCGTATCCCCAGGGGTACGTGAGAGGAATTTTGGGGGTACCTGACAGGTTTCTCAAAATACTTCGGTTTTGAATAACTGCAAACCTGTTTGTAGAAAGTGGCCTACATGTGCTAGGCTAGATGTGTCCTCCACTAGAACCAGGACACTAAGTGACAACGTTAACAAGGAAACTCTTGGAGTTATGTCACTTGAGAGAAAGCTCTCTTGGACTACACTTGCCACACAACCTTGCAAACCCATAATACAGTAGTCACCCTTGCTCGTTTTCTATCGATCACGCCTCTCCTCACGCGTACCGAACAGGTACCAAAGTGAGTCGCACTGTCCACCTCTCTGTCACCCACTCACCACTCTTCCCTCACTACCCTCACCCTCAGGTACGTTGAGATCTGCTTCATGGTTTCCAGTGTATTTGTAGTCTGATTTTTTTTCCTCGCTTGTCATGGATTTTGCTTGCGGCTACGAAGTCATGTGTCTACATTGCAGCCATAATAACTGGTAATCGTTTCCTTCTACATACCGCTGTGCCGAGGATTGACTTGTTGGTAGCAAAGAAACAGGCCCAACCATCTCACTGAATATATACTTGTATTTTAATGCAGTCACACACACTGACTTCCCTATGAGTAAGTAACTAGTTACTAATAACTAGTTGCGAGGCTTAACAATCAGCATTAGTTCGCAGTTGGTGGAACACAATGCCTTCTTAATTCTATTTTGTTAATTTTTTTTCATGCTAGTGACGCTAGTCACGCACACAGTAATTTCCCCAAGAGTAACTAGTTATAAGCTGTATATAGCACCACTACCTCACAGTCACAGTTATTGGAAAAATGTGTCTGATTTAGTACTGTTTTATTATTTTATTTTATGCTATTCACACACACGGTGACTTACCTATCACTGTTACTAGTTACAAGTTGCAACTAGCTGCAAGCAGCACTAGTTCACTGTCACAATGATCGAAAACTGTCTGCTATAGTTCTGTTTTAGTAAATGTATTGCATGCTAACAGCCAGTCACATAGTGTTTCCCTATGACAGTAACTAGTTCCTATCAACACTAGCCTACCTCATAGTGACCTACTCACATTAATTGAAAAGTTTGTCTGCTCCACATATATAACACAATTTAAACTTAATAAACTAAGTCAATAAACCATGCATTTCTTTTTACCCTTCCTGATGCTGCATTGTGGGTAAGGGGTACGTGACCAATACTGAAAGACTTCAAGGGGTACATAAGACTAAAGAGGTTGAGAACCCCTGCTCTAGATAGATAGATAGATAGATATAGATATAGATAGATAGATAGAAAATAGACAGATAGGTAGATAGATAGATAGATATAGATATATAGGCTACCGAGTATATATTTTAATGTATAAAGTTTAATGGATACCAATGTGTCAAAAACCAGTGGAACAACAAAGAAGCATTACAAGAACGGAAATACTTCGAAGCATTGCAAAACATGTAATCCATCCCTACATTATTTCAGCGGCATACTTTTACTTTTATGCATTGCATGGTTGCCTAAGGTTACGCCATTATTATAACCTGTTTTCTTTTTGGGTGCACTAAGCTAAAATAGATGTTACGTCAAAAAGATAGGCTATTTATTGCTATAAGGAAAAAAAATTAGAAAAACAGATGTAGGGATGGGGTTACATGTTATTTTACTGCCTCGATATAGTTCCATTGATATATATATATATACATATATATATATATATATATATATATATATATATATATATATATATATATATATATATATATATATATATATATATATATATATATATATATATATATTTTGGACGGGGAGCAATGTCTCATATTTATAAAATATAGTTCCCTACAAATTTCCGTGAAGATTTTTAAAAATATCTGTGACAGGAAATTAGAAATGTGTATGATGATTAGCGTCGTAGTAAGGAGGGGGTCAGGGAAGGCACTGACTAATTTCTTTCCATTTGAAATGCTTCTCGAGCTGAATAAAATCGTCTGGAGGAGCACCTGGAGAATGCAACACCAGCGCTTTACAGTCAGTCTACTGCCACGCTTTTAATCTTGACCTGTGACGTTGACCTTTGACAGATTGTTCTTAAATTTCAGTACTTTCATCTTTGAGTGACCAAGAGCTCCGCCTGGATGAAAAATGCTTAAAAAAAATGCCATGTCGCCTTGGCCTTTGAACTTTTGTTCATACCTGATCCAGATCGAATATAAACTTTTCGAGTTAAAGGACCGAAAACTTGACCTTGTTCACTGACCTCTACCTTGATCGATTGGTCTCAAAACTGAAGCACTCCGCTTCTTGCTAAGCCTCAACCCGTCCAGCAGCTTTAGTCTAATCGGAACAAAACTGTAAAAGTTGACTTGTTCCCGACATATGTACCATGACCGTTTTTTACCAATGTCTGTCACCTATCATAACCCAGTGGAGAATGAAACCTCTGTGTGACTAAGCCATGAGACTTAGTTTTGACACAGGCTATTAGACCTATGACATTCTAAGAAAGGATTAGAAAGGAGAATATGAAAAAATCAGGTGGAGGAACGATTGGGCAAATATGAATTGGAGCAGATGGGAGACGTGGAAGGTGTGTGTAAGATATTTACAGAAGAAATATGTGCAGCATGTGATGTGGTGTGTGGAAGGAAGAGAAGACGGAGGGGGGTGCAAGGAACAGCGTGGTGGACTGAAGAGATGAAACAGGCTGTGGCACAAAAGAAGAAAGCATACAAAGAATGGGTGAGAAATAGGGGCGTGGAAGAAGTTGAGAGGCGGAAGAGAGAGTTATATGTGGAAAGGAAGAGAGAGGTGAAAAGATTAGTAAGAGAGAGTAAGAAGAGAGTGGATGAGGAATTTGGAAGGAATTTGAGTGTAAAGTGGAGGGACTGTAAGAAAATGTTCTGGAGAGAAGTGAAAAGAGTAAGACAGGGTGGAAGTGAAGTTAGCAGGGGAGTGAAAGATAAAAATGGTAGATTACTAGTGGAGAAAGGAGAAAAAGTGAGCAGATGGAGAGAACACTTTAAGGAATTGTTGAACGTAGAGGATGGAAGTAATGTGAGTATAAGTGGCTGGGGAATGGCTGGGAGAAGGAGGGAGGTGAGAAGACAGGAAGAAATCAGTAGGATAGAAGTTGTGGAAGCAATGAAGAAAGTTAAATCGGGGAAAGCCCCAGGAATTGATGGAGTGTGTGGTGAAATGCTGAAGCATGGGGGAGAGATAGTAGTAGAATGGATGTGGAAGATGTGCAGATTGGCCTGGGAGGAAGGTAGAGTCCCGGAGGATTGGAAGTCAGGTATAATTATTCCCTTGTACAAAGGAAAAGGGGGAAAAGAAGTGTGTGGTAATCATAGGGGCATTTGTCTTCTTAGTATAATAGGAAAAGTGTATGGTAGGATACTTATAGACAGAGTTAGAGAAAGAACAGAGAAATTAGTTGGAGAAGAACAGGGAGGCTTTAGGAAGGGAAGAGGTTGTGTAGATCAGATATTCATTCTTAGATCTTTAGTGGAAAAGTTTCTAGAGAAGGGAAAGAAGTTGTATGCGGCTTTCATGGATTTGGAGAAAGCATATGACAGGGTGGATAGACAAGGATTGTGGAAAGTGTTAAGAATATATGGAGTAGATGGGAAGTTGTTGAATGCTGTGAAGAGTATGTACGATGGTGCGAAGGCTGCAGTGCGTGTGGATGGTGAACTAAGTGAATTTTTCTCTTTGAAAGTTGGGTTGAAACAGGGATGTGTCATGTCTCCATGGTTGTTCAATCTGTACATGGATGGGGTAATAAATATATATATATATATATATATACAGTAATCCCCCCACTATCCATTGTAATAGAGCCAAAGGCATGTCCGGAAAGTGGTCCTGTCTGGATAGTGGGCCATAGCCTCCTGGACTTGTACTTATGGACCCTTACCTACCCTGACTCAGAAAAACACCTATACAACTCCCTCTGGACATGCATAGCACCTATTTAAGACCCAAATCACACCAATAAGGGACATAAAAGACTGAAATAAATGCAAAAGAACCAGAGAATGAAGTTTTAGAGGTGAGTTTATACAATATTAAACTCTGGATACTTACAACAAGTCCCTGGCTCCTGGACTGGTACTTATGGACCCTAACCTAGCCTAACTCAGAAAAACACCTCCCTACTGCACATGCATAGCACCTAAGGCACTATTCACACCAATAAGGGACATAAAAGAGTGAAATGAGGTTTTAGAGAAGTAGGGAAAATACAGTACAATATGAAATATTCTGGGTACTTACAGCAAGTCCCTGGCCATCTCGATGAATAACCCGCCTTCTCTCAGACTCTGACGGTAAAAAGGAGTACCTGAAGCACCTGAAGTACACTGTACATGAAGTCTTGCACTGAACTTAGTCATTTGCACTCAGCATTCCTTTCTCTTAACACTGTGCACTCTAGTCTTACTTGCACTCCATTGCATCTTGATGAAATAAGTGTTGCACTCCGCACTTAAGTCTTTGCACTCATAAACCCATTTGCTTAACATTATGCACTCTAGTCTAATTTGCGCTCCATTGAACGTCAATAAAATAAGTGTTGCACTCTGCACTTTTGTTTTTGCACTCACAGTTCTAATTTCTTAACACTATGCAGTTTTCTTCACTGCACAACACCGTAAATTTCCGTGTGGTCTAGTGGAGAGTTCTTGCCGTTTAATCACTGTCAGAGTCTGGGAGTAGCTGTTGCAGGTGGCCTAGGGGTGCGTTGCTGGGTCGTGGTGATGGACTACCCACTGCAGACGACTCTGAAGACAGGCGCAAACTCACGTCCAGTGGTGATTCCACCATGCCTGATGTGCTGGGCTGTAGCTCGGTGGATGAGGGCCTGTCTTGGGGAGGCTATGGAGTGGAGCCAGGGCTGGGCACAGCGGGGGTCACGGGGCTGAAAAATCTGTCAATGGTAGATTGACGGAAGGAACGACGATTTTGGCGATTAATGATGCGCTGCCTGAAAGCGTGCACTTCCTCCACAAGTCCCAAGGGCCTCACCTCCCTGTCACAGTCTGGGTGTTCCAGGTGGTCGAGAACAAACTCAACATGTTCCCAGAGTGCGCTCAGCTTGGGGATGGCTGGAGTAGTGTCATGCTGAGAGGAGTCCACATCATCATCACTGTCCTCGTCGGAGTCTTCAAGCTGGGTACTGACACCTGCAACTGAAGACGCGATCTCAATATCAGACATGGTCTGATACCCAGGATAGCCCTCGTTGTCATCTAACCACTCACGCACTTCGTCCACGTCAACATCGTCGCGATGTGCACATAGACGTAGGTGGAAGTCATCCACATCAAAACCTAGGAAATCGTGCTCCACATCCTTTCCAAGAAGCAGACGAGACCAACCATTTTCTAGAGTCTTGACATGGACTTCCTTCCATGCACTGGCCCAGTTGTAGATGGCAGACTTGATGTAGTGGCAAAAGTTTTCCAAAGTCCGCTGGCCTCGCATGTCCCGTCCCTCCCTGCGCTTGTCCTCGTCCTCGAGAACAACCATCACCTCATCCAGGAACTTCCGTCGGTACAGCCTCTTCGTTGCCACGATCACTCCTTGGTCCATTGGTTGGATGAGAGCAGTCGTATTAGGTGGCAGAAACATGCACCTAATGTGCCCATTCACAGCCACCAAGTCATTGTCACATGGGTGAGCAGGTGCATTGTCGAGGAGAAGGAGAGCCTTTACCTGGTCACATGGGTTTCTCAGTTTCTCCGTCTGGTAATGGATGACCTCCTTCATGAAATGGCGGTGGAACCAGTCATTGAAGATGTGGACAGTGAACCATGCCTTCAAAGAATGGTACCAAACGACAGGAAGGACATCTATCACCCCTCGAAGACACCGAGGCTGCTTTGCATGCCCAACAATAATGGACTTAAGCCGGTGCATGCCGTTAGCACTGGCACAACACAATGTAGATATCTGTTGCTTGGAGAGCTTGCGGCCAGGTACACGCTTCTTCGTCTCCTTGGCTAGAGTGTTCATTGGCAAAGAGCAATAGAATAAACCAGTTTCGTCAGTGTTGTAGACTTGATCGAGAGTGAGGCCCTCCCTGTCGATCAAGCGCTTCATCTTGTGCTGAAACTCGTCTACTCCATCCTCGTTGGCGTCCAAAGCTTCACCATGGGCCTTACGGTTGGTAAGGCCATGTCGTAACTTGAACACGAAGAGCCAACCCTTGGATGTATTGAAGTCTGGGGCGTTGTGAAGCCTTGCAAACTTCTCAGCAGCAGCCTTCAGCTCTGTGCCATGCACCAGCACACCAGCAGCACGTTGCTGTCGATACCAAATCAACATGGAGCGGTCAACTTCTGCATACTGGGGAGTAAACATCATCTTCCTCTCCATGTTGCATTTGCTCTTCGACGAGAAGTCAGCTGTGCACTGCATGAGTTTGTTGCAGGATCTCTTGATATCAAACAAAGTAGATCAGGCCAGGTTGAATTCATGAAGGATGCGTGAGGTTGACCATCCCTCGTTAACTTTGTCCAATATCTCCCTCTTCTTCTCCAGAGTCAAAACCACTCTTCCTCTTCTCAGGCATTGGGGCCATCATCACACACACTTACAAGAGGCAGGAGAGCAGCAGCAGAGCCTGCGGAAGGTAGGGCACCACCATAAAAGCAAGCACATGGGCAGCCATGATCACGAGCGTGCAACTCACAAGAGACGGGTGGTAAGTGGGGAGGATGCAGGGGCGCTCTAGCGGATGGCAGCGGAACTATGCACCGAAACACAGCTGGTCCGGGCTGTGCGTGCCGAGTTCAAATTACAGGGGGAAAAAAGTCGGATTTTTCTCGATTTTTTTTTTGCAATTTTCGGCCCTTTTTGGGAATATTGGGTCTCAGGACCAAAATATACGGAAAGTGGGGATGTCCGGAAAGTGGGCGTCCGGATAGTACGGGGATTACTGTATAGTGTATAGTGTCTGAGGAGTATGTGTGGAGTGACGCTTATGGATTGAGTGCGAAATGATGAAGTGCGAAGGAGAACTGGAGTTGTTCGGGAGATGGCTGGTAGAGTTGAGCAGAGGGTATTGCGATGGTTTGGGCATATGGAGAGAATGGATAATGAGCGATTGGTGAAAAAGATAACTAGGTTTGATGTGAGAGGTGTAAGGCTGAGAGGAAGACCACGAATAGGATGGATGGACAGTGTGAAGAGAGCACTGGATGTGAGAGGGATGTCTGTTGAGCAAGGAAGAGTGGCTGTGCATGACAGAAATAAATGGAGAGAAATTGTGAATGAATAAGTGATGACGCAGCCCTGAGGGGATATTCTCCCTCATTTGGTCTGATCAGCTAATCAGGTCAGGTGCGGGTAAGGGGATGGGTCTGTTATGATGTGGCAGGGGTAAACCAGCTCTGCTGTCGGGCCCTGCTGCGGATGTCACTGACTGCATTGCGCAGTTGACCCTTGTGCGGTGTGGTGCGGTGAGGATCTGTCCGTTCTCCCCTTGGGGCTAAGATGCGAATGAATGTGTTTGAATGGATGAGTAATTGGGGAGTGTGTCGTCCTGTCTCGGCTACCTCCCTTTCCTTGGGGGAAGCAGCCTAGATATATATATATATATGGGACACGTGATCTTGGGAGCTTTCCGTATGTCTGGACAAGGGATGGGGTAAACCCGGGAGGGTCGCGATGGTTCTGGGGGAGGCGGGAGGGATGGAGGGTAGTAGCATTTCTTAAAATGCTTTAGCAGAGATAATGTGTTTTAATATTTTTTAAAATATTATTATTAGGAAATAATAAATTAGAATACATTATTTATTAAGAGAAGCTTATGCAATTCCTTACATAAATCAGTAAAACTTATTATTTAAATGAAATATCCACTGCCAAGTAATTTATTAGGCTGTGGATATTTGATTTAAATAATAAGTTTTAATTATTTTTGTAAGGAATTACACATGGTATTGTATATCTATATTGAATTATTAAATAAAACGTCTTACGAAAATGCAGATTAAAGTAGAACTGACAACATCACAGTCTTTGTTGCCCTGTCCTGTCCCTCAGCTCCTTGTCCCGCTCACTCCTCTGTTTGAACTTCACGAGTGAAAGAGTTACTACATGACAGTACTGTGATACCAGCTCTAATGTATGGAAGTGAAGCTTTGACCTTGTTAGAGGGACAGAAGCCAAGAGTGAGAGCTGTGGAAATAAATGAGTTATTTGAGAGGAGCATGTGGAGTCCGAGTTACATGGAGAGACAGACTGACAAATGAGGAAGTGAAGGAGCGTTGTGGTGTGGATGTGGATGTGATAGGAAGCGTTAGGAGAAACACATTGAGGTGGTTTGGTCATATGGAGAGGATGGAGAGTGAAAGACTAACGAGGAGAGTGTATGTGAGTGAGATGGAGGCCATGGATGAGATGGAGGGATGGAGTGGAGAAGTATATGAGAGAGGGGGGTGTGAGCCGGGAACAGGGCTGTGGAATGGTGGGGTACAGGGTGACATGGAGGCGATTTGTTGCTTGTTTGTGGCTAGTGGCCATCCCTTACGGGATTAAGGCGTCTGACAATTGATAGAGAGAATAATAATAAATAAAAGTAAGTATGCTAATTTATTTAAATAAATCAATATTTTCCAGTAATTCCCACAAATATATGAAAATGGTTTGCATTTGCACTTAGCGACATTGTGCAAGCTAAATATTAGATTGTGCACTTGCACAAATTACAAAAAATTGAAAATAATAATGATATGCTATTTTATTTCAATATCAATATTTTACAGTAATTCCCACAAATACAGGTATACGCAAATGGTTTACGCTTGCGCTTTGTGATATTGCGCAATATATATATATATATATATATATATATATATATATACAGTGAGTCCTTGAAACACGAAAACTCGAAGTACGAATTTCCGATGGTACAAAAGCTATAAATGTAGGACAAATTCCACAATAGGAAAGTATCTGTCTCGATGGTACGAAAAGCGATACGAGAAGAAATACAAAAATTTCAAAATGGGCGTGCAGCACAGCACCGCACTTGCTTGCGGCGAGAAAACGAACTAGCTCCTCTCTGGTAAACACATTCTCGCGCACTTCCCAATCGAGTCACGTCCGTCCTCTCCTCTCAGTTTTGCTGTACGTTACGCTGTTTTTCGAAATTCTTCACCTTTTCGTATTTTGACCATGCCTCCCAAGCGCCCTGCATCATCTCCAGCATTCAGGGAACCAGCTGCAAAGAAGAAACAGCATCGTCCTCTCACTCTTGAGAGGAAATTGGAAATAATAAGATGCCACGAGCAGGGGCAGGGAGTCTTGGAGATTGGGCGAGCTTTTAGGCCTTGCATCATCAACCCTTGGGACTGTGACAAAGAAAAAGGAAATGTACAAGAAGATGGCCACCTCCTTCTCTTCATCCTCAGCTGCCTGCCAAGCCACAAGGACCCGCAGCTGTCGCATGGAGAAGATGGAGCAGCTCCTGATTGTGTGGATGAAGGACTACCTGCAGAAAAGCATCCCTATGTCTCTGCCCCTTATTCAAGAAAGGGCTGTTGAAATCTGGGAGAGACTGGGAAAAGAAGAAGAGGTAGGGAGTTCTTCACCACTGCCGTCCACCAGCAGCAACTCTGGGGCTGCTCCTTCAGTGCCTTCCTCTGGTGATTCCTCGACTGAGGTGTTTAATATCATTGTCTTCAGATTCCATCAAAGTCTGCAGGACTAGAAACCTGTTCCTACATTTCCACCGAAACTTTTCCTTCGTGTTCTCATCACTTCTCAACTCATCAAAATCATAATTATTACCTCCTGTACAATTACCATTAACGTTTCTCTTAAGTTTTATTTTAATCTTTGACACAACAAGATGATGATCACTACTTATATCTGCCCCCCTCCTTAAGCAAACATCTTGCATATAACTCCTATGCCTTCTGCTAATTGCAATGTGGTCAATCTGGTTACAATATTTACCACATGGTGAAATCCAAGTAGTCTTATGTATTTTTCTATGCTCAGTGATAGTTCCACCAATTATAAGGTCATTTGCTAAACAAAAGCTTCCAAATCTCACCCCATTTTCGTTTCTTATACCAGCACCCTCCTGACCCATACAGTCTTCAACGCCATCCCAACTACTGCCAACAATCGCATTAAAATCACCAAACCAAACTAACACATCATGTCTTGCCACTCTATTCACTACATCCTGCAGCTTCTCATAAAATTCATCCTTCACTTCATCAGGAGCCTCATTTGTTGGAGCGTACCCTACAACCATACTGATAATACCATGGTTAGATTTTAAACGAGCATAAATAAATACTCAATATTGACCCAATAATGCATTTCTTCAAACTGATGATCTAGGCAAGCAGAAGCCACGTAAAAAAAAAAAAAAAAAAGGCGTCAAATTAAGGTGGAGTCCCCCGGCTGCCGGACTAATAAGTGTTTAATTCGTCTGATGTTACCTGAGATATTTCACTTGTGTCAACTGAAAAGTTAGCTATCGGTACAATTGTCTTTGATGCACACAGTTTTATGTAAAATTTCATAATGGATTTACCTGGTTCGTCAAAAAATCCAAGTGGCTCAGCTTTGATCATGCTATGGTGTAGTGGTAACAGTGCCTGACTTTTATCTAGAAATCTCTGGTTCAATTACCGATCAGGAACGAAAAAAAAAAATGTATACACGCGTGTAATGTGTGTCTCTCCTATATATATATATATATATATATATATATATATATATTTCCTCGTCCTTCTGCCTACGGGTGACTTTACATTCCCTCTTCTGTCTTTCTTTCCTTCATTCTTTCGTCATCCTTCTGCCTGTGGGTGCCTCTACACTGAGTGACAAGCTAAATGGTTTCCTGTACACCAGGGAAACTATTTGCTACGGTGGGTGGTAACCATATAACTAAATTATGGCGACTGGTGGTTTAGTGGGTAATTACGGCGCTCCAGTCGGATTGAGCCGATGTAGGTTTATATCCAAGGGATGGTTGAGGTTTATTGCTCACGTATTGCTACTCAGGGATGAGTGAGGCTGGTCACTTTTTTCTTAAATGTAAGACCAACTTACCTAGCCCCGGGCTCATGGGGCAACGTAGGATTGGATGATGAACGAATGAATATATATATATATATATATATATATATATATATATATATATATATATATATATATATATATATATATATATATATATATGAAGAGAGAGAGAGAGAGAGAGAGAGAGAGAGAGAGAAGGGACACTTGATTTTTATGGGTTCCCAAAAAAACGGAATTCTGCCAAGCCCGAAAGAAATTATACCAAATAAATTGTGGTGATGGGTTTGTACATCAGAGTAGATTACATCTTGAACTAGAAACCAAAACTGTTTCGGTCAGCAACTGTACAACACGACTTATGTTTTACGCATTATTCACGAAAAATTTTCAGTTTTTCATAGCAGTCTGTCTGGCCAGGAGGGAGAGACAAGAGAGAATATTGTGAATCACGTGAATGCCGGGTTACTGCTGAATAGTGTTCACAAAGTTTTTTTCACTTTTGGTAGATATAAAGGAGATATCCAAGTTATGATACAGCCATGCTCCAAGACAGACTAGATGACGCGGTTAGAGGATGAGCTCTAGCATGGAACAAAGAGAGATTTCGATGACAGAGACAGCAAGAGACTCTCTGTCATACAGAGACTGACAAAGCGTGTCCAAGCCACTGGGCGGGTCGGAGAACGGCCCAGTACTGGAAACCTAGGTCAAGCACAAGAAGTGTTTTGCGAGTTTTGTGTGATTTTGTGTGATCGAACTATCATTGCCAACTCTTTGAGGGAACAAATGAGTGAAGATACAGACATTAATTTCACGCAACCTCCTGTATGCACCAAACGTTGTATCACGAAGACCAGCTGTGAGAACATCTCTTCTTTAACACAAAAGGGTGAATCGCATGAACTGGTGCAGACAACACGTAAGGCAGTGGTCCTGGGTCCTCTTTATGGATGATTCGCACTTCTCAATGAGCTTCAGTAAGGGCACGGGTCAGGCTGTGCTTTGGTGAACAATTCATTGATGCCACCTTCATGAAACATGGACGCTCTAGAGGGGATTCTGTGTTGATTTGGGAAGCCATCAGCTTTCATCGCCAAAATCTCCTCCGCCATGTCGATGGAACGTGGAGTAGACTGTAGCACCAGTCGAGCAGGGCAGTACTCCCGAGGTGGATGGAAAGCTGATGACAGGGAGTGCTGGAGCTGCCGTTTCATCAGCCCTCAGGACTAGTTCCTGACCATCCCCCTTTGCTGAACTTTTTCAGTGTCTCAGTTACACAGAGAGTAGGCCAGCATGCTCTCCAGTACAAATTTCTCTAACTATCTTCACCAAACTACATGCACAGTACACACTACACTTCCTATTCAAAATTCACCATAATGGCGTCGATTCACCAAGCCTCGGAGTCCCCAGGGGGGGGGGGACCATAAATGCCCCCGCCATCTGCCCCTCTCCCGGTGACGACTCGAGGTGCCTGGAACCACTGTCCGACTCTCTTCTTCTTCATTTCTGCAACATTCGCGGCCTTTCATCTAACTTTCGCTCTGTTGAGCACCACCTCTCCTCCTCTAAACCTCACCTTCTTTTTCTAACGGAGACTCAGCTGTCTGAGGCAAATGACAGCAAACCCTTTTCTGTATCCTCCTACTTTCTCTATACTCATTTCAAAGCCAAAGGTGGCTGTTGTGTATACATACGCAATGACTTATCTTGCTCCCGTGTTCCTGAACTTGACTCTTCTGAATTCTCCACACTCTGGCTTCGGCTTTCCTGTCATTCTCTGACTAAATATATCTGCTGTTTACTTATCCCCTAATTCTACTGACTATCAAAAATTCTTTGACTATCTTACTTGTACGATGGAACACATTCTGTCCATTTCTCCTTTCTCTGAAATAATCTCCATTCTTGGAGATTTCAGTGTTCACCACCACCTTTGGCTCTCCTCTCCTTTCACGGATCCACCTGGTGAACAAGCCTACATCTTTTCTATCCTTAATGACCTAGAGCAGCTTGTACAGCACCCTACCCGTATCCTTGACCGCTTTGGAGAGAGCTCCAACATACTTGACCTCTTCCTCACAACTAATCCTTCTGCTTACTCTGTTAATCTTTTCTCTCCGTTGGGCTCCTCCGATCACAACCTCATTACCTTAACCTGTCCTATCACTCCGGTACGGCCTGTGGACCCTCCAGGGAAGCGTCGTCTGTGGCATTTTGGAGCCGCAAACTGGGAGGCCCTCAGGCAGTACTTCTTTGATTTTCCCTGGAATGATTATTGCTTCCATGGCCGTGAGCCATCTGAGTGTGCCTTGCGCATTACAGAGGTTATCCTCTCGGGCATGGAAGCATACATTCCTTTCTCATATCCTTTGACTAACGCAAGAAAGCCTTGGTTTAATCACGCTTGTTCTAGTGCTGTCCGCAACAAGGAGAAGGCCTACAAAAGGTACCGGAGCCAACCCACCCTTGAATCACATCGTCTTTACGTTTCTGCCCGGAATTGTGCTAAGTCTGTTTTTCGCTCTTCTAAAAATAATTTCATCCATACTAAATGCTCTCAACTCTCCAACTCGAATTCTTCCCGCTCATTCTGGCACCTTGCCAAAAATCTTTCTAACAACTTTACCTCATCATCCTTCCCTCCTCTTTTCTACTCTGATGGTTCTGTAGCTATTTCTTCTACTGATAAAGCAGATCTCTTTGCACAGACTTTCTCCTCCAATTCCACCTTAGACGATTCCGGTGCTGTTCCTCCATCACTTCCCCCCTCTGACTTCCTCATGGCTGACATTAAAATTTCTTCAGTTGATGTATTTTCTGCCATCACTGGCCTCAGTACTGACAAGGCATATGGGCCTGATGGGGTCCCTCCTGTTGTTCTCAAGAACTGTGCTTCTGTGCTTACACCCTGCCTAGGCAAACTCTTTCGCCTTTGTCTGTCAACTTGTACCTTTCCTTCTTGCTGGAAGTTTGCTCTCATTCAGCCAGTCCCAAAGAAGGGTGACCACTCCCAACCCTCCAACTATCGTCCAATTGCTTTAACGTCCTGTATTTCAAAAGTTTTCGAGTCAATTCTTAATAGAAAAATTTTAAGGCATCTTTCCTATCACAACCTTCTTTCCGATCGTCAGTATGGGTTCTGTCAGGGACGCTCCACTGGCGATCTTCTCATCTACCTTTCAGACTCCTGGTCATCCTCCTTTCGGGACTTTGGCGAAAGCTTTGCCATTGCACTTGACATCTCAAAGGCTTTTGATCGAGTCTGGCATAAATCTTTAATTTCCAAACTGCCCTCCTACGGTTTCTATCCTTCTATCTGTGCCTTCATCGCTAGTTTCCTTTCTGGTCGTTCTATAGCCGCTGTTGTAGACGGCCATCGTTCTTCTTCTAGATCTATCAACAGTGGTGTTCCTCAGGGCTCTGTCCTATCACTAACTCTCTTCCTTTTATTCATCAATGATCTTCTAAGCTGTACATCTAACCCTATCCATTCATACGCTGATGACTCCACCCTTCACCTTTCCATTCGGTTCCCGCAACGCCCATCTCAACAGTTACTTCAACAAACAAGGGATGAGGCTATGGCACACCTAATGTCTGACTTGGCTCGTATCTCTGACTGGGGTAAAAATAATATGGTTGTCTTTAATGCATCTAAGACTCAGTTCTTACACCTATCAACCCGACAAAATCTTCCACAGGTATACCCACTAATGTTTAATAATATTCAGATTAATCCTGCATCATCCTTGAACATGCTTGGGGTTTCATTTACTCGGGACTTATCTTGGAAAAATCATATTACATCTCTTGTAAAATCTGCTTCCAAGAGATTGGGTGTGCTAAGCCGACTCCGCTCTTTCTTTACCCCTGCACAATTGTTGACTCTATACAGGGGTTTTATCCGCCCCTGTGTGGAGTACAACTCTCATGTGTGGGGAGGCTCCCCACATACAGCTCTTCTCAATAGGGTGGAGTCAAAGGCTTTTCGTCTCATTAACTCTCCTCCTCTTACTGACTCCCTTCAACCTCTGTCTCTTCGCCGCTCTGTTGCATCTTTATCTCTTTTCTATCACTACTTTAATGGTCACTGCTCCTCTGAACTGTCTGCTTGCATTCCTCCACCTCTACGACGGGTGCATAGCACCCGTCTGGCAGCAAACTCTCATCCCTTTTCTGTCCAACTCTCTAATGCAAGAGTTAACCGTTACTCCCAGTCTTTCATATATGCAACAGGTCAGCTCTGGAACTGTCTCCCTCTGTCTGTATTTCCTGCTGCCTATGATCTCCAGTCTTTCAAACGCAGTGTGTCCAGGCATCTCAAAATGATCGGATCTTGAATTTGGCTCCCTATTGTATTTTGTTTTTCTCTTGGAGGGAACTGTTACTGCGGGCCATGGCCTTTGGTTCCTTCTTCCTCGCATAAAAAAAAAAAAAAAAAAACATTGCCGGGTTGAGGTCCTCAGCCCATTTCTCTCCCTGCACTACAAGCAATGGGGCCCAGAACAGTCCACGATAACAATGCACGTCCTCACTTTGCTGGTATCATCACCAACTTCTGCAACAGCATCAGGTCATCAGAATTGCCAGCAAACTCTCCTACTTTGTCGCCCATTGAACACATGGGTTGTGCTTGGTGTCGAGCAGTCAGGGGCAACCATCCTCCCCCTAATAACCAACAGCAGCTGGTACAGTTTCTGCATAATATACTAATAGACAACTATTGGCGGATTCCTATATTCAATGCTTCTAACATTCCTACCTCTAAAAGTATTGAAATTCCCGGTGTTTCACCTAACAGTGCCCTCAGCTGGACCTATTGTGTCAGATCACTTTCTAAAATCACCTCAAAGAAACGTGGATTACTGTGCAGAGTACGTAACTTCTTCACTGACGAGCAGTAAGCTATAATTTATAAGAGTCATTTGCACTCTCAGCTGGAATATAGCTCACGCATGTGGATTGGACGTGGAAAGGTTGCACTAAAACAACTATACAAAATTCAGAACAAAGCTGTTAGAATTATTAATAACCCTGCTATTACAAATAAACTACCTCCCTACAAGTAACAAAGATGTTGCCTCCCTTGCATTATTCTACAGGTACTACCTCTTCATGCCTTCCCACGCCCTAAACGGGCATCTGGTAGAGCTCATGACTGGCCTGTCACACTGCCATACTGCAAAACTTCTGCTTATCAAAATTCATTTGTTCCTCGAAATGCATCTCTTTGGAATCCCCTTTGCCAAAGTTGTATCCCCCTGAGGTTCAACCTACGGCTGTTCAAGTCCAACTGTTACCGATTTTTTAAGAATGGAGGATACCAGTAATCAGGCGTTTGGATCAAGTTTTTTATTCGATTGTTTCCCTTCCTCCGTTCTGTTATATATATATATATATATATATATATATATATGTGTGTGTGTGTGTGTGTGTGTGTGTGTGTGTGGTAGGTGGGGGTGCTCACTGACCATAGACTCAGTGCAGCGCTGCTTTAAGTCTGCCTTTTCCTCTCTTCTTTCCTTCCTCTTCTGTCTTTCCTTCCTTCGTTCTTTCCTCTTCTTTCTGCCTACGGGTTACTTTACACTCCCTCTTCTGTCTTTCTTTCCTTCATTCCTTCCTCTTCCTTTTGCCTGTGGGTGACTCTACACTGAGTGAGGCCAAATGGTTTCCCGTGCTGCGGGAAACCATTTACTACGATGGGTGGTAACCATATAACCAAATTTTGGCGCCTGTTGGTTTAGTGTGTAATTACGGTGCTCCATTCGGATTGAGCCTGTGAAGGTTTACATCCTGGGGTGGTTGGGGTTTATTTCTCACGTAATGCCACTCAGGGATTAGTGAGACTGGTCACTCTCAACTTAAATGTCAGGACGAACTTGTCTAGCCCAGGGCTCCTACGTTTCTCATGGGGCAACGTAGGTTTGGATGATGAATGAATGATATATATATTGTAATGCTAGGTGTTTTTGGGTCGGCTTCCAGTCCCTCTAACGCCTAGTGTGTAGCTGGGTTCTATTTCTAGACCGGAGCTCAGACAAATAAGAGAGAGGCAGGACACAAAAATTCAAGGCAACAACCTTACACGTGTATTGTCAAATTCTACGAGTGGAACGGGCAGATGTCACAAGAGTAATTATTCTGGGCAATTATAAACCTTACGTCTAGATTGTGGGTAGTAATATCACGCAGGATACTATTAGAGACAAGATCAGGCACAAAGTGAATAGCCCAGGAGTCCTTGGGCAGAGAAATCAACCACTGTCACTCGTGGGAAATGTAGACTTTAATCTACTTAAGCGGAATTCACTTTCACTGAGGCCGAGGCACTGTTATCACTGTTGGACTGTCTACTTGAGTTCACTCTTACACTGTCAATTATCACTCTGGTTCTGAGAGCCCGGATTGGTCTTAGCGCGAGGCTACGTCACTGTGATGGAATTATGTTCGCTCAGACAAACACTTTTTCACTGCTCGGCCGTGTTCACTGTCTCGCTGTTACCTTGCCTATTCCACCTTTCTCTTATGTTAACACTGACAGGTTTTATTTCTGACTTCTCGTGTTTCTAGTAACTCACTGCTCTGCCCTCGCTTCACTGTATCACTTTCACTGTATTTTCACTGTCATTCACTATCGGGACTGGGCGTGGTAGCGGTCAGGAACAAGGGTGGTGGGGAACAACTCAGCCTGGCTACTGGCGGGGCTGAGTTTCGCCAGGGGCCTCCGTATTCAGGGGCCACTGGATCACTCGTAGGGCCGTCCTCTCATGTCCGGGGCTGGGTGCGGCGAAGGGCCCCGCGCTTTAAGGGCTCGGGGCTGGAGTCTGGCCCTCTGGACTGGGGCCGAACAGCTGCCTGAATCGTTCACTCAGGCACCTGAGGGTCTCCGGTGTCGGGGTGTGGGGATGTCCCTCCCAGGGTTCCTGGGGGCGGTCTCGAGGTCCTGCGGGCTGCGGTCTCCGGTGGTCAGTGATGCCGTCAGGAGCTGGCTGTGGCGTCAGCCTCCGTCGGGGTCCGTCAGGCGAGGCCCATCAGGGACCGGCTGTAGTGAGAAGAGCCCAGTGGGGGTCAAGGGGCCTCTCCAACATATATACTGTATATATATATATATTTCATTCATCATCCAATCCTACGTTGCCCCATGAGGAGAGTAGCAGCCTGGAGCTAGGCAAGTTGGTCCTGACATTTAAGTTGAGAGTGACCAGCCTCATTCATCCCTGAGTGGCATTACATGAGCAATAAACCCCAACCATCCCTTGGATATAAACCTTCACCGACTCAATCCGACTGGAGCGCAATAATTACCCACTAAACCATCAGGCGCCAAAATTTGGCTATGTGGTTACCACCCAGCGTAGTAAATGGTTTCCTGGTGTACAAAAAATCATTTGGCTTGTCACTCAGTGTAGAGTCACCCACAAGCAGGAGGAGGAGGAAAGAATGAAGGAAAGAAAGACAGAAGAGGGAGTGTAAAGTCACCCGTAGGCAGAAGGATGAGGAAAGAATGAAGGAAAGAAAGACAGAAGAGGATGGAAGGAAAGAAGGATGGAGGAGAGGAAAGGCCAGACACCCGAGAGCAGCATTACATCGAGTGAGTGGATGGTGAGTGCCCCCACCTACCACACAAAAAAATATATACATTATATATATATATATATATATATATATATATATATATATATATATATATATATATATATATATATATATATATATATATATATATATATACTATATATATATATATATATATATATATATATATATATATATATATAATCATTATCATCTGGACCTCCTTTCCCACCCTAGAGCAGGGTGAGGAATAGCAACGTCCAGACAGCCCAAATTTGCCCAGTCCAATGGGCCATGCTTCCATTCACTCACCATTCAAGCCCCCAGAATCCTGGCTCTATCTGATACGCCAAATACATTCGCAATGTTCTGTAGCTTCACAAAACCGTTTCCAATAGAATCATTCCAGACGCTGTCGTATTAAAAAGAGGTGCCAAATCCCGGATCATGTGCTTATCATAATTTTCATCCAGCCAGCTCGATCTTTTGTCAGTTCCCTAGCCTCATCGACTTCTAAAACTCTGTTCCTCACACACTCATCCACAATATCCTTCCACCTTCTCCTTGGTCTACCTCGCCTCCTCACTCCTTCAAATTCGCTCAGATATACCTTTTTCACCACTGTTGTTATCCATTCTGTCTACATGACCATACCGTCTCAGTACACCCTCTTCGATTCTGGTGTCCACAAACTTCCTCACTCCACATCTTTCACGAATCGCATTATTTCGTATCCTATCAACTCTCTGTACTCCACATACATTCCTCAACAGTCCCATCTCCACTGCTCTCGCTCTTGACTTTTCATTTTCATGCCACACAATAGTCTCACATCCATATGCTAACCCACTGGCGTCCAGTGTCCTCAATATAGGAAGGAACTGGGCATATTCAAAATTTAATAGAGAAGGGAAACCCAGGGTATGGACATATGAGCTTCGTGACTATGAGCCGACAGGCTGAGGGCGGTACGCCTAGCACCCTTGCGGCAATATCCCTTGCACAGGATATCTGAGAGCCAATGGGTTAAAGCTGGCACTGACACTCCTTCCTGTAAGCCTCATGCAGCTGCAACACTCAAGCCTCTGTATCTTATCAAGGCCTTCATTGCACCAGCTACTTTCCTTCCTTGTGTAACTCTACATTCCACTTCTTTTGCACATTTTCCTCTCTTTTCGATCACTGTACCCAAGTATCTGAACTCTCTTACCAGTTCCAGTCTCTTTCCATTCACTGTAACATCACACAGGGAGTCACCTTCTCTCTCAGTAACTATCACTTTATTCTTTTCTACATTACCCTCAAGGCATGTTGCTCACAGACATCAGCAAAACTCTGCACTAATCTACCAAGTTCTTGTCCGGTATTTGCAAGTAGTAATGCATAAGCAGCATACAACAAATTTTAGATATTTCATCGAGCACCATTCATTACCAACGCCCTCCCCATCTCCATTACTCGTGTTTTTACTTCTCTCATCATCCAATCCTTATATATGTTACAGGGATTTTATGTAACCAGTGATTTCATGAAATTCCTAGTGAATTCGTGAAATGAGTTTATACTCGTAATAGGATAGGTTAATCTAGGTTAGGTTAATTTAGGCTGCGGTTTGGTTAGGCTGGGATAATCTAGGTTAAGTTTAGCTTATGTTAGGCTAGGTTAGTTAGGTTACTTTAGGTTAGATTAATGCAGATGAATGTTAAGCTATGTTAAGCATTCATCTGAATTAATCTAACCTAACCTAACTAATCTAGCCTAACATAACCTAAGCTTAACCTAGATTATCCCAACCTAACCTAACCGCAGCCTAAATTAACCTAACCTAGATGAACCCATCCCAGTTTAAACTCATTTCATGAATTCACTAGCAGTTTCATGAAATCACTGGTTACACAAATTCCCTGAAACATATACAGTATATTGAACAAACATGAGGACATCACACAGCCCTGTCGCACGACCACACCAGTCGTGAACCATTCACTTAGATGCCCCTTTGACATTACTCATGCTTCACTACCAGCATAAAAACTCTTGACGGCACCTAGCAGCTTACCATCTACATTGTACATGCGCAAAACCTTCCACAATCCTTCTCTGCCTACTTTGTTGAATGCTTTTTCTAGATCCATGAATGCCATAAACACCTTATGGTCCTACTCACAAGCCTTCTCCACTATCTGTCTTACTGGAGACATTTGATTCACACATCCTCTGCCACTCCTAAAGCGACCCTGTTCATCACTGACCAGGACTTCCGATATCTCACTTACTTTATAATAATTCTTCCATATACCTTCTCTACCACACTCAATAAACTTATGCCACGATAATTCTCGCACTCACTTCGCTCACCTTTATTTTTGTCTCTATCTATCTATCTATAGCCCGACGCCCTAATCCCGCAAAGGGTGGCCGCAGACAAAACGCCTCCAAGTCGCTCTGTCACCCACCATTTGACTACCCTCCCCCCATCTCACCCCCCCCTCCCTCATATGCCTCTCAACTCCATCCTTCCACCTCATCCTCGGTCTACCTCTCCCTCTCCCTCCCCCCACCTCACCCACATACACCCTCTTAGTCAGTCTTTCATTCTCCATTCTCTCCACATGTCCAAACCACCTCAGTGTATTTCTCCTAATCTTCTCAACCACATCCACATCCACCCCACAACGTTCCTTCACTTCTTCATTCGTCAACCTGTCCCTCCACGTCACTCCCATGCTCCTCTCAAGTAACTGATTTCCACTGCTCTCACTCTTGACTTGTTCCCCTCTTGTAAGGTCCATGCCTCGCTTCCATACGTCAGGGTAGGGATCACAATACTATAATGCAGTGACTTCTTAACTTCCATACTCACCTCCCTATTTCTCATCACTGCTGTCAGTGTACCAACAACCTTCCCTCCCTGCTGTACCCTTTTACGCACTTCATCCCCCAAAGTTCCATCCTTACTCATCACACTACCCAAGTACTTGAATGCACTCACATTCTCCATATCCTCACCATCCAACCTCACTGCACATTCTGTGACTTCATTCCTCTCAAACACCATAACTTTACTTTTGTTTACATTAACTTTCAGATTCCTCCTCCTACACACTGTCCTAAATTCATTCACCAAACCTTGCAACTCCCATTCATCTTCACACAACAGTACTGTATCATCAGCAAACAGCAACACCGGAAGCTTCAAAATCTCACCCTCATTCATTAGAGCCACCCCCACATCCACTGCCCTACCCTGCACCTCCTTTACAACCCCATCCATGTATATATTAAACAGCCATGGAGACATCACACAACCCTGTTTCAGTCCCACATTGACATCAAAGAACTCACTCAGCTCACCATCCACTGGCACTGTAACCCTAGCTCCCTCGTACATACTCTTCACAGCACTCAACAATTTCCCCTCCACTCCATATATTCTTAATACCTTCCGCATACCTTGCCTATCTATTCTGTCATAAGCTTTCTCCAAGTCCATGAAGGCAGCATACACTTTCCTTCCCTTCTCTAGATACTTCTCCACTAAACATCTTAGAACAAATATCTGATCTACACACCCTTTTCCCTTCCTAAATCCCCCTTGTTCTTCTCCAACTAGCTCCTCTGTCATATGCCTAACCCTGTCAATGAGTATTCTACCATATATTTTACCAGTCACACTAAGAAGGCTAATACCCCTATGGTTACCACATACTTCTCTCTCTCCTTTTCCTTTGTATAAAGGAACAATTATACCTGATTTCCAGTCCTCTGGAACCCTTCCCTCTTCCCAAGCCAATCTACACAACTTCCATATCCACTCCACAACAATCTCACCCCCATACCTAAGCATTTCACCACACACTCCATCAATTCCTGGGGCCTTTCCCAACTTAATATTCTTCATCGCTTCCACTACTTCCGCCCTACTGATCTCTTCCTCCCTCCTCTCATCTCTTCTTCTCCCAGCCATTCCCCAACCACTTATACTAGCACTGCTCTCACTCTCCACATTCAACAAATCCTCAAAGTGCTCCTTCCATCTCCTCAGTTTCTCTCTCTTCTCCACCAACAATCTATTATTCCTATCTTTCACTCCCCTACTATTTCCCCTTTCACACTGCCTTACTTTCTTTACCTCCTTCCAAAACAATTTCTTACTTTCCCTCCATTTCACACTCAGATTCCTCCCAAACTCCTCATCCACTTTCTTTTTACTCTCCTTCACCAGTCTCTTAACCTCCCTTCTCCTGCTCACATATACCTCTCTCTTCTCTCTCTCATCTTCTCCCCTACCTCTGCTTGCTAACCATTCACTATATGCCTTCTTCTTTTGTTCCACAGCTCGTTTCACCTCATCATTCCACCATGCTGTCCCTTGCACACCCTTGCATCTCCTCCTCACTCCACAAACCGCCTCACACGCTGCGCCTATCTCTTCCGTGAATATCTTACATACGTCTTCCACCCCTTCCACCTGCTCTAGCTCATGCCTTCCCAGTCTTTCTTCCACTATGCTCTTATACTCTGTCATTTTCTCACTATCTTGCAATTTCTCCACTCTTCTCACAGGAGTTGCTTCCTCCTGTCTTCCCCTTCGTCTCCTCAAGCACTTTCTTTGCAGTTCTACCTTGGCCATCACTAAGTGATGGTCCGAGACTCCATTCCCCCACCCTCTCCACACTCTTGCATCCAACACTTGTCTTCTCATTCGCTCATCCACACACACGTAGTCTATCATTGCCTTTCGTTCAACAAGTTCACCATCCATCCTCCTCATTACTCTCCATGTATACCGGTGGATCATCTTATGCCGAAAGTAGGTGTTGGCTATTGCCAACCCCTTACAAGCACAGATGTCCACCAAGGCACTTCCATTCCCATCTACGTCAGCTGGCACACCCCACTGACCAACCACTCCATCCACTCGTACATTCCCAACTTTGCCATTCATGTCTCCAATCAACAGCACTCTCTCGCTCCTCTCAAACTTGTCCATACATGCTTCTACTTTCGCCCAAAACTCATCTTTCACTCTTGCCACTCGATCCTCTATCGGGGCATACACATACAATCGCCCACGCTTGTATACCTACTTTCATCCTCACTCATACAATCCTTGCACCCACTGTTCCATACTCTCTTATATTCTCCTTCCACTTCTTGCTTATCATCAGACATACTCCTTCTCTTGCCCTCTCATTTTCATTGACTCCCGCACATATACCTAAACCATATTCCCATTGTCTCACCCTTTCACCTTTCCATTTAGTTTCAGTCAATCCACATATATCCACTTTTGCATCCTCAAGCACCTGAACAGTCTCTCTCTCTTTCACTTCATCATTTACTCCTCTCACATTCCACATTCCCACCCTAAGAATGTCCTTCGTCCATTCCTTAGTCGTCAACGTATGGTCCGTCCGGGTCCGAGGCGCTTTGTTCGCTTTTTTAGTTAGTTCTTTTTATGGGATGGGGCACTAACCCACCACCAACCCATTTAGTCGCCTCATACAACAAGCAGGGATACTGGGGGAGTATTCTTGAAACCCCCCTACCCCCAGGGGGTATGGGTATAATTACAGCCTTTTTCCACACTGCTGGCACAGTTTCACTCACGCATGCCTTCTCACATATCTCCAACAAGCACTTCATTCCGCTCCCTCCACTACACATAATCATTTCTGCATATACCTCATCAACCCCAGCTGCTTTCCCAATTTTCAGCCGTTTCACATCGTTCTTCACCTATGCAAGTGTCACGTTTCCTATCAATGCAGTCCTTCTCTGCATAACCCCAAAACCATTCATGTTTACAGCGGCTCTACATTCTATATTCCCATTCATCAGGATTTCAAATATTCTTTCCCTCTGGTTCTTACTTCATCCCCATGGGTTAATAATCTACCATTTCCATCCTTCACACTCTCACATTTCTTTCCACTGTCACTTCTACATTTCTGCACATCTTTCCAGATTAACTTTCTATTTTCAGAGTAATTTGCATTCATTTTCATTCCTAGATCATCATTTACCTCCTTCTTCTTCCCCTTCACTGTTCTCTTTCCGTGCTTCTTCTATCTATCTATCTATATACCTAGGCTGCTTCCCCCAAGGAAAGGGAGGTAGCTGAGACAGGACAACACACTCCCCATTTACTCATCCATTCAAACACATTCATTCACATCTTAGCCCCAAAGGGGAGAACAGACAGATCCTCACTGCGCCACACCCCACAAGGGTCAACTGCGCAATGCAATCAGTGACATTCGCAGCAGGGCCCGACAGCAGAGCTGGTTTACCCCTGCCACATCATAACAGACCCATCCCCTTACCCGCACATTTCTCTCCATTTATTTCTGTCATGCACAGCCACTCTTCTTTGCTCAACAGACATCCCTCTCGCATCCAGCGCTCTCTTCACACTGTCCATCCATCCTATTCGTGGTCTTCCTCTCAGCCTTACACCTCTCACATCAGATCTAGTTATCATTTTCACCAATCGCTCATTATCCATTCTCTCCATATGCCCAAACCATCGCAACACCCTCTGCTCAACTCTACCAGCCATCTCCCGAACAACTCCAGTTCTCCTTCGCACTTCGTCATTTCGCACTCGATCCATACGCATCACTCCACACATACTCCTCAGACACCTCATCTCCATTACATTCAAACTTTTCCTCTCTGCTACACCCATATTTCATGTTTCAGCCCCATACTCGTATAACGCAGTCGGTACCACAACACCCTCATACAGCCTTCTCTTTACATCCATTCTAAGTGAATGACATCTAAACACTTTTTTCATTCCTCCCAGCACCTTTCCTACTTCATTTATTCTAAACTTCACTTCTGCATCTATTCTTCCATCCACAGCAACATGTGACCCTAGATATTTAAAACACTCTACCTCCTCATTCAAATCGCCATTCAAAACTATATTCATCCCCCTACCATCTACCAACCTCGTACACTTCATCACTTTACTCTTATTCTCATTTACTTTCAATTTCCTCCTTTCACACACCCTTCCAAGCTCCTCTACCAACTGTCTCAATCTCTCCTCTGAATCAGCCACCAGTGCAGTATCATCTGCAAACAGCAGCTGCTTCAGATTCCACTCTGCACCATCAACATTCACCAGACTCAGACCTCCACCTAAAACTCTTGCATTCACCTCCCTTACAACACCATCCATGTAAATATTAAACAACCAAGGCGACATCACACATCCCTGTCGCAGCCCCACTCTCACGGGAAACCAATCACTCACAGCATTTCCCACTCTTATACACGCTCTACTATTTACATAAAAACTTTTCACCCCTTTTAGTATCCTACCATCAAGTCCATACAATCTTAAAACAGTCCACAAAGCCTCCCTATCAATTCTATCATACGCTTTCTCTGAATCCATAAATGCCCAAAACACATCCTTGCCTTTCGCTAAATACTTTTCACACACTTGTCTCACAGCAAACATCTGATCCACGCATCCCCTCCCTCTCCTAAAGCCACACTGCTCATCACCAATCACTCCCTGTGTACCCTCTCTAACTTTCATAATTAACACTGTACCATACACCTTACCTACAACACTCAACAGACTTATACCCCTAAAGCTAGTACATTCATGCTTATCACCCTTGCCTTTATACAACGGGACCACACAAGCACTTGCCCAGTCAATTGGCACCATACCTTTCACAAAGCACACATTCAACAGTCTTACTAACCAATCAACAATAGTCACTCCACCACCCTTCAGGCATTCCGCAGCACACCCATCCATACCTGCAGCTTTCCCTGTTTTCATCTCCTTTACTGCCGTGCTTCTTGCTCTCAGTATATTCAGTTCTTATTTCAACTGAACCCCTGTCCTGTAACAATTCTAGCCACTTCTTCCCTTTTTCCTCCCTTACTCTCTTAACCTCTTCATCCCACCATGCCGTACCTTTCCTCTTTGTTGTTACTCTTGCCACAACACACACCACTTTAGCATTCCTAACTAAGCACTCCCTATATGCATATATGAATTCCACAGGCTGTCCAGATCCATTTCATTCCAATTCATCTGCCATATCTTTGATCCTCAGCTTCTCGACTTTCAGTCTTTCTTCCTGACTGCTCCTCTCTCTCCTGGTCCACCTTACTCCTCTCGGCTTGATCTTGCATGCCACAATCATATGATCTGACAGACCTTCACATCGTCCTTTCACGACCCTCGTATCAGGAACCATTCCCAGCATCGATCTCTCTACGAGCACATGATCAGTCAAGCTCCTTTCAACACGATCCCCGTTCCCTCTATACCATGTACATTTATGTGCATCTTTGTGTTTGAAATAAGAGTTACAAATGCACAACCTTCTTTCCTGACACATATGCTTTAGTCGCTTTCCATTATCATTTTCTGATGGCACTCCACTACATGCTATTATGTCATCCTGAGGACCAGTGCCTACTCTTCCATTTATATCGCCTATTACTATCACTTTATAGTTCCTGGGCATTTCTCCCACTGCTTCATCCAGCTCATCCCAAAACCTGTCATTCTCTCTCTCGTCATCACACGGTGCATACGTTACAATCATAGCTACTTCCACCTTCTCAGACTTGAACTTGACATACACACATCTCGAGCTGGCACATTTGTGATCTCTCATTCCACTCTGCCACACTTCATTCATTAACAAAGCAACTCCTTTGCATCTTCCTCGCCCATTCGTGCCCGACCTTATACACTTTACACCCACTCCTCCACTTCGCACCCTTTTCTCTTTGTTTCACACAATGCCATCACGGCATATCTTACACTCTTGAACACATTCAAGACTTCCACCCTCTTGCTCTCCTCATTCACACCTCTCACATTCCACATGGCCATGAGAATCTGCCCATTTGGTTGGGGCCCTGGGCAGGTATTGGGCCCCCGAGGCTGTCTAAAACAACTGCCACGATTAAAAGTGATTTCAGATAAGGAAATCTGGGAGACACTTAACCCTGCCAAAAACTCCGGTTATATGGTTGCCACAAAGTGCAGTAAATGGTTTCCTCGGTACAGGAAACAATTTGACTTGTCATTCAGTGTAGAGACCATAAGGCATCCCTATACTGAGTAAGTGGATAGCAGGTGCCCCCATCTATCATATATATATATATATATATATATATATATATATATATAGATAGATAGATAGATAGATAGATAGATAAACACACACACACACACACACACACATATATATATATATATATTTTTTCTACGCCAGGTATCCCCGAAGGGCTAAGGCGATGCCCCTGGGTAGAGGACTTTTTGGATTGGAGCGTGTAGCATTTTTTGACCGGATGCCCTTCCTGATGTCTACCAATGACCCTTGGGTGGATTCGATCCTCCGACCCTTCGGTCAGAGTGGAGCGCTCTACTGTATATGTTCTCACCGAATATTCTAATCCCGTCAGCACGATGCCTTTTTTCTTTTTTTTTCTTTTTTTCCCGAAGTGATATAGTTCACCTGAGAATAGATTTTACGCCATGGAGGGTTTAACATCTGTCGTGAACTAGGTGGCTGCAGACTTGAACTTTCTCCAGCAGTCCAGCATCCTCTCTTCAGAGGGACAGGGAGAGAATTAAGCGAAGTTTGTATAACCAGGAAGCTCCCCCACCCAGCTATATCTGTGCCGCCATTGCCAAGGCGCTATCTCCCCCACCTCGTCAAGTGTGGAGCTTGGCTTGGGTAGAATGAAAAGGTGAGTAGGAGCTATGCCTCTGTTTACTCTTACGTTTCCGAAATTGACATGTTTTCATCTTCAGTGTTGAGTTACAACAACAGATGATTGCTATACTTTTTACTCTGTATTAAATTAACATTTCTAAGTCACATCGTGCATGCTGAGCCGTAACAGTAGATGCTCGCTGAATTATTAGTCACGAAGAAGTGCTATGGAAATGACGTAGAGTAGAAACATTCTCTTTTTCCGTCACTGGGCTACGTGAAATTAATTGAAAATCTGAGCCAGCACAATGTGAAAAGAGTATAGAGTATAATGTTGGCCACCAAAAAGTACTATGGAAAGGATGTAGCGCCGTACCACTGCCTTTTTCTGCCACTGAGCTACCTGACAAAAGCTGCCAATTGGACGAACCTTTTCGAAAACTTAGGATGAGAGAACGCTTACGCAGCCCTGTATGCAGAAAGTGTTGTCAGTTTCCTCATGCGCTTTTGCCCCGAATTCTAGCCGGCATTATGGGGCTCGTATAAACTTTCCCTTGGCAATTCGTTCTGCGTATTACACCTTAGCATTCACTTGCATGTTGTTTATATAGTTTTAATATCATAGTTTATATCAACGACACACAAGAAGATAATGAAGTGTGATGTGCAGAATAAATCGGTAAGGAAGAGTTGTTGCGAAGCCTCCCGATGTCACTTAGAAAACAGCCCTTTATGTGTTCCCTTCGTTATCAGGCAGCAGCAGCAGCCCATGATGAAGCATGACACTGCATCTTCTTTATTACTGAAACTTCTTAAATTTATTCTGGCCGTGACTGAGATTCACAGACGAGTGTCGGATCAAGGTCCTGTCGTAATTATCATTTATTTTTGTAGGAAAGATTAGGAGAGCGTATAATTTTCCCATGTCTTTAAGCGTCCTGGAAAAACAACTATTATTCTCTTCTTACTTCTACAGTTTATTTCTTGTGGTTCAGTGACAGCAAAAGACAGTACTAAAAATCAGTATCTTTTCCATAGAATTTCTTCATGACAAGCATTACTCTTTAAAGCAAATGTGTTCTTGCAACTCATATTCATAATGGTTAGAAGGCATTTATAGACCAAGTTAGTGTTTTAAAAGCCTAGTTATGTGAGGAAAATTAATGTATGTTGTATTTGGAGAGGATGGAGAATGAAAGGTTGACTTGGAGAGTGTATGTGAGAGGTGGAGAGGGGTGAAGGAGGTGGTGACCGAGGACGAAATGGAGGGAGGAGGGAAGGGATGGAGAGGCATGAGAGAGATGGTAGTGTGAGGTGGAGAAAGGGTAACCTTGGCAGAGGATAGGATGACATGACATGAAGGCGATTCGTTTGTTTGTGGCGCTTAGAGAGAGAGAGAGAGAGAGAGAGAGAGAGAGAGAGAGAGAGAGAGAGAAAGAGAGAGAGAAGGACAAGGAAGGGGGGAGGTCGAAAATTCCCATGTCTCTTATTATTCCTTCGAAATTAAAATCGGAGATACAAGAAGGAGTTTTTCATAAGTTTGTTTGGGAATCTGGACCCAGAGCTACTGTAGCTGTTAAAAAGAATCGCTGGTTGCTGCTCGTCCGGGGAACGAGGGAGAGGAGTAACGTATAGTGCAAGTGAGTTATTCTGCCGTACATGTCATGTTGTGGGTTAGTTTGGGGGCTGTGTTGTTTGAGGTGAGGTATTGTCACTGTAGTTCGTACACCTTACATTCAGGGAGGTTCTCATTCTTTGCCAGCATATTCTTATAGTTCAACAGCGAAATGATACAGCAGTGCGGCCCTGCATCGTTTCTGTAGCACCTCTTCGTGATTAGCACCATATTAGTGTCAATCTCTTGTTCCAGCCCATTGGCTGAACTAGTCAGTAGGCTACTTCTGGTATGTCTCTACATATTTTCCATGGCTCTTCTTCGTGACTAGCACCACACCCTGGTGTTAATGTTCTGTTACAGCTCAATGAGTTGGGAAGACAGTAATACAGCTCTACATCCAGTCAATAGTACTTCGGTGACTAACACCATAATCTAGTGTACCTTTCCTCATATATCTCAGTGCTTAAATAAGGTAATACTAATTTCTTACTTTACATCATTTCCACAGCGCTTCTTCATGACTAGCATCCTATTCTGGCGTTAATCTCATGTTATAGCTCAGAATTAGAGATACAGGGATGGTAATATCAGACCCATTTGAAGTGGACGGAGTATAGCAGGAGACTTACTAATTTGACACTATTTACTCGTATGTGCGGAGAAAGAATTTTACAAAAGAGAGTAGTATAACATTCACTATGTATACTGTACATATGGGGGAAAGAATCCTGGCTAGGACTGACATGGAAGAGTCTCTGGTGCACTGATTAGCACATCACACTCGCAACTAAACGAACCCGACCTAAGTTGTCTGTCAGGTCAACACTTAGAGAGAAATTATATTGCCCTTGTCTTTGTCATTCTAGCCGTATAACTGGGAACCTGTACGTAACTGACTAGTGCGAGTTGTGTTCCAGGGGAACATTGGAACTTGACAGATAGTGAGAGACACCGCAGTTGCTCGCAGAGTCGATAGGCCTTAATCCTTGTTTTTTTTTTTTTTTTACTTGACCCGCTTTACTAGGTGGTGCATTAGTAGGTAAATCTACTATTGCAACACCGAGTACGTGCATTATGGGAACGAGATGAACGCTGATAAGCTGGAGGAAAGAACAGCTGCTCTACATACAACTGATTAAAAAATATAAAAGGCCTAAAGAAATGAAGTACTGTCTAGAGAGGATGATGTTTCCAGTGTATTCTCAACATTTTATTTTATCGGAAAGCAAACAATACGACTGACAAGTAGGAGGTGCTATTAAAACCGATACAACCACGGAGCTCCACTGCCTGGCTTTTAATAAACGTCCCTCTACTGCTTCCCTATCCCCGAAAGAAGGATGATGGACTACAAAAGGGAAACATAGTGTAAGCCTGCAGTCTACCGGGACCACAAAACAACAGCCCAGTGACCTGTATGCCTTTCTTGCCACCGATAAAATGTTTTATTTCAAGTGCATTCATCTCCTTCAACCCAAGGACTTATTTTGTACTACATTTTTGCCACCCAGAGAACGTTTTATACAATAGTGGGCGTTGTTCAGAGTCCCCTTCAACATAAGGACGTACTTTCCATTTTATTCTCATCATCTCCACACGATTTTCTCAAACACTGAGGGACATCGCAGTTAAGACTCCTCCGCTAGAAAAAGTTTTCCTTAATTCTCAGGCAAAGAATCGGGTGGTAATTATATATATATATATATATATATATATATATATATATATATATATATATATATATATATATATATATATATATATATATATATAAGGTGATGGTGGGTGGTTCTTTGAGTGATCCATTTGAAGTTAGGTCAGGAGTGATTCAAGGAGGAGTTCTTTCCCCATTGCTGTTAGTTTTGGTTATGGATTATGTTATGAGACAGGTTGTAAGGAGGACAGGTGCAGGAATTAACTGGAAAGAAAATAAGAAGCCGATGGATTCGGACTATGCTGATGATATTGTACTGACTTGCGGAAGTATTTACGAGATGCAGAGGATGATTGATTGTCTGGTGGAGGAAGGAGAAAAAGTGGGATGGGTAATAAACTGTGGAAAGACTGAAATTATTAATATGAACGTGGAGAACCAAATCGATTGTGTAATTGGAAATAATGTTGTGAAGAATGTAGCAAATTTTAAATATCTGGAAATTATTGTATCATCTAACGTATCATTATTGTATCATTAAACACTGAAATTGAGAAGAGGATTAGACTGACTTGGCGAGCTGTTGGAATGTTGAAATTTGTTTGGAATAAAAATATGCTTTCGGTACATACTAAAGTAAAAATTTACAAGTCCATGGTTAGACCAGTATTAATTTATGGGCATGAGTCATGGTACAGAACAATTGTAACAGATCAGAAGGTATTAGGATTTTGGAATAAAATACTGAGAAGAATTCCTGATGTAAAGTGGCAAGACAGAGTTACAAATGAAAGAGTAAGTGATGTTACGAGAGTGGAACCAGTTGATGAATATGTGAAACTGTCTCGCAGGATGTGGCTGGGGCACATATATAGAAAAGAAGGCAGTTTAATACAGAATGTGCCAGATTGAACTGCCAGAGGAAGAAGAGTTACAGGTAGGGCGAGGGAAACCTGGTTCAAGACAATGAAAAGAGAGGCAGGAAAGGAGTGTTGGTGGGACCTAGAGGAGATGGCAAGAGACAAATATTGGTGGAGAGAGTTCATCGAGGCCCTTTGCATACCGTGGGGTGCCACAGGAATATATATATATATATATATATATATATATATATATATATATATATATATATATATATATATATATATATTAGCGATACTTTCGTGCTGTGGGAAGCGGAATCTAATGATGGCCAGCAAAACCAGAGTGATGATGTACATGATTTATTATTGGTGACGTTTCGGTTTTATAACACAAACCATCTTCAGACCTAAAACAAAAATAAAAACACACAAACTAGAAAATAAACCAATATATAATTTTCTCATCTTCCACAGAATAAAATAACAGGGAACAGAGCAGGTCATATGAAATAAAATTACAATACAACAATTTACCAGCTAAAAACAGAGCAACTGTGTAGAGGAGTCGTGTGAGCCAAGGGATGGTCGTAGCTCTGCCGTTAGTAGAGACTCCGCTACAAGTCTGGTCAAGTCATCTCGTGCAGTGAACAAAATTCGAAAGTTCTGGTTATTTATAGGGTGACTTTCCGAATCTGAATGATTTCGAATTGCAGAAAATGATGGTTTCGAGATTGGGAGTCCTGTCCTATGAGACCTTCCCTGATGCTCGGCAATCCTGGTAGCTAGATGGCGCTTATTTTGACCAATATAGGATGCATTACAGCAACCACACTGAAATCGATACACCACCGAGGACTGCAGGGCATCCGGGACACGGTCTTTAAACATGAAACACTGAGACAGGATTTGGGGAGATTTAAACACCACCCTCAACGATATCTGCGGATAAAAGTCGTGAATTAGTTTGATTATCCTGTTACGTAAAAAATTTGATTTAGGACCTATATACTGTACTGAAAAATGAACTTTAGCTTTCTCAACCGTGTGAATTTTTCCAAAGTATTGGTTCTTAATTTAGTTAGCTGTATTCCAATATACTTATCTACAAATTTAGTTGGGAATCGATTGAGGTACAGGGTTTTCCTCAGAAACTGCAGCTCATTATGTAGAGAAAAAAATGAGGAGCATAAATTATAGGCCCTAGTCACCAGAGTTAGGATTAAATTACGTTTATATTGGAGGGGAACGTTTGAGTTAAATTTAGTAGTTAATCCTGTATATGTAGGTTTCCTGTATACTGACGTTGTAAAAGTTCCTTCTGTTCTCTCTATGCAAATATCTAAAAAGGGGAGTTTATTATTTTGCTCCGTTTCACAGGTAAACTGTATATTTTTATGTTTAGAATTTAAATAATCCAAAAACAAGGGCACATGAGACGGGGACCTAAAAATGGCAAACGTGTCATCCACGTAGCGTTTGAAACAAAGTGGCTTAAAATGGGTGGGACAATCCTTTAACCATATAGATTCGTGATAAGCTAAAAAAGCATTAGCAAGGCTGGGTCCAAGAGGATTTCCCAAACGCTACGTGGATGACACGTTTGCCATTTTTAGGTCCCCGTCTCATGTGCCCTTGTTTTTGGATTATTTAAATTCTAAACATAAAAATATACAGTTTACCTGTGAAACGGAGCAAAATAATAAACTCCCCTTTTTAGATATTTGCATAGAGAGAACAGAAGGAACTTTTACAACGTCAGTATACAGGAAACCTACATATACAGGATTAACTACTAAATTTAACTCAAACGTTCCCCTCCAATATAAACGTAATTTAATTCTAACTCTGGTGACTAGGGCCTATAATTTATGCTCCTCATTTTTTTCTCTACATAATGAGCTGCAGTTTCTGAGGAAAACCCTGTACCTCAATCGATTCCCAACTAAATTTGTAGATAAGTATATTGGAATACAGCTAACTAAATTAAGAACCAATACTTTGGAAAAAATTCACACGGTTGAGAAAGCTAAAGTTCATTTTTCAGTACAGTATTTAGGTACTAAATCAAATTTTTTACGTAACAGGATAATCAAACTAATTCACGACTTTTATCCGCAGATATCGTTGAGGGTGGTGTTTAAATCTCCCCAAATCCTGTCTCAGTGTTTCATGTTTAAAGACCGTGTCCCGGATGCCCTGCAGTCCTCGGTGGTGTATCGATTTCAGTGTGGTTGCTGTAATGCATCCTATATTGGTCAAAATAAGCGCCATCTAGCTACCAGGATTGCCGAGCATCAGGGAAGGTCTCATAGGACAGGACTCCCAATCTCGAAACCATCATTTTCTGCAATTCGAAATCATTCAGATTCGGAAAGTCACCCTATAAATAACCAGAACTTTCGAATTTTGTTCACTGCACGAGATGACTTGACCAGACTTGTAGCGGAGTCTCTACTAACGGCAGAGCTACGACCATCCCTTGGCTCACACGACTCCTCTACACAGTTGCTCTGTTTTTAGCTGGTAAATTGTTGTATTGTAATTTTATTTCATATGACCTGCTCTGTTCCCTGTTATTTTATTCTGTGGAAGATGAGAAAATTATATATTGGTTTATTTTCTAGTTTGTGTGTTTTTATTTTTGTTTTAGGTCTGAAGATGGTTTGTGTTATAAAACCGAAACGTCACCAATAATAAATCATGTACATCATCACTCTGGTTTTGCTGGCCATCATTATATATATATATATATATATATATATATATATATATATATATATATATATATAGATAGATAGATAGATAGATAGATAGATAGAGATAGATAGATAGATAGATATTATATGTGTGTGTGTGTGTGTGTGTAATAAACGATACATGACTGAAAAGGTCATATAAGTAACAATCTGGAGGATGAATTCATTCATTCATCGTCCAGTCCTACTTTGCCCCATAAGGAGCGTAGGAGCCCGGGGCTAGGCAACTTGGTCCTGACTTATAAGATGGGAGTGACCAGCCTCACTCATCCCTGAGTGGCATTACGTGAACGATAAACCCCACCCATCTCTTCGATACAAACCTTCACCGGCTCAATCCGATTGGAGCGCCATAATTACCCACTAAACCACCAGGTGTCAAAATTTGTTTATATGGTTACCACCCAGCGTATTAAATGGTTTCCTGGTATACAGGCAACCATTTGGCTTGTCACTCAATGTAGAGTCACCCACAGGAAGAAGGAAGAGGAAAGTATGAAGGAAAGAAAGAAGAGGAAGTGTAAGGTCACCAGTAGGCAAAAAGGACGAGGAGAGAATGAAGGAAAGAAAGACAGAAGAAGATGAAATGAAAGAAGGGTGGAGTAGAGGAAAGGGCATGCACCTGAGAGCAGCACTACATCGAGTGAGTGGATGGTGAGCGCCCAAGGATGAAAAGAATGGTTAATCGATTTTGCTGCCACGATGGAAGTGTGCTCTTGCGTCTGGCTTCTCCGTCCAGAGAAGATCATAATTATACTACCCAACCATAAGACTGACAAGATCAGTTAACATCAGCAAGTGTTACATCGACTGGGCGACTTTATAACTAATATTTCCAAGTAGCACTATTTCATTACTGGTTTCTTTTTACCAAATTCTAACAGTATTCTAGGGATTTTAGTATACTGTTTACTGATTTATCAGGAGGTTTTGAACGTAGCGACCTTACGATAATTAATTTGGCCAAGTTATTAACGATGTGGCAACACTAGGTAATAGAGACAGTGAGAAGCTGTGGCCTGGGGAACGCACAGCATCTCTCCTCACTACTTTGCGTGTTGTCAAACCTTTGCCAGCGTTCAGTTTCTGATTGACGTTGTACGTCGCAGTTGAAAAGAAATGCAAGTTCTAGCTTCTCCTGCCATTAAGTTAATATCGACTGCTTTTAACACTATTTTATGTCCCAGGTTTTGTTGTGCATAACACCTGGCGTCATCCGAAATTACATGCTGCATAGGTGTTTCGTACTCGAAGGTTAATTTTGATATTCAGCTTCAGTCAGTTATGCTGAAAAGAACTGCTTAAATCACGCAGGACTGAAGTGTGAAAATATTAGATGAAATAGACAGTGTGGGTCAGATAAGTGATAATAACACTTGCGCTCGTGGGAAAGTGTTAGATTTTCGAGACGACCAACAAGTGTAGCCGTCAACAAGCACAACCTATTGTTTATTCCTATGATGTTAGTTGTGAAGGAAGGAGAAAAAATAAGATATATATAAGAGTTGATCGTCCATGCAGCCTCAGCACGATACCACCTCTTCACCAGGCCCTAAGGGTAAGTATGTGGCAGTATATAGAGCAAAGAGGTACAAGCTAGTGAGGTATGCCGCGAGTGGCAGTGGTGACCGTGTATGTTTTGTAGATAAGCCCCAGACGGGTTCATAAATTTAATGAAGGGGCAGACAAGAATTATAAACATACTTACGATTCATACTTTGTCGTAACTATGATTTGTTTTCTCAAGAGAGACAAGGAATTGAGAGTGATGAGTTTCCGCCTATATGGAATAGTCTTGGTGACGAGAGGGAAAATTAGCGTTGGCTTTTGCAGGAAGGAAAAGGAGAGTAGAGTTTCTTGTTTCTACCTACCAAAACAAACTGAGTTAATCCAGAGTTTGTAAATCTCGCTGCAGGGAGGGATTCTCATTTATTATTACGATCACTGCTCTCACAAATGGGGCTTGTTTTTGCACTGAAGGATAGGTTGAATGTAGATCCCTTTCATGTGTCCTGTTTCTTCTGCAAAAATCAGTGTTGGTTACGAAACTAATTATATTATTATTATTATTATTATTATTATCATTATTATTACTATTATTATCATTAATGGTAATAGTAGTAGTTGTATTATTATTATTATTATTATTATTATTTGCACGTTGGAAAGAACATTAATTCCTTTCACCCCATAAATGCTCCAGTTCTTTTGAAGGTGTTCTGTTAGATCTCGCTGGTACAAACACCTTTTCATCTCTGTCACTTCCGTCGGAAATCAGCAACAATATAGAGTTTTTTTTCTTAATAGGGCTTCAGAGTAGTGAATCACCACACACACACACACACACACACACATATATATATATATATATATATATATATATATATATATATATATATATATATATATATATATATATATATATATATATATATATATATATATATATATATATATATTATATTATATATATATATATATATATATATTATATTATATATATATATATATATATATATATATATATATATATATATATATATATATATATATATATATATATATATGTGTGTGTGTGTGTGTATATTACGGCTAGGAATCGGTGGCAAATATGGTCCAGACTCCCACTTAATCCCCTGTTGTAACTAAGATAGCTTTTTGCAGGAAGGTCAAAGCAATCCAGCCCTAAATTTTCTCTCGTTTCTTGTTCATCTTGTAAATATAAGTTAATTAGAAGAACGAATTTATTAGGCTTTTCTTTCTGTAGGAAGAAGAGACACGGGTAGCTACTGCATCCTCTTTCCTTTACTGTAAGTGCTAAGATTATAAACAAGTGGTCTTAAACCTCTTGATCCGATGACGCAGACTGGTTAACTGTTGCTGATTCCAGACGATTTTTTTTTTTTTAAACTCCGGAATTACCTCAGTTAATGAAAAGGTTAGTGTAGGCTATATCTAACCACTCTAGTTCGAAAAGTCTACTTAAAAGTGAATAAAATACCCTGGAGGTAAGAAGAAAACTGTAAATGCGGCAACGGACTGTAGGGGATAGACACAATTTAAGCCCGGTAAAGCGTTAAAACATAGCTCAAGCCACTGGTGCCTCGCTCGTACTTTACTTGAGCCGAGGTTGTGCTTAGGATGGCGTGCTTATGCTTTTAACCTCACTCATACAACTACTAAGTACTTCATATCGAAACAAGAATGAATTATAAATTGAAAAATCCATGGAAGGAAGCTGATTTCAGGTGATTTTAAACCCCTAATACATAAAGTCGTATGCTTATTATTCTTAGTATTTCAGACGATTGTTGTCTGACTTATAAGAGACTTTTGGCACTAGAGGGTTTTAACACAGCTTCATTAACCGCTGCACTACTAGGCCTCTAACCTAAACTGAATACCAGGTATAGGTTGACCTTAGATGGCAAAAAAAAAATAAATAAATAAATAAAAAAGGCGTTACCGCTTCAGGCTATTCACTGCTCTTGAGACTAGTTTACCGCAGAAACTGACTACCTCCTTCATGAATACGGACACCGTGTCGTCTACCCCTGTTATGTCTGTGACTTTTCATGAATATCAGTAGTGGCTCTATGGCATTAAATGAGTCTTTGCCATAAGCATGGAGTGAGTAAATGTGCGTCCTTGCTTACTAAAGGCGACTCTCCGATCTGATTACTCTGGTACATCAACTGAACTGAATAGTGTTAGGCATCTTCGTCATGTTAATGTGGTAGTAGTAGTAGTAGTTGCCATAAATTCATCCGATATGTGAACCCGTTGAACTGCAAGCTGAGGCTGTCCTCCTGCAGTCCATAATCCTTCTTTCGAGGGATAGGGAAGGAACTGTAGGACGTCTGCAATTTTGCATAAGCCGGAGGAGTCGCTTGGTTATACTTCTGCCACTACATGAAAGCGTCCCTCTTCAGCTTTATACGATAGCGGTGTAGCAATACAGCTCAGTTACCCTCTGGATAACGTTATTGATCCCTACCATGCCGAAACGAACACGTGTGGGACAAGGGCTTTCAAAACCGGTAAACAAATGAGCCAGGATTTTCCTTATGCTGGCCGACCTGACACACCCGTTAATCCTGATGTAGGGCCAGGTGACGGTAGCCAAGAAGGAAATGGAGAAAGAGGGGGAAATGAAAATGAAGAAGAGGGAAAAATTGTTGTAGCTACACAGAGCCACAAGCTGCTGAGAGTGGCATACAAAGCTGGTAAAAGTAGGCATCATGAGGGGATTAGAAAAAAAGCACAAGAAGCATGAGAAACTACACAGAAGAATTAGAGACAGTGGAAGACAAGGGAAACACAGAAGAGGGGGGATATAATGAGTGAAAATAGGAGAGGACAGTAAAAGATGAAGATACTTGAGACTTTTACCATAAGCCTGAATCTTCTGGAGTACCAAGGATCCTTTGTGAGCTGTGAAGTGAAAAAGCAGAGGTAATGAGAAAGAGCACTGCTCAAGTAAATCATTAATTCTAGTGCAAGGTCACGAGAAAGATACCCTTAAAAGCATCATTAATTTTAGTTAGAGGTCACAAGTGGAACCCCTAAAAGCATCATTAATTTTAGTGACAGGTCACAAGAAATGTACCCATAAGTGTATATTAATATTATTTAAAGTGTAAGTGATGCAAGTATGGAGCTAGACAGCACAAGTAAGAGGCAAGACAGTGTTCCAAGAACTGGATATAATTATGCTGAATCATTAGGGTGACCAAGCAGATAACAGTATTAGGCAGCAGGCAAAAGGGACTGACTTGGAGAGTGTGGGGGCACAGCAGTTTTGCTGAAAAAAGCAGATAGTCACACAACCATGGACTGCAGAAAGAAACTGATAAGTAGAAGCTGGTGAGAATCAGGGAAGATTGTGAGTGCACAAGATAAGGGAATTTCATATGCATTAATCGTCAAATAAAACGGCCAATTAACTTTTGCGCTCTTATATATCCATCAATAATTAATGCTAGTCCCTGGGTGTGGGGGATAATTACGTGGTTATTCATGTAGTGCGTAAGAATTTAAGTAAACATACAGTACTCAACAGTGAGTCATTGTGATACATATGATGTGCTTCATAATTACATGGAACTGAGTTAAATCTCCAAGTACTGAGTGACTTGTTGCCACTGGTGCTGCTAAAGTAATGTAACTGTCTTGTACAAAGACAGAAGGGGATACACAGTTTTCTGAGCACCCATATAAAAAATAGTACATGCTAATAGGTTTCTGTTCTCAATCACTACCTTCACGTCTGCTATTGGAACTGCAGCTGGCATTACTACTGGAGTATTCCCCTTAGCAATTGTCATATTGACACTTGCAGGTTTAGGAACCTCATTTTTCATCCTTGGGATTAAAGCACTATGACGATGATCTATTTTACATTTGAAACAAAGACTGAGTTTAGTCTTGGAGTCTGAGGAAGTATGTTCGGAGTTCATACAGATTATACAACACCCCAGTTCCTGAAGTTTTCCTACTCTAGAAGCATAATCAGGATATTGTTGACAAGATGCACTGGAATGTTGCTCACCACAAAATGCACAAACTTTCCTGTCCTTTACCATGGAAAGTTTTACTTCCTTATTTTCATCAGCTTGTCTATTCCCTGTCTTTAATATTTTATCTTCAGCCTTTAAAGAGGTAAGGAAAGTACCCATCTCATCTTTAGGCACATACTTAGCCTTCTCTGACTTAGGTTTCCCAACCAGTTGGTTAGTGGGTTTTTTCTTTATTTCAGTCTTTTGTTTAATCTCGGCAGGCTTTGCTGTTCCTTGCAAATGTTTACAGAGTTGCAGTAAGTCTTCTTCGATCTCTTCACAGGAGAAATTATCCTTTTGGTACCTACCATACAAGGCTTCCTTGGTTTTTGGTAGAAACTTTAAGGACACAGTTCTAGAAAGCACCCAATCTGTTGCCTTAATATCTTCGTAAGTATCTAAATCCTTTAAATTACAACTCATTGCAATTCTAAAATTTTGCAAGGAATCGAAATCATATTTATGTATGGGTAATTCAGTTAGAGCCTTCAGTAACTGGGTAATAACCAGCTCCCTGTCTTCGTAATTCTGTCTAAGGATAGTCAATGCCACCTCATAATTGTTTTCGTCCACTGGTAATTCTTTTATCAGCTTGTAAGGCGTTCCCTTGACATGTCCTAACAGATATGTGAGTTTACTCACATTGGGGAGATCTGTTCTATCATTAACTAAGTATTTGAATTGATCCCAGAATGATTTCCAATTTTGCTCCCCATCAAACTCCGGAAGCGTATATTGTGGTTGTACAGCTTTACTCCGCTGTTCCACAACTTTTATTTCTGCGGCAGTCTCAGCCAATTTTCACGCTAGTAACTTCACCACTGTTAAATAGTCTTCTAAGTTACCTTATAATTTAGTAGTATCCGATTCTAAGAGATCTTTATCATCAGCTTTTACTATGGCCGCTTCTAAATTCATATAACCTTCATACTTAGTCCATCGGTCTTTCAGTATATTCAGGAGACTTTAATTTCTCCCTAAACAGAGGTGGTTCATTTAACGATTGTTTGCAACCATTTATGGCTCTGGTTACCCATCCTGCCTTACAACTAGAGTATCTCTGTAACAAGGAAATAGAACTGTTGACTGATTTCTAACTTAATAAATTAATCATTAATTTCAACCACAAATTTACCCCAGCTCAGTAATTATCTAATTATTTTAAATTTTGAAGAGTGTAGGGATTGGGTTTATGGTATTAACCCTATCTCCCTGGGTTGTTAAACCTCTAGGGTTATATCTTATCCCCACACTCAGTTTCCAAATAACCCATATTCCCTGAGCTCAGAGCTATTTAATCTCTTTGGTATACCATAGGCCCAGCCATAGCTTGTATAGCATAGAACTGTCCTTTCTTCAATTCTATGTAACGTATAAATTTCTGTAGAACCGCTTCTCTGATATGATGATTCCAATGTATACCATCGGTTTTTAGTGTTGCTTGGAAAGGCTTTGCATTTAAGGGGATAAAATCCTTTCCCTTCCTAATTCGTTGCAACTTCCTGTTCACGGCTCTGCTAATTAATTTATACGTACCATAGCAAACTGGTGAACCATATGGTAGGTTTCTAGGCTCAAGAAGGGTTATGGTTACCGAGGATTTTCATGAACCTTCTATGGCTCCTACCACGGCTAGAATGTTTTCCATACTTTCGCTAACTTCCACATCTTCATGAATATCATTTCCTCCCAGGAAGAGGATAATGCGGTCATGCTCCCAATCTCATATGGCATTTAGCCT
>NC_137055.1:15546598-15646598 GCF_032717465.1 Coenobita brevimanus | reverse complement strand
ATTTTTCCTACAATTTTATGCATTATCATTTCACTGTCAGAAAAAGGAAGAGGTAGATGTCCATTTGTTCTATCATAAAATCTAATGTAACAGTCCTTCATGGACGACTGTGTGTGGGTTTATGGTAACATAGGAGCTGCCACTTAAGGGCCAATAGCCCTATTGTAGACTCCTTACTTTATTGTCATGTAACTGAACACAGAAAGGGCCATGAAAGAAAATACTAATGATAACAATTTATTATACGTTAAAATATTAAAATTTACAGTATATACAGTATACACCAGGACTGTGGAGTCCTAGCTGGGTGTTTTAGGTATCGACTTACAAACCTGGTTTATACCATGCGCCATACACAATCATATTACCATACATAACTATACAGACACCATCACAACCATTCATCATAGACAACCATACAGAGACCACCATACACCACCACAACCATGCCTCAAACACAAGCATACAGACTCCAACAAACACCACAACCATACACCATATAGAACCATGCATATACTGTCATTCATCAGCACAACTATTCCTTATACACAACCATAAAAAAACACCATACACCACCACAATCAAACAACATACACAATCATACAGATATCACCATATTCTGCTACACAGCCATACAGACATAGAGGCTCCCAGGACCACCGCTGAAGAACTTAGAAGTGTTTTAGGGTGTGGTAGACCCGGAAGCACTCACCCAAGCACAAGCCAACTTTACATTCATTGCACATGACATTTACTCTAGTTTTTTTCTTTGTGCCTCGCGTTGTGTTGAGGTACACATGGCAGTTCACTCGTCTCCTACGCCCATCGCCCATCTCTGTGTGTACAGGGTAATAACGGCTGCTGACACCGTCGATGCGATCTGGCCTCTGGGTATTTCGGTGACCTCTTCTGTTGCTGGTGGGTTCCCCGAATTCTTCTAGAAGCTGGAACCAAACAGTGTGTATAAACTCGCGGGGTTTCAGCTTCTTGGTGGGGTACATGTCATGCTTGATTAGCCAGATATTGTATGCATTGAGCACTGTGATGTCTATGAGGTGGTAGAAAAATTTATGGTACCACTTGACAGACTTTCTCAGACAACGCTACTTATCTGAAAGTCAGACTTGTCCTCCAGGTGCATATTCTGAGTGTACTCGTAGTCAATCATCACATCTGGCTTGTGGATGGGTTTTTTGGTTCTGTAGTGGGTTTGTGCCCGAGTCAACAATCTCACCCATGTGGATGGTGGACAGTAGGTGGACTGGACGCTTATTCCACTTTACAGCAAGCACCTTTCCCAACTTTTCTCTCTGGACATACAGTTGCTTCGCCTTCTTCTGTCGCTTCCTGCTCCTCTCATGGTGGGCATTAGTTGAGTCTTCCTCGTCACTTGAACTCGGGTTTTCAAGGTGTGTCATATGGACAAGGAATTTTGGCATATATTTCCAACTCTTCTTTACAGTTCCACATGACCCAGTTTTATTATCATGAAGGAACTGACAGAGAGCAGGGCTTGTGTACCAATTCATTTCTGCAGACATTGTGAAGATATTAAAGTTACCTATAACTGACAAGGTAAACCTAGCCATTACAGGATTCATAACTACTAAGGAACCTCAGTCTTTTGATTTAGTTAGAACTGTAATACAACTAGGCAGATATAAATGCCGTATAACAGCAGCTGTACTGGATAATATGGAGACAAGTATATATATAAAAGGATTGAAAGAAACCCCTGATCATCTACAAAGTTCAGGGACAAAGTTGGCTAAACGGAATGTGGAAGCAGATACTGTGAGTCCCATAAAAATGATAACTGGTTCTGATTATTGTGGAAGATTCCTACATAGGACCTTCAAAAGGAATAAGGTACAGTTGTTCAAGAGTCCAGGAGGTAACCTTATTATGGGTCAGTTGCCTTTTTCAAAACAAGTTAAAGGAGAGGCCAAACTAGTAGACTCAGTCTTTGTTACCCACACACAGTCATTGATGGTAGCTAGAATAGGTGCAGAATTAGAACCTACTCAGATACATGACTTGATGGATGAAAAAAATTGATCTTGTACACAAAATATGAGATCTAGACAGTGTAGGAATACACACTGAGGAACCAACCCCTGAAGGCAAAACAACTTTGGATCTGTATAACCAGTCAGTGGAATTTAAGGATGGACAGTATTGGGTAGGATTACCATGGAAACTAAACCATTCGGAGTTACCAACAAACTACCAAGCAGCAAAGGCTCAGTTAAATTCTCTTCTAAAAAAGTTGAGAGATAAACCAGAACATCTAACAATATATGATAGTATTATAAAGGATCAACTGAAGAATAAATTTATAGAAGAGTTAAAATTCCCTGTTAACCACAAAGAGGGACATTATTTACCACAGCATGCTGTTAGCAAGGATTCAGTAACTACTCCCATAAGGACAGTTTTCAACTGTATTAGTAACAAGTGCTCATGGGCCGTTCGGGCCCCTCGCACTTGCTCCTACAGAGGGCTCTTGCGTTTATGTACTGTTCTAGTGTAACGTTGTCACTTGGATTTTTTGCAGCTAACCAACTGATCGTGTTATTTGCAGCTTCGGGAATGGAACCCAAGTTGTCCGAACGCAAGTCCAAAATACTTTAGTTGTGCCTGTGGACAAAAAAATCTATGGAGATCCTATGCCGGGCGCCAGGAGCGGCGTTTTTTGGTCAAAATGTGATCACTCATTAAATATACTAAAAGTTTTTCAATCGTGATGGGACCAGTTTATTTCACCTCGGCTAATTTTTCACGATTTCAGTGCCAATTTTGGTGCGATTTGAATGTGTAGATTCGGCTGCCCAAACCACACACACACACACACACACACACACACACTTACACAGATGGCTACTGCTATAGTATATTAGAAACATCCAAGGGATCAGCTAGCTTGAACGATTGCCTATACTCCAGACCTACACTAACAGAGAAGTTAGGGAATGTGTCACCAAGATTTAGAGAGAAACCTAATGCCTACACAGCAGACATTAGTAAGGCTTTTCTCAGAATAGGATTGAGGGAGGAGGACAGCAAACTTAAAAAATTCCTCTGGCCTCAAGACCCTCAAAATGAGGATAGTCTATTGAAGACTTACTGTTTCCGATCGGTGCTTTTTGCCTCTTGTGTTAGTCCTTTCCTACTTTGCGACACTTTAAAGCATTTTGGAAATGCCAAATGCCCAGAAATAGGGCAGGCTTTTAACATGGACAATTTGCAAGGTGTTGCGGACACTGAGGCTTATGAAGTAGCCAATTCCGAATGTGGGAAGGCAAATTTGCCGTTACAGAGCTGGAGCTTAAATTCACCGCTTTTGAGGAATAAAATGCAAGGGGACTATCCAAATAATGACATTCCCAAAACTCAAAATGTGTTGGGTCTCAACTGGGATACAAGAGCTGATGAAACAAGTTTGAAATCAATTAAGTTCTCTGATGTTAGTCTCACAAAGAGGTCCTTGTTAAGTCAAGTCCCCATGTTATTTGACCCATTAGGATTGGTCAGTCCTATAGTTATTAGGGGCAAATGTTTAGCGTAGGAGGCTTGGCGAGAAAAGTTAGACTGGGACTCTGAATTGGGTGAGACATATGTGAAACAATGGGAATAGATTAGAAAGAAGTTTGAAACCACATCAAGCATATGTATTCCCAGGAAAATAATCAGTAAAGAGAAGTCACACTTACACATATTTTGTGATGCTTCTCAAAGGGCATATGGAGCAGCAACTTACTGCACAACAGGAGAGAAAAGTAAGATTATTATGTCCAAAGCCAGAGTTGCGCCAATTAACCCGCCCCATCCCGACCACTTTTCCACCACTGACTCCCCCCAATCCCGACCATTTTAGGAATTTTTTGGGGGGGGCTCAAACCTTCGCTTTTCGTGAAAAACATCGTAAATTCATAGAGAAATCGCTCACCTGAGGTTTAAAATACTCATTACAGGTAGGAGTACCTCCTTACCTTACTGGGTTTTCTATCAGGCTGGCACCAAAGAAAACGAGTTCTATGGGAGGATAACTATTTCACACCACTCAAAAACGGTATTTATTTATTTACTTGGTACGAATTTATATGTAGTACAAGAGTATATTGGTTTTCAAGCAGTAATATAGGCATTATAAGCATTGTTTCACTCACTAATACCTAACCTTTTTTTGCCACATTACCTGATCATCATTTCTAACTGTTTCTTCCTCTAATGCTATGTAAAGTTTGTCCTCCACATTGTCATTGATTGGGGAATCACTCTGGCCCTAAATTTCGTACCGTGGCATGACATGGCTATATGGCCAGGTCACTGATAACAGGTGAATTGCTGAGACAATGGCATGCAGGGGGGGGAGGAGGTCATGCTGGGTAAGGCATTGTCCCTGCCTGGCATCTTGTTGAGGAAGGTGTCACGTGTATACATACCAAAAATGACTAGCGAAAATTGAAAATTGTGCAAATTAGGGACCTTGCAATTTTTTCGTGTTTATGTACATCGATGGGATTGGGAGTGACAAAACGTGTGGACGTTAAAGAACGTCGACGGGACGCCGCGGGTTAAAGGAAGAACCCTACCTCAAATGGAATTGTCCTCCATAGAAGTATGAACTAAATTGGCCAGGTATTTGACCACTATTCTTGATACTCAGTTTCAGGATATCTATATATGGACTGACAGTGAGATCTGTCTTTACTTCATTTGCAATAGAGTGAAGACTATTAAAGAGCTGTCTTCCAAATTTAAATTTCTGCATGTATCCTCCAAACAAAACCCAGCCGATCTGCTCTTGAGAGGTTCGACTTTAAAGAGACTGATCAAAGATAATTTGTGGTTTAAAGGTCCCAAATGGTTACTCACTAAAGATTGGCCTAAGCAGAAACAGTATAGTATTGCTGAGGTTGGTGAAGAAAACTTGAATCCTGTAGTACCTGAACCAAAAGTAAATGACATTAGCAGACTCTCATCAACAAGACAACTTATTAACACTACTAAATCAGTTGTTAATTTTCTGAATAAGAAAGTGGGGTTTCAGAAGATTGATCCCATGCAATATTGGCTGAAAAGGATACAAAGGAATTATTATGGAGAGATATATGACCATTTAGGCCAAGGTACTAGGAACAAGAAAAAGCTGATAAGAGATTTAGGCTTGTTCTTAGATGGATGGGGTCTAAGTAGATGCCAGGGCCGAATAATAAAGGCTGATTTGCCTCTCCAAACTAGATATCCCATATTATTACCCAAGAGTGATTATTTCGTACAGTTACTTGCAAAGGAAGCCCATGATTTGACTCTTCACGGAGGTGTGCCGCAGACTTTGGCCCGAATACGGGAAAGATATTGGATCCCTAAGGGTAGACAGGTCATAAACGAATATCTCAAAAGTTGCATCACATGTAGGAGGTATGAACAACAACCATATGACAATCCAGGACCACCTGCCTTACCACAGGATAGGGTAAATGTAAGTCGGCCCTTCGAAGTAAATGGAGTTGATTACACAGGGGCTATAACTGTTATGGGTGAGGGAACTCCCCATAAGGTGTATATATCTCCGTTTACTTGCACCTACACAAGGGCAGTCCATCTAGAAATGGCAGAAGATTCAAGTTCAAAGACATTCCTGAACGTATATAGAAGATTTGCCGCTAGAATGTCTTGTCCTAATAAATTAATAGGCGACAACGGAACCAATTTCGTGGGAGCAGCACCTCTACTTTTAAATCTAATGAATGACCCAAAGGTTAAGTCGGCGCTGGGAATCCGAAATTGTACCTGGCAGTTCATAGCTCCAACAGCACATTGGCAAAATGGATTTACCATTCGAATGATTGGTATTGTGAAGAACTGCCTAAGGAAAACCTCCCACAGAACTAAGATCCCAAGAGAGGAGTTAAGAACAGTGATAACTGAAACTAAAGCTAGGGTTAACGATAGACACTTAACCTATCTAGATGACACTAGCAGTTCGACTGAGGCACTGACACCAGCTCATATGTTATATGGCAGAAAACTCCATTCAGTGCCTTGCGTGGATATCCAGGAAGTAGATAATCCCGCCACAGAAAATAATGAATTAGGACAACGTCTGCGGGAGGGATATCAATGTCTGAAAAAAGTATTGGACACCTGGAATAGACATTGGAGCGAAGAATATCTTTTGAGCCTACGAGAAAGATTTTGTGGGACTCAGGCTGCCAGAAACAAGTCTGTTATAAACATAGGAGATATGGTCTTAGTAACAACAGAACAACCAAGATTCCAGTGGCCATTAACTAAAGTGATCTCCACACACTCAGATTCAGAGTGGGTCCTGAGACTCGTAAAAATAAATTGTAGGGGACATACCAACATAAAAACTATTGATAAATTGGTACCCCTTGAGTTAAAGGCTACCAAGGAGACAGTGAATGGTGGAGACCAAATGGGTCAAGATGCGTGACCTAGAAGGGCCGCAACACAGGGTTCTCGAGCCCTATGGAGAGAACTCTTGGCTAAGGGTCACATTACATGATGCAGAGTATCATTTTTCGCCTGGCCCCAAAACTGTGGGAAATATTTTCCCCCAGACCGATTGCACGCCTTACTTTTTAAAATAGTCATCCCTGGTTAAAAGCAAAAGAAAACCTGGAGAGCGTTAATAACTATTCAAGAGGTTATATAACCCAGAGATTACGTTCTGTTTAATAATTCTTATTATTAATAAATTAAATGCTACAGCGTTTAACGCTTGTGGATAACTATGTAGTAAATACAAGTAATTACATTTGAAAGTTCTATTGACTTAAAATGTGTCTGTGTGGTAGATGACGTGTCTTGAGGATGAAAAGCCCTCACATAAAAAGCAGATGTGGGTTTAACATATTTACATAGATATAGGGAACATTTGGTTTGGCATTAGTTAAATTAAAACTAAGATTAATTTTCATTAGATTCGCCTTGTATATACCATGATGTAATCTATCTATCTATCTATTGCCAGACGCCTTAATCCCGTACAGGGTGACCACAAACAAATCGTCTCCACGTCGCCCTGTCCCCCGCCATTTCACTGCCTTGCTCCCAACTCACACTTCCTCTCTCTCATATAACTCTCCACTCCATCCCTCCATCTCATCCTCGGCCTCCCCCTCCCTCTCCCCCCCTCCACCTCACTCACATACACCCTCCTTGCCAGTCTCTCACCCTCCATCCTCTCCACATGACCAAACCACCTCAATGTGTTCCTCCTAACGCTTCCTATCACATCCACATCCACACCACAATGCTCCTTTTTATCCTCATTTCTCAGTCTGTCTCTCCATGTGACTCCACGGGCTCCTCTTAAATAACTCATTTCCCCTGCTCTCGCTCTTGACCTGTGTCATTCCAACAACGTCCAAGTTTCACTTCCATACGTTAGAGTTGGTATCACAATACTGTCATGTAGTAACTTTTTCACTTCCATGCTCACTTCCCTGTTTCTTATCACTGCTTTCAAAGAACCAGCAACCTTTCCTCCTTGTTGTACCCTTTCAAGCACTTCACCCTCCAAACTTCCATCCTTACTCATCACACTCCCCAAGTACTTAAACGTACTCACATTTTCCATTTCCTCACCATCCAGCCTCATTGTACATTCACTGACTTCACCTCTCTCAAAGACCATCATTTTACTCTTCCCTACATTCACCTTTAGATTCCATTTCTTACAAACTCTCCCAAACTCATCCACCAAGCCTTGCAGCTCCCCTTCGTTTTCACTTAACAACACAGTATCATCTGCAAACAACAGTACAGGGAATTTCCAAACACTACCCTCTCTCACTAGGGCCACTCCAACATCCACTGCCCTACCTTGTTTCTCTTTTATTACCCCATCCATGAACAAATTCAACAACCATGGAGACCTGATACATCCCTGTTTCAACCCAGCCTTCAAAGAGAAAAACTCACTCAGTTCACCATCCACACGCACTGCAGCCTTAGCACCATCATACATACTCTTCACAGCATTCGACAACTTCCCATCTACTCCATAATAATACTTTCCACAATCCTTGTCTATCCACCCTGTCATATGCTTTCTCCAAATCTATGAAGGCCGCTTACAACTTCTTTCCCTTCTCTAGAAACTTTTCCACTAAAGATCTAAGAATGAATATCTGATCTACACGACCTCTTCCCTTCCTAAAGCCTCCCTGTTCTTCTCCAGCTAATTCCTCTGTTATTTCCCTAACTCTGTCAATAAGTATCCTACCATACACTTTTCCTCTAATATGCTATAGAACTAGCCTGTGACCAGAGTCCTGCTTTTAGGCGGGACAGTCCTGCTTTTTGGACTTTCATCCAACTTTTTCTATTGTGACAAGAATGTCCCGCTTTTTGAACAAATTATCTTAATTGTCCCACTTTTAGAAACTTACTATTGCATTAGATATAACATGACCTTCTTTTATGAAATTAGGATGAATTAGAAAAATTATGCATAATCCTAACCAAATGAAGCACAGAATTATCAATATAAAATCTGTAATACTCTCTAGCTGGTAACTTTAGTCGGCCCATTCACTGTACCATACGGTCGGATTGTTTGGAGTTCGTATGAGACGTTAGTGTTTGATTAGCAGCCTCAGAGTTGGGTGCAGTGCGGCAGCGGTCTCTGTCACTCATATAAGTCAATATATACAGTATATATATATATATATATATATATATATATATATATATATATATATATATATATATATATATATATATATATATATATATATATATATATATATATATATACACACACACACACACACACACACACACACACACACACAGCACGCGCGCGTGCGCGTCCCACTTTTACCTTCAATAAATCTGGTCACCTTAAACCAGCCGTGGGTCTGTGTGTGTGTGTATTTTTGGCAGCTGACACTATACATTCAAATCGCACCAAAATTGGCACAAAAATCGCAAAAAATTCTCTGATGTGAAAAAACCTGGTCCGATCACGATTGAAAAACTTTTACTATATTTAATGAGTGATCACATTTTGACCCAAAAAAAGCTGCTCCCGAAGCCCGGCATAGGACCTCCGTAGAATTTTTTGGACAGAAGTAGAACTAAAATAAATTAGCAGCAACCGTGTGTCTATGTATGTACGTCGAACTTGCGTTCAGACAACTTGGGTTCCATTCCTGAAGCTGCAAATAACACGATCAATTGGTTAGCTGCAAATAATCCAGGACATAAACGCGAGAGCCCTCCCCTGGAGCAAGTGCGAGGGGCCCAAAGGGCCCATGAGCACTTGTTGCACACTAAGAAGTCAAATGCCCCTATGATTACCACACACTTCTTTTTCCCCTTTTCCTTTGTAATTAATTAATAGTTGGCACCTCTATAGTTCTATGAGGAATTAGAGGCTCGCCATGTTAGTCACATTGCTCCTAGATCTGGTTCAAGTTGCATGCTGTAAATATGCACCTCAAGGACCCTTGGCAGCCCAGGCAACCGACCTAAACATTAGGCCTGTCATCATCTGTTGTCCGACTCTTTCTAGCTAAGTAACCTTTACGACTTGGCCAAATCAATGAGGAACTAGCTAAGGAGACAGGAGAATAATAACTAGGTGAGTTGAAATATCAGTTTCACCTAATCCTCCTAAGAGACGTATGTGAATTTACTTAAGGTCGTGTTAGACTAACACTCGTCAGACAAAGAAGTGTATAAAAAATTTCTCACATATCCCTTGTTGAAGAAATAAACTATAAGCTACAAACTCCAGTACTAATCTTTATCTTTCTCCTGTCATCGACTACAAGTAAACTGAGTTTATCTCCTACAAATCCACTCACTGTCTACTACAGCTCGGCTGCGACTGCGATATAATCAACTGCAAATCTGATACAGGAAAGTCTAATTTAGGTAAGGTTAGTTGGTTAAGCTTTGTCTGCTATTGGTTTGGAAGAACAAAATAGGTTAGATTAGATCAGGTTAGATGAGAATTGGTTAGGGTTAGTCAGTTACAGATATATTGGTGTGTTACATCTGGGCTCCGTTAATTTGGTTAGGCGAGTTTACTTAGTGGGTTAGATTGGTCAACTGGATTTAGTTTTGTTAAGATAATCTGCCTGGGTATGGCTAGAAAGAGTTAGGTTGTTTTAGTTTGTTAGAGACAGGTTTGATTTGGTTAGTCTGTCTGGGTTGATTATTTTTGCTTAAGTAAGATTAGATTGCTTTTGAGCGTGGTATGGTTCTGTCAGAGTACATTAGTCTCAGACTTTGCATGTTAGTGTTAGGTTAGGTTAGATTGGGTTAATTTACCCTATGTTAGATTAGTCTGTTAGAGTTTAGACAGATCTGAGTACGTCAGAATAAGTTAATATATTGGAGTTTGGTTAGCTTGGGATAGATTAGGTAAATTTAGGCAAAGTCTGAATAGTCTGTTTGGTCAGATGAATACAGCAGATTAAGTTAATCTGTTAGAGTTTGTTTAGGTTTGGTTATACAGTTTTCGGCAGGCGAAATTAGATACAGCTTTATTTTGTTTCATTATGTTAGGTGTTCGGTTAGTCTGTTGTCTCGTTACCATCATTTGCCACATAGCTAGGCTTCCAAGTACCGGCTTCAGTGACGTGACGGGTGGTAGATCTTAAAATTGCTACTCAAGAGAGGCATTTCGAGGTGGGATAGATAAACAGGCTGCATCTGTACTCCACTGGAAAATATACATATATATATATATATATATATATATATATATATATATATATATATGAATTGGGTATGTAAAAATAAACTCCTTTACTCAGTGTATTTTATTTTCAAAAACATAATTATTGAAACGGAGAGAGTCGTATAACATGAATATTTCGATATACCCATCGGTAACCCCCACGCTGCCAGAGATCGGTCCTACTTAGAAGTTAATCATCTGGAGGGGCCGAGAATTAAAACAGTAGTGGTTTTCTATTTCATATACTTTGATTTCGCAATATACAGTGATAATACATATACATTAAAATTTACACACGTAAATTTATATACTGGTATTGGAATGTAAAATAAAAAAAAGAATCATTATTTCTAATAAAAACTTCATTCTAACAGAAAGCCTCTAATAATGAAGCGGTGCGCTATACAGATTGTACAGATTCTGTTCGAAAAACATAAACTCAATAATGATGGCAAAAATATTTTAAAAATCAGATGTGTATAAAGATGTGGAAAAAGAAAAGTACATCACATTTTGATGTAAAACAAATGTAATAAAGTGAAGCTTTTGAAACTACAGTTTTGTCCTGTTATTCATATTTATAAAAATAAAGAGAAAAAATATATAATACTGTCTATAAAACTGCCATAAAATAGAAATATATGCAACTATACAGTTTCCTTCTGACATTAAAATCTAGAACATTAGGGCCTAAAAGTATGACGTACATGCAAATCATTTAAGTACAAAGGGGGAAAAAAAGTACAATAATGAGATCTATAAAACATGATGTTTAAGTAATACAATGTACAGTACATAACAGTAAAGTAATAAAAAATATGCATTAATGACATAAATATAACATCTACTCATAAGATATAAATAATCACCTTAAAAAAAAAAAAAAAAAAAAAATGAGTAATGAATGTTAAAAAACAGGGATCCACTCAGTCAAAAGCTTAGAAGAGATCAGTGAAAGTAATGAGTCCAAAAATTTTATTTTTTGAGTATTCATGCATTATTTTCTTCAGTATAAAACATATATCAGTAATTCACTTTATCGTTTTAAAGCCAAACTGCCTGCAGTTAAGATTATCTTTTATTGCTCGCCTTTAAAAGGTGGAAAGATAATGTTTTTGCCCGTGTGTGTGTATGTGTGTGTGTTACCATTATATCTCATGAAGGGCTTGAGTTATCAGCGTGAAACCTTCAGGGAATCAAGATATGGCCAAAATCTTAGCCGAGTTCGAAAATGGGCACTCGGGGTCAAGGTCATGGTCATCAAAATGGCTTCCAAAGGTCAACTAGTTTTTATTGCCCACCTTTAGCACCTTTATATCTCATAAACGGCTTGAGCAATTAACATGAATGCTTCAGGGTATCAAGACATGGCCAGAATCTTGGACTTGGCCAAAAATGCTTCAAGGTATCAAGACATGGCCAGAATCTTGGACTTGGCCAACAGCATATTCTGGTAGGCGAGTAGCATTTGGCTCCCGAATGATTTTCTTTCATCAAGTATTATTTTGTAGTAAATGAATTTCCAGTATCATTAATAGACAGGAAGATTGTATCACTGGACCGTAATTATTTGAGTTGGTAATATTCCCTTATTTATTTTTGATGACTGGAGAAATAGTACGTTTTAAAAGTTCATTTGGTACATAGCAGTGAACAAAGCAAGCAGCGCAAAAATTAGGTAATGCAGATAAAATATCTTCTGCGACATTCTTAAGAAAACATGAACGAATGCCATCATGGGCCATAACAGGCTTTAGCTGTTAAATGGCATTCTTTAGTAGTAGTAGTAGTAGTAGTAGTAGTAGTACAATAATCCTTTTGAGACCCGGATGGCCAAGTCCCAGTTTCGTTTGCACGGAGTGACTTATGCTGGAAGTTACCATTCCGCTCAGTGCACATGCGCCGTTTGGCCGCTTAGCTTCGATTTTGAAAGTATCCACATGTTATCTCAAATTTTGTGCCATTTATCAACAACATTGTATGAAATACATGTGTCAGGAAGATCGTTGGATGTCTTATCGACCTGTAGGTAACTATAGGTCGATATATGGATATATATAAATAAAGATGTATATGTATGGTACAGGCAGATTGTGAAATTAGTCATTTCGTGAATTAAGATTACTTTAGTTTAGGTTGATCTAGGATAAGGTTAGGTTAGGTTAATTTAGGCTTAATAGAAAAGGGAACGGTAACTTTCAGCATAATGTCACTCCGTATATACGACACAGGACACCCCAAGTCCCAGACATTTGGGATCGGGTCCTTGGACATAAAAAATGGCCAAAAAATTAAAAAGTGAAAAAAAAAAAAAGCCGATATGTGTTCATCCCTACTTTAAATTTGCCATGTGGTGACGAACAGCTGTGTTTTGGCACATAGTTCCTAAAACGTCTGCTAGAGCACCCCTGCATCCTCCCCAGTTCCAGCCTACCTACTGTCGTCACTGCACGTTTCTTGCCATGGCTATTTTTGTGAATAACTGCAACACCTTGCCACTAGACCACATGGGAATTTACAGTGATGTACAGTGTTAAGAAATTAGAATTCACAGTGCAAAGAATTAAGCGCAGAGTGCAACACTGGGGTGTTGCAACTGGAATGGCACAAGTACGAACAGAATGTGCAGTGTTAAACAATTATAATTCACAGTGCAAAGGATTAAGTGCAGCACAACACTGGATTACTGTACTAGCTTCAAGTGCACCTTCACCACGGTCAGAGCCATAGAGGAGGCGAGCTAATCTTCATGATGGCCATGGACGTGTCGTAAGTATCCTGTACACTGCTAAATATTTTCCATGTTCACTTCTAATTTCTCATTCTCTGGTTCCTTCCCATTTATTTGATGGTTTCTGTCCCTTATTTGTGTCTATATGGTCTTAGCCCCTAAAGTACTAACAGGATCGATCGATCCTTTTTCAGGATTACGCTAGATGCCGGATGTGATTGATTGAGGACCCCTTGTAAAAAAAATTGTGGATGCTAGGCTTCGGCCCAGTTGTGAAGTATATCGATGCAAACCAATGAGAACTAAGTCCTGAGTAGGGATGGGGGAGGAACAGGGCCCCTACCCATGGTGGGGGGGTTGATACCCCCACCGCCCTCTCGCCACCTTCTTCTACCCCAATACCTATGTTCCTTCTCTCCCTCCCTCACCTCTGTCTGCCTCCTGCTCCCTCCCTCCCCCTCCCAAACCAACCTTCATCACGCCACCGTGGTTCCCCACCTTTCCCCCCTCCCTGTCTCCCTGGGGAGGGTTATATCCCTCCTACCCACCCTCCACACCCTTGTACTCCCTCCCTGCCTGTCCTCTTTGTCTTGTGGTGTCTGTCTCCCACCTCTATACCCCCATACCACCCCTCCAGGCCTCTCCCCATCCCACTTCCACCCCCCACCTGCCCACCACCTGTAGTATGCCATCCACTTACCTCTCCCCTCCCCCCCCTAGAGTATTATGTCATTGTTACTATTCATGCCATGTGTTTTCATTCAATACCAGATCATTGTTTGTGTAATAGCTTATACCGGTGTACGAAACATAGAATGTATGTTTTTTTCATGTATGTTTTTTATTTTGACATCTACACAGCTATGAGGGAAGGGGACAGGGGGAGGGAAGGTGGGGAGGGGAGAAGTGTTGGGGGAAAAGGTGTTGGGTGTGAGTGAGGAACACCGACATAATTATTTTGTATGCTATTGTTTGAAAAAAAAGAAAATGAGCTGGAAAATTCTAAAGGGGGGTAGAGGAGGTTTAACCCCTAGCTTTTTTTTTTCCTTGAAATTCTTATAGCTACTTGATTTAACAGCTCTGAGGGGAGGGGATGGGGGGAAGGGATGAGGGGAGAGGGGATAGTGGAGTGTGTGAGTAACACCAAGAAAAAGATTTTGCATGCTTTTGCTCTTTTTTTTTTTTTTGGAGGGGGGACAGCTACACAGCTATGAAGGAGGGGGACGGGGGGAGGGAAGGTGGGGAGGGGAGAAGTGCTGGGGGGGGGGAAGCGTGTTGTGAGTGAGTGAGGAACACCGACATAATTATTGTGCATGCTATTTTTTGAAAATAAATTGAGCTGGTAAATTCTGAAGGGTGGGGATAGGGGTGGAGAGGGGTAGCTCTAGCTTTTTTTCCTTTTGAAATTATTACAGCTACTTGATTTGACAGCTCTGAGGGGAGGGAAGGGGGGGGGAGGGGTGAGGAAATAGGGTGCTGGAGTGTGTGAGTAACACCAAGGAAAAGGTTTTGCATGCTTTTGCTCATTTTTTTTTATTTGGACAGCTACACAGCTATGAGGGAAGGGGATGGGGGGAGGGAAGGTGGGGAGGGGAGAAGTGTTGAGAAGGAAGGGTGTTGGGAGTGAGTGAGGAACACCGACTTAATTATTGTGCATGCTACTGTTTGTTTGAAAAAAAAAAAAAAAAAAACGAGCTGGAAAATTCTGAAGGGTGGGGCTAAGGGAAAAGGGGGGTAGGGGGAAGGGAAGGAAGAGAGGGGGGGTGATGGGAGTGGGTGAGGAAGGTCATGGGAGGGAAGAAAAGAGGGAGGGATGGGGTGGCAGCGCTAGAAAACTGGAGTCGCCCCACCTGGAAGGGTACTTTTGGCTCTATTATTTCGGATTTTGGAGGGAGTACTGTAGTTGTAGTAGTAGTTGTAGTAGTAGTAGTAGTAGTAGTAGTAGTAGTAGTAGTAGTAGTAATAATAATAATAATAATTAGAAAACTGTAACTGTGAGAGGCAGTTGCTGATCTCCACCTAGGAGAATATTGCTCAACCAAATTTTTTTGTTATTAGTCAAAACCTGTTAGTGAAACTGCCACCAAAAAATATATTAGACCCGTCCAGGACCAGATAAAACTTCTACAGCCAAGAGATGCCTTATTTATTTTTTGCTTTTTCCTGTATGGAAACGTAATTATTGAAATATCGTAACGCCATGCATGAATGACCTTTAATTTTTTTTTCAATACAAATTTTGGAAAATAATTTCATCACAGGATTTTGCTTCATGTTCATGTATTTATATAGTTTTAGAGTCAAATGAGTTTGAAAATTATGATTTTTAGACATTTTTGGACCTGTGACCTTGAAAAGTAGGTCAGGGTCACTGAAACTTGTTCTTGTTAACAACTTTAAACCTGTTGGTCAAAGTGTTACCAAAAAGTATACAGACATGGCCCAGGACAAGACAAAACTTCTAGGTCTAAAAAGTGCCTCATTTGTATTTTGGTTTTCTTGTGTGGAAGAGCAATTGTGAAGTGTTAAAAAGCAGAGGGTACGAAATATTGTAATATCACGCATAAATGACCTTCAAGTTCATTCTATACAAATGTTTGGAAAATATTTTTATAACGGGAATTCCACCCATGTTCATGTATCTATAATAGTTTTGGCGTAAGATGAGGTTGAAAATTCATTATTTTTGGACATTTTTGGACCTGAGACCTTGAAAAGTAGGTCAAGGTCACTGAAACTGGGTCAGTGTAATATGGTCAGGGTGCTGCACGAGTACGTCCTCAATAAGTATGCTGAAAATCGGAGACGAAAAGTGATGGAACAACACCACAACAACCAGCACCACCACTACCAACAACAACAACAATAATAATAATAATTATTATTATTATTACTATCATTATTGTTATTATAGTACTGTAAAAATAATAATAATAATAATAATAATAATAATAACACTGTGTAACAAACTCGAAATAATTTTTTGTTCATGTTGATTTTTATGCTATTTCTGATCAGTGTCAAAGTGTAGATTCTGAATATGCTATTTGTTTTTGTGTAGATCTAGAGTTATAGGAATTATGCAACAACATATGTATCGTACAAAGACAGGAACTGCAACTTGTTATAATTTCGAGAATGTTGAGAATGGCAAAGATTTTATATATTTCCGGATGTATTGAACTTGCAGCCCAGCGAATATGCCAGCCGTCACCTTTGCCACACTCAACTTGGGAAACATTGATCGGATATGCAGAAATGCATCGCCATCCTTGTCGATGGCTACCACAAATTGTTGCACTAGACCGAGTTTTATGTGCAGCGGCGGTAGCAATACCTTCTCTCTGGAGATCAGTGGGGCTCTCAGAACAGTGCACGAGCCTGGTGTGAGACTCTCTCTCAGAGAACAGTCTTTCCTCATGAAATGTTCTCCATCGCTCCAGCTGTACCACAAGCATAAAAAACATGAGCACTTCGTATAACCGCCTTCCATTCCAAGTAGGAACGAAATCATTTTGAAATCCCCACAAACTTCCCAACTGTGATCTGAGTACTTGATCTTTGTCAATCAAATCTTCAAATTCTCATAGCCTTCTTTCATTTCCACAGAATGTACAATTGGAATTGATGGGAATTCGTTGCCGTTATGCAAAAGTACAGCTTTTAGGTTCTTCACAGAACTGTTTATGAAGAGTTGCCATGCTGAAGCCTTGTAATGCACTCCCTTGGCTTGGAACAAACCCCTAACATCAAAACAATAACACAATGAGGTTTCTTCACAAATTTGATGAAGGATGCAAACTTGCCGTGGCAATTCCTATAACTCAACTTGCAACTGGGATCCAACAAGTTCCATTCAATTAGACGTGATGCCAGCGGCTCAGCACTGGACTTGGTGAGTCCTAAATCTCGGACCAAGTCATCCAGTTCTTGCTGACTGGGAAAGTGTGGAGTGTCTCCAGAACATTCTCCAACATACGTTTCATCATCACTTTCCCCTCCATAACTGACAGTATCATCATGGTCAGAGACAACTTCCGCGACTGCAGCAGGGACAGGAACCGCCAGCTCATCGTTGTGAGGCACTGGAGAGATCGAAGAAGGCAAAGTTGGATATACAATGATCTTTCTGCTCTTAACGCTCTTCACACCACTTTTATCAACCATGCAAAAATAACAATCGTCGTGGTGGTTGGAAGGCTCTCGCCACACTCTCGGAACTGTGAAAGGCATCTTCTTTCTAGCTCCTCGTAGCCAAGCTTCAAACACAGAGCGACAGCTACCACAAGTGTAGTGTGGAGCCCAATCCATATCTTGATAATCAGCCCATTGCCACAACAAAATATGCTTTGTATGCACGAGCCAATTTGGTATCAAGGTGGATTTTGTGTTTGATCATCTTCGGTCCTATATATTCTTCACACACGGAACAAAATGTATCGGCTGCCAGCTTGCATGAACGTCTACTGGTCATTCTCATCAAATGAAGCACTTTTAGGAACAGCTCAAAAACACGTCGACCAATCAGACTAGCAACAAGAGACTAGCTCATTGAATGAACTGACTCAATCCGCGTTGCATGACACAATAATGGTCATATCAGCAACATCTGCGTAGATGCAGATGGTGTGTGTGTGTGTGTGTGTGTATGTGTGTGTGATGTGTTAAGTGATACGTCAGCCACCACATTGGCATGTGGTAACAAGACTGGAAATAAACCATTGCCAATTGTTGACAAAAAAAAACTAGAGATAGACAAACAAAACATATATCACTGGAATCAGCGTTGAAAACTGAGTCTAACAAGACCAAAAAAATTGAATAAACAGATTCTTTGTTAGACAGTGTAATGGATACTAAGATCTCCACCTATTTTAATAGGTGTAGATCCAGTATTATTACCACCCGCGTTGTGAAGTGAGCGGAGTGGTAATGTTTTCAGTTGTGAGGTTGGATGGCTGGCTTTTATTATGTGTTTTACATCCTGCATTTGCATCCAGTCAAAAATGGAGGTGCAAAATTATGTGCCGAGGAAAAACTTTCCAGTTACGCGTGTGTTGAGATCCCATTGTAAGATGGCTTCTGGTTATTATTATTATTATTATTATTATCCCAACCAATATTCCATATGGTAGGGTATAGAAATTGCCCCTGTCCGTCTGTCCATGTTTCTGTCCAGGCCTGTATCTTTGGAAATTACCTGGTGGGTTGGCTTCATATCACACAGAAAGAGTATGTGTCGTAGTTGATGCCTGTATATGTAAAGCGACCATGTTGTCTGTACTTTACGAGCTAAGATCATATTAGAGTTAAGCTGGTCATGTCTACTGGAGGTTTCAGTCTGACCTGCACAAAGAATCTAAAGGTGAAACTCACCGGACCGATTCGTAAGAGTTATATTTCTTGCATGAGCCCTAGTTTTAGCCCCTATATATGAAATTGCCATAATTATTAGTGCATATCTATACATTCTTTACCACATTATTATTATTATTATTATTATTATTAGTAGTAGTAGTAGTAGTAGTAGTATTCTCATCGGGCTGAAAGAGGTAACTTGTTTGCAGCATCTTTGGCTCTTCTTGATACCTTCAGTAGCCTACGGAGAAACCTGTTGTGAACTATTTTAGCCCTTACCAATTAAGTTCATCAGCTTAGAGAACCTCTGGTAGGGAAATGGTGTGTGAAGGCTGCATTTAACCTCTCCAGTTTGAAAAGTACGTCCATAGCTATATGAAGTCTTCAAGATATTTTTTAAAAATGACAAATTGACATCTTCGGCCTGAAGGGGTTTACCATAAGCCACAAAAAAAGTCTCTCCATAGGTGGATAATAATTATAAACTCAGTTGCTGTAACTCTTCGACTCTCAGAATTTCTTTTGACTGAACAAAATCGTCTGGTGTCAGCCTAAATAAAATTCCTAGGGGTACCGGTATCAGAGAAAGGGTTACTCGAGATAGTTTCTGACGTCTTTGTTTACTACAATTTCTCTCAGGTGCACAAAATCTTCCAGTAATAACTCGAATAAAATATCCAAGTGTATTAACAGCAACGAAAATGTGTACATTTGCTATCTCCGGGTGATTACGCTCCCTTAGGAAGGATTTGAAGTGTTGACGGAGCTAATTATGGTTATGGACCCCCCCTCCCTCCCAGTTCGTAAACCCTCCCCCACGTTGAATAATGAGTGAAATTCAGTACTGGCTCTACTTTTACTTAGACTAAAACTGGCTTCTGTCCATCTTGAATGCTGAGTTATAACAACAAATTAACATTAAAATATAATGCTAGTAACGAAGTGCTATGGAAAGGACGCAGATTCCCAGCAATGTCATTTTTTTTCTTTGATCTACGTAAAAAAAAAAAAAAAATCTGCAGAAAGATGAAACTCTGGGCCAAGTTAAGGTGAAAGAGGTAAAGATACGAGAGTTTCAGTGTCCTTCACTTAATGTCCTTATGGTGTGGTGTGATTGGGTGCTGTTTTTTTGTGGTGTGGTGTGGTATGGTGTGGTGTGGTATGGTGTGGTGTGGTATAAAGTGGTGTGGTATGGTGTGATGTGGTATAAAGTGGTGTGGTGTGGTGTGGTGTGGTGTGGTGTAGTGTGTTATAGAGTGGTGCGGTGTGGTATAGATTAATGTGGTGTGATGTGGTAACAGGGGATATAACCTTGGAAGAGGTAGCAAAATCTATAAAGGAGTTAAAGAATTTTAAGGCCCCAGGAGAGGATGGAATATTTCCTGAAATGCTTAAGATAGAAAATGTTGAGTTGTTGAATGCGCTTTTGAAACTTTTTAATGTGGCTTGGTATAATGGTGGAATTTCAGAAGAGTGGAAAAATGGAGTGATTTTAAAAATACCAAAAAAGGGAGATTCAAGTGTGTGTGGCAATTGGAGGGGGATAACTTTGACACCTGTAGTTGCAAAAGTCTTTTCCAAAATCTTGTTGAACAGAATAGAGCCAGTAATTCATAAAATTTTAAGAGAAGAACAAGCGGGATTTAGAAAGGGTCGAGGTTGTAATGATCAGATTTTTATTGTAAAGCATCTAATGCAACAAGCTAATGAGATGAAAATGCCGCTTAGTATATATTTTGTGGATCTTGAAAAGGCGTTTGATAGTGTTTCACGTGGAGCTATGTTGAAAATTATGAGATTCTACGGTATATCAGAAAAGTTTGTAAATTTTATTAGAAGCCTGCATGAAAGTACATTTTGTAAGGTAATGGTGGGTGGTTCTTTGAGTGATCCATTTGATGTTAGGTCAGGAGTGATTCAAGGAGGAGTTCTTTCGCCACTGCTGTTTGTTTTGTTTATGAATTATGTTATGAGAAAGGATGTAGGGAGAACAGGTGCAGGAATTGACTGGAAAGAAAATAAGAGGCCGATGGATTTGGACTATGCTGATGATCTGATTTGCGGAAGTATTTACGAGATGCAAAAGGTGCTTCATTGTCTGGTGGACGAAGGAGGGAAAGTGGGTTTGGTAATAAATTGTGGAAAGACTGAAATTTTTAATATGAACGTGGAGAACCAAATCGATTGTGAAATTGGGAATAATGTGGTGAAGAATGTAGAAAACTTTAAATATCTGGGAACGATTGTATCATCTAACGCAGTGGTTCTTAACCTTTTTTGAGTCACGGACCCCTTCGCGAATCTAGTGAAAGCTATGAACCCCTTCCCTACACAAATGCACATAAGCACAAACACAGCGTTTTGCATGCAATGAATGTACTTTATTTTATTTGAAAACTACCTCACGCAGTGTATGACATACACAAAGTATAAAACTGTCTTTACAAAGAATTGTTTCCCACTCTATCATAGAAAAGCTAATGGCCACTCGATGAAAAAATTAAATACATCCAACTTGTGCAAATTAAGCATAACAAAACTTTAATTCTCCCCAAAAGTTCATTTCAGTGACAGGGTTGTTGTTTGGCTTGAATAAGAAGATGAATTTGTGGAGTGGTCTTTAACAAGGAAACACGCATGTCATCGTTGACATCCAGTTGATTTCTACTTTTCGTTTTGATAGAAACAAGCGCTGAAAACCCTGACTAACAAAGATATGTAGTAGCAAACGGAATCACAGCACCCATAGCTCTCTTTGTCAGACGGGGGTAGGTTAGTGTCAATGAACACCAGAATTCTTCAAGACTCCTCGATTTTTTTTTTTTTTTTTTTTTTTTGTCTGTTAATGATGTCAAACGGCATCATGAAATTGTTCTAAATTATTCTGACCTTCACGGACCCCCTGAAGCTCATCCACGGACCAGCAAGGGGTCCATGGACCCCAGGTTAAGAACCCCTGATCTAACGGATCATTAAACAAAGAAATTGAGGAGAGGATTAGACAGGCTTGGCGAGCTGTTGGAATGTTGAAATTTGTTTAGAATAATAATATGCTTTCGGTACATACTAAAGTGAAAATTTACAAGTCCATGGTTAGACCAATTTTAATTTATGGGCATGAAATATGGTACAGTACAATTGCAACAGATCAAAAAGTATTAGGATTTGAGAATAAAATACTGAGAAGGATTCTTGGGCTAAAGTGGCAAGACAGAGTTACAAATGAAAGAGTAAGGGATATTACGAGAGTGGAACCAGTTAATGAATCTGTGAGACTGTCTCGCTGGAAGTGGTTGGGGCACATATACAAAAAAGAAGGCAGTTTAATACGGGATGTGCCAGAGTGGACTGCTAGAGGAAGAAGAGGTAGAGGTAGGCCGAGGGAAACCTGGTTGAGGACAATGAAAAGAGAAGCAGGAGAGGAATGTTGGTGGGACCTGAAGGAGATGGCAAGAGACAAATATTGGTGGAGAGAGTTCATCGAGGCCCTATGCATCCCGTGGGGTGCCACAGGAAATGATTGATTGATTGATTGATTGATTGATGTGGTACAGAGTGGTGTGGTGTAATGTGGTATAGAGTGGTGTGGTGTGATGTTGTTTAGAGTGGTGTGGTGTGATGTGGTATAGAGCGGTGTGGTATGATGTGGTATAGAGTGGTGTGGTGTGGTACTGAGTGGTGTGGTGTGCTATAGAGTGGAGTGGTGTGCTGTGGTATAGAGTAGTGTGGTTTGATGTATAGAGTGGTGTGATGTGGTATAGAGTGGTGTGATGCGGTAGAGTGGTGTGGTGTGGTGTGATATAGAGTGGTGTGGTGTGAGAGTTCACTAAAGCCACTGAAGTTGAACTCCAGCGTCCAAAAATCATTAGACAGAGAGAGAGAGAGAGAGAGAGAGAGAGAGAGAAGAGGAGAGAGAGAGAGAGAGAGAGAGAGAGAGAGAGAGAGAGTCGCTCCTTGAGATGTTCCCGCTTTTGAAACAATATAAAACTAGAAGGGCACTCAGTTCAGCGCATCTCTCCGACAAGGGCAACGTAATATCCAAACCACTGTTCACATATTGTGCAGTGTATAATTATATGCATGTACTATTTTTTACCAATTTATTTGTAATATACTTGACAACTGCCAATATAGCCATTTTATATTGGATCATTTCTAACAAACTTTTAAATCAATTTTGTGAATTAATATTAAGAAACATAACAAGCACACTTTATAAACAAGGGAAGAGCAATTTCTAAACCATTCTTCAGAATGGGTTAGGGTTTCTCATCACTGATTAGGGTTTCACAAAATGTGTTTTCTGAATGCAGAATATGTAATACGAAGCGGATCAGTCCCTAAAGTTAACTGAGTGTTCCCTGGGACTTTGGCTATCTACCCTTCAAATTTGATCCAAATCTTTCATTTAGTTTTGAGTAATCCTGCTAACAGACAAACAAACAAACAAACATGGGTGATAATATACTCTACATGTTGAAGAGATAAAGAATGCGTCACGGGATTAAAGTAGTTCATTTAACTGGACGAAAACACAAACCGTGGCAATATCATGCCATTGTGACCGTAACCCTCACAGCCCGAGTATTCTGTATATATATATATATATATATATATATATATATATATATATATATATATATATATATATATATATATATATCTATATATATATATATATTGTATTATTGTGCGAGCCTATGAACGCAGAGGGAAATCCCAGAAAACTTTGCTCAGTCCTAACCGCCCTTGTGAACACTCCAATTGGAAAAGGTTTTCAAAATGTTTGTCAGTGTTTCATGAGTGACTGTCATTCTATACTATGCAGCGTATTGCTGAGCGAAGTTAGTACAGTACAGTAAGCCCCCACGCTTGGCGATCCAATTAGTCTGGCGAAACTACCGCCAAATGAGAATTTCGCCAAACGCGAGTTCTTTTTACCATATAAAGTGCCTCAATCAGTCTTTGGTCATTGCCAAAGTCCCCCTTTTGACCCCTAAAACACCATCTTTCGAGCTGAAATAAAATCTTTTGCCTTCACATATTAATACACATGTAGAAAACAGACCAATAAACAATAAATAAAGCTAATAAGACATGATATAAAGGTTGTAACTAACCGTAAATAGAGTGAAGATAGGCTTGCTTGGCTGGGGACGTCGGAGTGGCAGTGGGGGCAGCTTAGTTGCTACCACCACTTTCCTCATCACTCTCCCCCTCCTCCCCCATAACCCCCTTAGCAACCATTTGTCTCGCTTGATCATCCACTTCATCGAAGGCAGAAAAGTCAGCATCCAGCTTAAAGAGGGCAGCGAAGCTTGGCTGGGGAGGTTGGGGAGGTTGGGGTGGCTGGGGAGGTTGGGATGGCTGGGGAGGTTGCGGCTGTTCTTGTGGCTGTTCTTGTGGCTGCTTTTGGGGCTGTTCTTGTGGCACATCGAGTGGGGGGGGGGTTATCAATGATTTCACAGTTATCATCGTCTACGGGAATGGTGGCAATGACGTCTTGGATATTGCGTTGTCTGTCCAGATTCTCTAAGAAAAACTTTGTTATTTTTGCCTGCTTTGACATTTTCAATTTTTCTTGATATTGTTCTTGGAACACTTCAATCAGCTGGCCCAGAAAAACTTTGGTTTTGTTCTCTAAATCATCACCACGTACCAATGCACAGAGCTCCTCCCTCATTGTGTCACAAATGCTCAACGCTTGGGATAAGATACGTGTGGTGATTTGTGGTGGCTGGCTAGGAGGAGTTTCAGTTGTTTCCTGTTCCATTTCTTCGTCAGCTTCCATCATTTCCACAAGTGTTTGCTCCTTTTTTCCTGACCCCTTTTCTACCATCTCACACACACCTTCCCTGTCCACTGTCTCCATACCTGGTACCTGCTGAACAGCCTGCATAGTCGTGCGTAATAAATCTTCACTGCGTTGCCTCTCTTCTCTCTCCAGCTTTAGATGTGGCAGAAGCGAATTCCAGGCGTGTTCGATTGTGTTCTTCGTTATCTCCCTCCACGAAGTGCACATTAGGTCTACAGCCTGCTTAATTTGGAATTGCTTCCAAAACTGTTTGAGGCTAACAATGGTTCCTGGTGGGACGTCTCGTAACTCTACCACGTCTGCAGCACGGGATGTGCTGGGCTGGGGGGAGAGAGGAGAGGGGGCAGGGAGGGTGGTAACGGTGGCAGCCGTGGCGGCAGTATTACCAGATTCGTCACCTGACTCCTCGCTGCTGCTAACCTCATCTTGTATGTTTTGAAGTTCTGTCCGTTTATCAGTCATTTCCCCTCATCTTCTTATGCAGATGCCCATAAAATATGAGCTTTACATTTGCAATTAACTCCTGGTCGAGCGGCTCAAGCTTCGAAGTTGTATTTGGGGGAAGAAAAACAACCTGGACTGCGGGGTGCCTGTCAACTAGATACTGGGCATGTCCGGGGGCATTATCAAGGAACAGAACAACCTTAAATAGGCCTTGGCATCCGGAACAAAGTGGTTGTCGAACCACTCAACGGACAAAGCTTGTGTCATATAGCCACTGTTGTTATGAAGCCAATAGCAGTTGGGTAGGTTTTTCATATTGCAGTTTCTGAACGAATGGGGTTTGGCATGCTTATATATAACCAGAGGTTTCATTTTGCAGTCCCCAGACGCATTGCAAGTAAACAGCACACTGAATTTGTCCTTGGCTAATTTTTTACCAGGCGCCTGTTTAATTTCCTTTGGGATAAAAGTCGACGAAGTGGTACGCCGCCAATAGATGCCAGTCTCGTCGCAGTTAAACAGCTGATGCGGTGAATAGTTGCCATCCATGACGATTTTTTTAGCTACTGGTATGTATGCTTCAGCTGCTGCTGCATCAGCTGAAGAAATCTCACCTTGGTATTTTGCATGCTTTAAAGCACACCTTTTTTTGAACCTCTGCAGCCACCCCTTCGATGCAGTGAATGGAGGGGGGTTTTTAACACCTTTTCTTTTACACACACCAGCGTAATATTCCTGCGCAGTTTCCCTGATCTGGATCCCGTCCACACTCACTCCTTCCCTCAGTCTTCGACTTAACCACTGAAAAACATAGTGTTCTGTTATCACCAGCATATGATTACGCAAAGTTTGTTCTCTCATAGCCCAATGCGGACCATGCTGGCCCTGCCCAGCTGAACCCGGTGTACAGGTAAAATATTTCCGAGCACTTTCACATTGTTTTTTAATATCCTCTTTAGCCTTTCGTAATCTCCTCACTGTTGACTCTGGCACATGTAACGCTCTCACTATGTCACAGTTCCTGCTTCCTTCGTCTATCATCTTGATAATTTTCTCCTTTTCATTCACACCGTACGATTTGTGATGCTTTCCTCGCCTGTACTCACGCTTTTCAACCCGTTTCCCTCGCCCACCTTCGTCCTTGCCGCCACCACCATTGTCCTTACTCCCCCCCGTACCACCTGTTGCGCTGGTAGAGGCCATGTTGGCGGGAAATCGCCAGAATTCGTTCCCAGGAGCACAGAATAGACGCTAGCACAACCGCTCGCACTGCGTTCTGGTTGGTCTGACGTCACCGGGCAGCCGTGTGGTTCAACGTGCGGCCGCCAGGGGACCGCCAAGTTTGAATTCAAATCGCCAAGCGCGCATTCGGTGGTCCGTGGCCACCCTACCGCCAAAAGTGAGTTTCGCCAAGTTTAAATTTGCCAAACGCGGGGGCTTACTGTATTTATATATTATTCGTTCTGTCCCTGTAACGACTGGGGCAGGGAAGCCACACTCACTTTCTGTGAACATGCATTGTCACACTGTGTTGCCACACGTACGATAATTATCGTACATGTACGATATTATTGCCTTTGGTACGATATATGATACCATTTTCTATTATCGTACAGTTTGTACGATAATTCTGGGTTGAACGCTAGCATGGCTGTAAATTTTGTGGCACGCATAGTTAATCATGCACAGTTGTTTCACAATTAGACAGATGAGGATCTTATGGGTTAATGTAACTGTTATTCTAGGTGTTTTTAAATCGGCTTCCCATCCTAGGAACACCTATGATGTAGCCGGGTTCTTTATCTGGACCGGAGCTAGGATACACCACAAGAGGAACAGGGCATAAAAACTCAGGACAACTACCCTACACGTATATTACAATATCCTTCCTTACAATACAGACAAGACACACAGTACTCTATACAATGTCAGACAGTGTTAGACAGGACTCGGACTAGCAGGTGTATAAATATGTATCTCGCAGGATACTCACAGCCACGAGGATATACAGTAGGACAGACACTGTAAAACACTTGGACTGAGGTTATACACAGTTTTAGTCTAGGGTTGCATGTATCTCACAGGATATGTGTTAGTGTCCCGCTTTACACTAAGTAATGGTGGAGTAGCGTTTCTGGTATTATGGTCTATGTATTTATGGTTGGAACACTGTCTTTGTCACTCACTATTCCACTGTTCACTACAGGGCACTATGTTCAGTTTTTATAGCTCAGTCACTGTTTGGCAGAGAGCCACCGAGGGCTCGGGCCAGGCAGAGGTGGCCTGGGGACTTGCAGCTGTCAGCCAGATGTTGGCAGGGTCCCCTCTGGTGTCTTCTCTGCCAGAGGCCAGGGGACTACCCACAGGGGTGTCATCGCCCGTCGTGGACTGGGGTCGGGTGTGGTAAAGGGCCCCTCACTGATGGGGCTGGACACAGGAGTCTGGCCTCTTGGGCTGGAGCCGAACAACTGTAGGCGCTCCTTTATGCACCAGGTTGGGGAAGGGCATTGCCGTCACCTGGGACTGGGAGGGTCACACCCCAGGGTACTGGGGGCACCGTTGAGGGTCCGTTGGCTGCGGTCTCCCTTCCATTGTGCCGCCTTCAGGGTCGGACTGCGGCGTCACCTTCAGCAGGAGTCTGTCAGGATCTGCTCTCTCTCTGGCACCAGCTGGAGAGCGTATTCCTGCAGGGGATAACACAGGGCTACTCCACCAGTCTTCTAGACTGAGGTTCTCCTTCTGGGGGTTGCCTCGGGTTGGAGAGGTAGAGGCGCAACTTGCTCTGCCACAGGAAGGGCGGATTGAGTAAGGGTTGCCCTCAGGTTGCAATGTCACAGGGGGTGAGAGACTTTTAAGGTGTCTCTCCCTGGCGTGGCTACAGGCCTTCACCGAGGTCCTATGGGCAACAGGAGGAGGGCGGCTACAGGCCGTCCCTTTCCTGTCGGTGCAGCTACCAGCTGTTACCGGGGCCTGACTTCCTGATGGGACTGTGGACGAATTGCGGCTACTGGCTGTCACCTGTCCACGGGCGCGGCTACAGGCCGTCGCCGGTGTCCCGTACGAGGAGCGACGTGTAGGCGAGGAGCGGCTACAGGCTGTCTCCTGACTACTGGTGTGGCTGCTGGCCATCACCAGTGTCGTGCTCCTCGATGCTACTGCAGAAGGAGAGGGGGCGTACCATTCTCTCTCCAAGTGCGGCTGCAGGCCATCACTGGTTCTGCAGGGGGGGGTGGGCAGCACTTGAAGCAGCTACAGGCCATCTCTTTATAGGCACAGCTACAGGCTGTCGCTTTATGGTGCGGCTACAGGCCATCAATTTATAGGCACAGCTACAGGCCACTGCTGTATTTGAGCAGCTACAGGCCGTCTCTTTATATGTGCTGCCAAGAGCTGGGTTTTCAGCTCTACTCTGATTCTGGTGAGGGCTAGCTCAGCAGGAGGGTAACGTACCCAGACTGCAGTGTTTGTGTCGGCCAAGTTCCATGGAATAGGGGTGCGTGGCTGTGGACATATGCCCATATCGCATGGAAGATGCACACGCCCTCGGGATTTTGTTGTGTCCCCAGTTGTCACACCTGGTATTTCAGTAACGGTGATCACTGAAAAAATATTTTTTTGTCGTACTGAGTTATTATCTGCAAGAGTTAGTACATTTCTATGAATTATCTATCTAAGTTCAATGGACTACATTCTGCTGCTAGTCAGATTGATTTTCTAAAGTGGCACAAAGGCTATTTCTTTTCCTTGTAATATTTTTGTAATAAAGGATGTGTATATATAATTATAAAATCATTGCTATGAGATTTTCATGGTATATACTAATTCTGATGCAAAATAAAAAGTGATAAATATGCACCTGAATATACGTCAGTACTTTACAAAATTACGGTTCTGATGAAGATAATTATAATTGGTGAGTTTTCAGAAATACATAAATGTAGGGTTGCCATACCTGAACAGTCAATATAAAGGACGCTGATGCTGGCCTCTGTGGTACAGTGGTAAAGTGTGCATTTTCATACACTGAAGAATGAGGGTTCATGCCTCGCAAGGGTAATAAACTATGGAAGCATTCTTTTGACCACTTACTGCTTTGGCTGACATATGGGGTGCTGTGGTTGAACCAGTCACATACTACAAAGTATGCTTGCACCCAGTCGGCTTGTGCAGGCCGATTACACTTGGTTCACAGACTACACACATTCAAAGCAACTCCAACACAACAATTACACTTACAAGCACTTCTCACCGTACATACAATCTCTACCAGACAGCCCAAGCCATTTAGTAGAGATACATAGGCTGTATCATCCCCACTTCTGTCAGGATAGGCCGGTCCTGTAGTAGACACTCAAACAGCTGATGATAATTATTATATATATATATATATATATATATATATATATATATATATATATATACCGTATATATATATATTGTTAGGTCCTCACCCCACACTGCCACAAACTCCAACAGCAGTAGTTCAGTACAGGAAGGATGTTACCCAGTGAACTGTTCTTCTTATGGTCAGCCTTAAGGTGTACAGTACACAAGATCAGCTGAGACGAAAATAAATTCTGGCTCCTTAAAGTTCACTGTCTTTATTTTCCAAATAATTACACTTAATGCTTCCCAACTTCTCTTCACTATTCTCACAAGCACTGGAGCTAAACACACTTTACTGACTGCAATTACACTTAATGTTTAACAACACTTCACAGTTATTACACTTAATGCTTGATAACACTTCACAGTTTTTCACAAGTTATGAAAATAATCTTCACTAACTGTAATTACATTTAATGCTTCCCAGCAACACTTCACAAACTTCACTAACTGCACTCAAACCGACTGCACTTCACTCAGACTGACCTGAAACCTGACTAAACTTGTAATAATCTCTACCCCATCTTTATAGAAGCTTACATTATACGCGAAACTTCGAGTATACTCTTGACAGGCAACAGTTGCCAATTCAGAGACAACCAAAACATGCCAAAGCTGTCTGACATTACATAATACTCTAAATCGTTTACCATACGAACTTAACCCACCACATGCCAGTGCCGTTTTAAAACGGTCTGACATAATTCCACGGCCAGTGCCAGTGCCATTCTAAAATGGTTAAAAAAAAAAAATTGACTGTGACCACAATCTCCAAGATTCATGGGTAAAAATTGCCAGGCATGTAAGGTAACTGTTCCTCTACCATCCCCCAGGCTGTCAAGGCCATACACTCACTCCCCCCCAGCTCTCGCTCTGCCTCACTCTGCCTGTGTGCCTCACCCAGTGCTGTACATAGTGAAAGCATTTTGTAAATATTTTCATGTAAGTGCATGTTGTAAATATTTCCTTGTAAGTGTAAGGACTGTATAGTGAAGTCAAGTTGTAAATACCTTCTTGTAAGTGCCAGGACAGTACATAATGAAGTCAGGTTGTACCTATCTAAGTCTACTAATACCAAGTTGGATCACTTCCACCTAAAACAGGTCCAAGCTGGTGCAGGGGGTGGAGCATTGGAGTGACGTCAGCTGGCACAAAACCCAAGTTCAGTTGACACTAGACCGTGGTGGTGAGTGGATATATGCTGCACTCTCCAGATCATGACACATTTTCAGTCAGAAGTGAAGGGACTGAAATGTGTGAGGGAAGGTATGGGGGTGTGAGGGAAGGCATAGGGGTGTGAGGGAACCTACTGCAATGTTTTATGGTTAAACGATCAGCACTTCTTCCCCTTCTTCGTTTTCCCTTATTATAAATGTTTAATTTGAGTCTGTCCTTTTATACATTTTCTGTTACTTAAGCCAACTGATGTCACATACAAGCCACGCCTCCTTGCACCCTGAAGGACAGTGAAACGACTTGGTATTAGTAGACTTAGGTACCTATCTTCAAGTAAGTGTAACATAATGCACTCACAGTGAGAAAGACACACAAATTGTGATAGATGCTGAAGTAATAAGTAATCAGAAAAGTGTACTGAACATTGCTATACTTTCCTAGCATAAATACCTGAGTATACCTTACATAGAAAACGGCTTTCTCTCACAAACGAACGTGGTGAGCGTGAGAGAGCAGCTATGTACACGAGTATGCAGGACTCAATAAAACTCATTTCCGAGCCTCGGTGAGCATTTTAATGGCGAAATTCCTTGTTTCCACATCAAAATCTATCATTTTGGCCCAAAAAAAAGGTCAAAAAATAGCCGGCACGCAGCGGGTTAAATTATATAATCTAACAAGCAATCACTTAAATAAAAAATTATAAAGAAAAAGAGCACAGAAAATCAATGTACTACTTACGAAATAACTACGCTCACAAACAGCAGGCAAACTGGCAACTGACTTGTACCAGAACTAGCTACCGTAAACTTTGGGAAGTGTCGAGAATAATCTCGGCTACCTAACTGACAAAGCTCGCTTCTTAACACTACCCGCGCCCTAGTTCTTTGTCGTCCCGACAAAACTACATGATATATACAGACACAAACCTTAATCTTTATAGAACATCTAAGTATACACAAAATAATCCTTCAATTTATCAGGTCTTCTGTGCCACTTCCAATGACGTCCTTGCTCCTCCACACAGTCCACTCCTCCTGGAAGGTCTTGGTCCTCTTCTTGATCCACTTCTCTCGGCAAACTGTCACCATCCTCATGCACTTCAGCTCCTTGGTCCTCCTCAACATCCTCAGCTGTGGGTGAGCACAATTCCCTGGAGAATTCCCAGCTGTACTGTCCCAGCGCATGGTACTGCCACAGACGGTTCACGTGTACCACCTTTGGGCGAGATTTCCTGCCTCCCCGAATCCAATACGTTACGTTGGATAGGCAGTCCAACTCAGTGTAAGGCCCATCCCATGGGCTTTGCAGCTTTGGTGACTGTCCCTTCTTTCGCTGAGGATTGTATAACCAAACTTGGTCACGATCCTTGAAGCTCATCTCGCTTGCCTTGGCATCATACTTGCACTTCATCACTTCTCCTGAAAACTTAAGGGCTCCTCACACTTGATGATGTACCTCAGCCAGCCTTTCCTGAAGGTGTTTCACATAGCTGGTGGTGTCTGTAGGCAGCTCTTCACCAGGTGGTCTTCCCATTAGCAAGTCAACAGGTAAACGTAACTCATGGCCCAACAGCAGTTTTGCAGGGGTGTAGCAGATAGACTCATCGGATGCAGACCGATATGCCATCAGCAATGCAGGCAACTTCTGGTCCCGTTCTGTTTGTCCATCAATGCAGTACTTGGCCAATTCTTGTCCCAGGGCCCAATTGAATTTCTCCACCATCCCATCGGACTGTGGCCTTAGTGGGGTCATCCTGGTCTTCTTGATCCCCAATAACTTGCAACACTCACGGAACACAGCAGATTCGAAGTTTCTACCCTGGTCTGAACGTAGCTCTTGTGGCATCCCAAAATGACAGAAAAACTGATCAACCAACACCTGAGCAACAGTCACAGCCTCTTGATCAGGGATATCATAGGCTTCTGGCCACTTTGTAAGGTAGTCCATGGCGACACATATATACCGATTTCTCTTTCAATAAGTGGCAAAGGTCCAGCAATGTCTGCCGCGACTCCATTGGTGCACCCACTTGGTACAGCTGGAGAGGAGCGCAACCATGTTTCTTGGGTCCTTTCTTGACACAACACACACCACGGGCCCGACACCACTCTTCAACATCCTGACGCATGCCAATCCAACAGAAACTCTGTCGCAGCTGGCTGGGAGTTTTCTTCACTCCCAGGAGCCCACTACTGATCTGGTTATGGGACTCAACCAAGATCTCGGGCCTCATCTTCTTCGGACCCACCAGTTGCCAATACTTGTTGAGGCCATTGGGCATCTCCCACTGACACTCCAGCAGTCCGTTGTTCAGACGAAGAAGGTCCCACTGACTCCAGCAACTCTTGGTCGCAGGACTTCACCTGGAAACTTCTTTCCAAGATGGTCGCACTGCACTCTGCTGCAGCCACTCTAGCACTTGTTGCAAACCTACATCCCCCATCTGCATCCTCCTCAGGTCTTCATCTGATGCTGGCCCTGTCACTGCAGCACGGCTGTATTTCTTCCTATGATTCCCATTCCCACTACACTCTTTGCTGTCTGTTCTGTCTTCTCCCACACTATTCATCAAGGTTCTCCTGCATTTCTTCAGTGGTGGGTCTTCTGCAGCCCTCTTCTCATCATCCCAACCATTCTGATTCGCAAGTAATTTAAGCTGTGCACGGTAAGCTTCCCAAGATACTCTACCAACAAATTCCTGAAGTGTCTTTTTAACTGGACCCACGTTATAGCCATGTACTTCACTGGTTTGGCACCTAAAAACTGGGGGATCATGATTAAGGCCAGGATTTACAGTGGAAATGAGTTATTTAAGAGGACCCTGTGCAGTCACATGGAGAGACAGGCTGACGAATAAGGATATAAAGGAGTGTTGTGGTGTGGATGTGGATGTGATAGGAAGCGTTATGAGGAACACACTGAGGTGGTATGGCCATGTGGAGAGGATGGAAGGTGAAAGACTGACAAAGAGAGTGTATGTGAGTGAGGTGGAGGGGGGAAGAGGGAAGGGGAGGCCGAGGATGAGATGGAGGGATGGGGTGGAGAGGTATATGAGAGAGGGGGGTGCGAGTTGGGAGCAGGGCAGTGAAATGGCGGGGGACAGGGCGACTTGGAGGCGATTTGTTTGTGGCCACTCCAAACGGGATTGTGGCGTCTGGCAATAGATAGATAGATAGATTTACAACTTCTTTATTCTGCTTATTCAACCCTGTAATGCTACCTTTAGATGCCTGGGATCTGTCAAGATTCCCCATACACTGTCCATTCCTTTCATACGTTCCCCGTACACCAACCTGAGGCTCAGCAGTGCCACATCTCTCTACAGCCCCCATTTTCTCATAAACTATCTCCACATGGTTGGCCACATGCTCAAGCTGGTTATCCACAGGCTGCCTGTGTCGGGACTCCATATTATAATTACAAATCATAATAGATAGATAGATAGACAGACAGACAAATAGAAGCAGCAAGTCAGAGGATGAGTTAGGTACTGTGTCTGCGAAAATCGAGCAATGCTAATCATGCATACACACTCTTACTCAAGGAATGCTTGATAGGCACACGACAGCGCCTCATGACCATACACACACATACACACATACTCACACACAGGCTTCTAGAACATTTCAACAACAGTGTAACACACGTGACACGACCCCTGCTTCACCAGAATTTAGGAAGCAGAGCTCAGAAGGAGACAGGCTATAGAACCGGAAGGTAGTAGGGAGAAGGAGGCTAGCAACATGGGCGAGAGGGTGGAAGAGAGAGAGAGAGCAAGACAGGGAGGTTAGCTCACGGGACTGTATACTTCACTCGTTTGTGAGAGACTTTGTTAATATTTCGAAGACAAATAAAAATAGTCACATACTATTCTTTACCTCTCCTCTCATTGCATGACAAAAGGGAACCAAGATTACTTACAAAGCTACTCACGTATAACAACCGCTCGTCCTTGAGTCTAATATATGTATAACTGATCTACAAAACTTCACTACAAGATGATACAAAGCCATCGTAAGATATGGTGGCAGCGAACGTGCGAACCTCGTCTACAAATCTACAGTGAATTTCTACAAAAGCAGGCGAGACTCTACAAGATTAGCTTCAGTTCTGCAGTGAATTCCTAAATAATACAAGCTACAAGTCTACGAGTCTACAAGCCTTCGAGCCTACGAGTCTACGAGTGTACAGTTGATTCTACATTACCAAGATTGAAAACAAACAATACCTCTTACAACCAACAACTCACAACCAGCTCCTGACAGTATTCTCTCCAACCCTCCCCCCCTCTCCATCTGCCCGATCATCACGTTGATGTAGTTTAACAAAATACTGATACAAACAACTTGCAATTTCTATGACGAACCAACGAACTACAACCATTTACGATCAACTACATGTAACAACTCTACAAGTAGCGGCAGTCTTCATCCCACAACGAGTAAATCACAAGAGAAAAGGACCGAGAATACATCGAGGAAGAAAAACAAAACAAACAAACGAAAAGTGAGACACGACTCACAACTCACAACCACCAGACCTCACCCTCCTCTCTCTGCTACCTCCACCCAACCTCCACCGCTGACACAGGAGTGTGAGGTCAAGACGACGAAGCAAATACCAAGCCCATATTCACAACTCATCTTACTCATCTTCTCTCAAGTTACTCATCGCTACTCATTTACTCACCACAGCTACCAGTGTGGGAAGTGGACGTCACCATACGTGTGCTGAGACGACGCCACGCCGTGTGTCTGACACCCCACAACACGTCAATCAACCCGTGAAGAACAACGCTATCACCGCATGCAACACCATTCAAACCATTCCCACCACGGTAAAAACTAGTGACTTACATATACTTCATTTATACAATACACAGTGATAGACAAAAAACTTCTGCACAAACATATAAAACGTGCTGTATAATTACAACTTAAATACATATACCTACTTCAGTTATCTTCGTAATTCAATCATTAAATACTTGCACCAACAATAAATATTCTACACTGTATATATTCATTCATTCATTATAGCATTTATTTACTACCAACGAGTGTTGCCATTTATACCTACATAAAATACGTGTTTCATACATACAGCTATACATTATTACATCCACAAAGTAATAAAGAAAATATACCATCACAGTTGCTCATTGAGCGATTAAAAGAACTGTATTAAACATTTATTAATTAAAGCTACCTAATGGAAACAGACAAATTAAGTTACAAGGAAAACCAGGAAAAAAAAATGGCCAACACAAATGACGTTAGCAACAATGAACATCTTTCACACAATCGTGAAGACAAAGATTTCCACACAGTGCTGATGCACATATTGCCCACGATAGGTACAAGTGAACAACAAGTCAGCGTATATATTTAATACTGTATATAGTGTATATAGTTAATACTGTATATATATTTTTTTTATATAAAATAACAAAATATGGGGCTATATAATATCATTTTCAGTAATATCTATGCAATATAAACTAAACCTTAAAAAAGGGTCCCAAGGAAATTAGCCAGCAATTATGCAACCTCGAACAACACCGAAAAAGCATAGACAAACGAAGAAAAACAAACTATAGAAAATCAATACATACAAAAAAAAAAAAAAAAAATAGAGTATGATCACATAACAAATAAATGAAAGTAGGTGTAAGTGTTACTACAAATGCCAAAATACCACATAAACTACAAACAAAAAAGCAAATTGTTGTCTCCACAAGCTAGTGGCATGGCACATCATCACTATCATCGACCGCAGCATGACCGGATTCAATGTCAGGACTGCAATAATTACAATTATGTAACTACAAACGATATGTAACTACAAACAATATGTAACAATTATGTATTGCATTAACAAGCTGTAACTTTTATGAAACTTTAACTACAATTATAAGGCCAACACAGTTATGTAATAGTTGCATTAACAAAATGTAACTACAATTGTAAGGCCAACACAAACATGTAACAGTTGCATTAACAAAATGTAACTACAGTTATAAGGCCAACACAATTATGTAACAGTTGCATTAACAAAATGTAACTACAGTTATAAGGCCAACACTGCATTACTACAATATTATGTAACAATTCATACAATGTTACAATTATGTATTACTACAATGTTTCTACAATATTATGTAACAATTCAAACAATGTTACAATTATGTATTACTACAATGTAACAATTACAATACAATTATGTAACAATTCATACAATGTTACAATTATGTATTACCACAATGTTACTACAATATTATGTAAAGTCATACAATTTTACCACAATTCTGTATTACCAGAATCATCATACAAGTTAGGTGAAATATTAGATATTACTAAAGGGACAACTCCATATGTAATGTAATGACCTAGCAGTATTACCATTGCACAATTATATGTGTATGTCTGTTATACATAAGCATCTTACAAAATGTCATACAACAACCATTGCATTTGTTCAATTATGTATACAACTTGTTTAAAATGTAATATTACTGGATCAGTACAATATTAACATGAATATTATATGTATACAATATTATAATCAATATTATGTACTAATAGATTAGCATATGTTAATGATAATTACTGTCGGAGGACCTCCAGTGCCTGACCGAGCAGTGTCAGGACTCCATATTATAATTACAAATCATAATAGATAAATAGATAGATAGACAGACAGACAGATAGAAGCAGCAAGTCAGAGGATGGGTTAGGTATTGTGTCTGTGAGAATCGAGCAATGCTAATCATGCTTACACACTCTAACTCAAGGAATGCTTGATAGGCACACGACAGCGCCTCGTGACCATACACACATACTGACACACAGGCTTCTAGAACATTTCAACAACAGTGTAACACACGTGACACGACCCCTGCTACACCAGAATTTAGGAAGCAGAGCTCAGAAGGAGACAGGCCATAGAACCGGCAGGTAGTAGGGAGATGGAGCCTAGCAACATGGGCGAGAGGGTGGAAGAGAGAGAGAGCGAGACAGGGAGGTTAGCTCGCGGGACTGTATACTTCACTCGAGAGTGAGAGACTTTGTTAATATTTCCAAGACAAATCAAAATAGTCCCATACTCATCTTTACCTCTCCGGTCACTGCATGACAAAAAGGTAACGAAGATTATCTACTTACAAAACTACTCAAGTATAACAACCGCTCGTCCACCAGTATAGTATATGTATAACTGATCTACAAAACTTCACTACAAGTTTCTTACAAAGTTATTGTAAGACCTGCACTCCATCACTATTCCCTAACTAATCATCAGCTGGTTGTCTGCATGCTGTCTGCACTGTGTCACTATTCCCTCGCTATTCTTCAGCTGGTTGTCCACATGCTGTTTGCACTCCGTCACTATTTCCTAACTAACTGTCTTCAGCTGTTTGTCTACATGCTGTTTTACACTCTATCACATTATTGCTTACTTCGTACTACTGCTGCTCTAGCTTAGCATCTACTTCCTCCTTAAGCTGTTGCTGTTCTTCCTTCATTTCCCCCATGAATGCATCCAGCTGTCCTTGCACCCTCAGTTGTACTTCCCTCTGTTGCTCCTGTAATGCCTCTTGAAGTTGTTCATATCGTTCTTTTTGTTCTTCACGTTGTGCCTCTAGTTGTTCATTCTGCACTTGCAACTGGACACTTTGTGCTTGTAATTGTTCTTTGAGTTCTTTCTTCTGTGCCTATAATTGTTCTTTGAGCTTTTTCTGTCCTTCGTTCTGTGCTTGTAGTTGGACACTTTGTGCTTATATTAGTTTCATGATTGTCACCAGGGAAATTTCCTCCTCCTGCCCAGCTCGAGATCTTGTCTTCACACCTTGTGCTTCCATGTTGAAGGTTGGACTCACTGCAGCCCTAAATAATCCCACACTCCTGACACCAGTGTTACGTCCTAACCCCACACTGCCACAAATTCCAACAGCAGTAGTTCAGTACAGGAAGGACGTTGCCCAGTGAGTTGTTCTTCCTATGGTCAGCCTTAAGGCATACAGTACACAAGATCAGCTGAGACGAAAATAAACTCTGGCTCCTTAAGATTCACTGTCTTTATTTTCCAGATAATTCCACTTAATGCTTCACTGTTCTCACAAGTACTGGAGCTATACACACTTTACTGACTGCAATTACACTTAATGTTTAACAACACTTCACAGTTATTACACTTAAAGCTTGATAACACTTCACACATTTTCACAAGTACCGAAAATAATCTTTACGAACTGTAGTTACACATAATGCTTCCCAGCAACACTTCACAAACTTCACTAACTGCACTCAAACCGACTGCACTTCACTCAAACTGACCTGAAACCTGACTAAACTTCTAATAATATCTACCCCATCTTAATATAAGCTTACATTATATGCGAAACATTGAGTACACTCTCGACGGGCAACAGTTACCAATTCAGAGACAACCAAAACATGCCAAAGCTGTCTGATATTACATAACACTCTTAAGCATTTACCATACGAACTTAAATTATATAGTTTAACAAGGAATCACTTAAATAAAACAATATAAAGAAAAAAGCACAAAAAATTAATGTGAAAACTATTTAATGCATACAAGTCGGTATCCTCACTCGGGGCACCAAAATGTGATAAATATTTGGAGATTCAGGTAAACAAATCGGGGCTCCTCACTCGGGGCACCAAAATGTAAGAAATTTCTAGTAATATCTAGTAAACAACTCGTAGGTCGTTACTCGTCCCTGAAGTTGTCCTTAACCCTTACACTGCGGGCATGTTTCCCAATGTTTTGCGGCTCCAGCGGGGTTATTCGGGCTCCGACAGACTCTCAAAAAATATTTGCCAAAAATCAGTTATTAGTCCTAGAATATTAAAATTAAATATGCCTATGGCACATACCTTCAGCTTTCTCCTGGGATGTTTGTTGAGCCTTCGTCGATTACCATAGGACTTGTGGAGACCTCTGAAGTTGGGTAACGAAGTCTCCACTTTTCACTTCCCGACAACCCATAATATGATTACCACAGCCAGATATTAACACTATAAACACTACTCTATGATTATCAAGTAGTTTGGGATCCATACTCCAAATAAAACCCATTGTGAAAGCAATGAAAATTACGAGCACGTATGACCTTCCCACTTGCGCTAGTTCGCTGTTGGTATTCTGTCATTTATTATTCATAAAACCCTCACACTTTATATTTCTATTACTATAAAACACTTATATATATCTACAGTCTTTATCCATAAGTTTCCTTCAGTAGTATTAGTTTATTGTCACTGTAGGGATTCAATTTCTTTCAGTAAAATACGTAGCATTCACTTTCTCGTCCTGTATACTAGCATTGAGAGTGAATGTCACTTTCACCTTCACTCTCATAACTCATAGTATTCAGACATGCTAGAGTGTAACTCACTTTCATTACTCCTAGGGTATATACTCATATTCTTATAATACTACTCATTTACATTTCTATTTACGTTCTCTATTTTATTTACGTTATTTACATTTCTATTTTATTTACACTGTGTTATGCACTGTCACTTGAAGTAACTTATAAAACTATTTCCACTGTTCACGTATATTTACATTCATTACTTTCACTTGCTGTTTACACATTATTTACACATTATTTACAATTCCACTTGCACTGTTTTACTCAATACAAAGATCGTAGTCACTCTTTTATCAATTGTCAGCCCTTTACCTCTTTCCACACGAGGTTTAGTAGGGGGTAAAGGTCACAGGGCCCTTTGCATGGGGGTGAAAAGTCCCTGAAGTTAGCAAGAGCAAACAGACGTACCTCCACATTGGAAGATGAGAGTGAACTGATAAGGGTGGGCCAGGGTGGTGGCCTACCTAGGGAAATGCATTACTACCAACGTTAGCCTCTTGACAGCAGCTAATATATAGCAGTGAAATGATTGGCAGGAAATCTAGACAATACATTATAAATTAGGTAGTTCCAGGTGAATGTAAATATCACTTAGGCTTCTCCCTTCCCTCCTTATATGTATATTTATTACGGAAATAGATTATACGGCATATTTCAAGGGGAAATAAACAGCGAAATTTTGCGAACGAGTGCACGTGAGGTGTTGTCAGGTGATAATTAGCCAATTCCAGGTGTATGGCACTCTCACTTACCTTATTTCTTTCTTGTATATATTATTTGGTATAAGAATAGGGCATAGGGCTTATTTCAATGGATGAAATCAGTGAAAAATTCCAGGGAAGATTTACTTAGCGTAGCACAGCCGGGCAGTCAAAAGGATAGGGTAATGGAGGGGGGGTAGAGAGGGGAGTCAAGAACGGGGAGAAATGGCTCAATTGACAACAATGGATGGGAGTACAGATGAGATTAGGAGTGCTGACTAGTGCTGGACATTGGCAGTACTGATAGATGATACAAGCCACCAGTTGGAAGCCTGGGTGAATTCAAAATAACACAGAATCACAAAAGCGACGCCCTGCGGTATGATCCCTTGCTCCCAAGCGTCACGAAAGTGACACCCCGCGGTTAAGGAGTTAAGTAAATTCAAACAAGTCTCATAGGGTTAGATGAACCATAACCTACACCTTAACTCACCTAACTAATCCTCTTCCATCTCCTAGCTAATCCCCCCTTCAGTTAGCCAATTCGTAAAGGTTACTTAGCTAGTGAAGAGGGAGTGTCAGACAACCGATGATGATGAGGCTGCTTTCTTCTGTAGTTGCTTGAGCAATCAAGCATCCTTAAGGTGCGTATGTACAAAGTGCTGCTTCAACCTTGTCTAGGAGCAGACTGTGTAAACGTGGCAGGCTTCTACCTCCCTCATAGAATGGTAGGGGTGCCAACTATTAATAAATTACAGTACTAAATAAAGTTAGATTACATCATTATATATACAGGGCGAATCTAATAAATTAATCTTAGTTTTAATTAAACTAAAGTTAAATCAAATATTCCCTTTAACTATGTGAATATCTTAAATCCACATCTGCTTTACATGACGTTTTCATCCTCGCCACGTCATCTAACACGCAGACGCAGTTTAGGTCCATGGTACTTTCCATGTAATTACATGTACAGTGTTTACAATATCGTAGTCCACGAGGGTTAGATGCAGTAGCATTTCATTTATCAGTAATAAGAATTATCAAAGAGAACTTAATTTCTGGGTTATAAAAACCGCTTGAACAAGTGACAACGGTCTCTAGTTTTCCTCTGCTTCTAACCAGGGACGACAATTATAAAAAGTAGAGAGCGCAACTGCTCTGGGGGAAAATATTTCCCACAGTTTTGGGGCCGGGCGTAAAATGATACGCTGTATCATGTAATGTGACCCTTAGCTAAGAGTTCCCTCCATAGTTCTCGAGAACCCTGTGCTGCGGCACTTCTGGGTCGCGCATCCTGACCCGTTTGATCATCACCATCTCCTGTATTCGGAGTAGCCACCATCTCTAGGGTACCAGTTTATCAATAGTTTTTATATTGGCATGTCCCCTACATTTTATTTTTACGAGTCTCAGAACCCCCTCTGAATCTGGGTGCATGGAGATCACTTTAGCTTATGGCCACTGGGATCTTGTTTGTTCGGTTTCCACTAAGACCACATCCCCTATGTTTATAACGGATTTGTTGCTGGCAGTCTGAGCCCCATAAAATCTTTCTCGTAGGCTCAAAAGATATTCCTCGCTCAAATGTCTGTTTCAGTTATCCAACAACCTTTTCAGACGTTGATATCCCTCCCACAGATGTTGTCCTAAACCATTATTTTCTATGGTAGGATCATCTACTTCCTGGATATCCACACAAGGCACCAGACAGAGCTTCCTGCCATATAACATATGACCCGGCGTCAAGGCCTCTAGCGAGATGCTAGTGTCATCTAAATAAGTCAGGAGTCTATTATTAATCATGGTTTTAATTTCAGTTATTACTGTTCTTTATTTTTCTTTCGTGATCTTAGTTCTGTGTAATGGATTCCTCAGGCAGTTCTTGACAATACCAATCATTCGTTCGGTAAATCCATTTTGCCATGGAGCTCTTGGAGCTGTGAACTGCCAGGTACAATTTCGGATTCCCAGCGCTGACTTAACCTTTCGGTCATTCTTTATGTTCAGCAGTAAAGGTGCTGCTCCAACGAAATTAGTTCAGTTGTCACTTATTAACTTGCCAGGACAAGACCTTCTAGCAGCAAATCTTTGAAAGGCATTGAGGAATGTCTCTGAGCTCAGATCTTCTGCTATTTCTAGATGGACAGCCCTTGTGTAGGCACAAGTAAATAGACAAATGTAAACTTTATGGGGAGTTTCCTCACCCATAACAGTTATAGCCCCTGTATAGTCCACTACTGTTACTTGGAAGGGCCAACATACATTTACCCTATCCCTTGGTAGGGCCGGTGGTCCTGGATAATCAAATGGTCGTTGCTCATATTTTTTATGACCCGTCTACCCTTAGGAATCCAATACCTTTCCCGTAATTAGGCTAAGGTCTGCGGCACACCTCCATGGAGATCATGGGCTCCCTTTATAATTATTTGTACAAAGACTCTGCTCCTGGGTAATAAAATTGGGTGTTTGGTTTGGAGAGGCAAATCAGCCTTTATTAATCTGCCCCGACACCTAATCAGACCTTTTACGTCTAAGAACAAGCCTAAATTCTTTATCAGCTTATTCCTGTTCCCAGTGCCTTGGCCTAAAAGGTTATATATTTCCCCATAATAGTTATTTTGTATTCTTTTCAGCCAATATTCTAGGGGATCTAACTTCTGAAACCCCACTTTCTTATTCAAAAATTCAACAACCAATTTAGTAGTGTTTAGAAGTTGTCTTATTGATGAGAATTGGCTGATGTCAATTACTTCTGGCTCAGGTACTACAGGATCCAAGTTCACTACACTAACCTCAGCAATATTGTACTGTTTCTGCTCAGGCCAATATTTAGTGAGCAACCTCTTAGGACCTTTAAACTACAAGTTATCTTTGATTAGTCTCTTTACGGTCAAACCTCTCGAGAGCAGATCAGCTGGATTTTGTTTGGAGGATACATGCATGAAATTAAATTTGGAAGACAGCTCTTTACCAGTCCTCACTCTATTACGGACGAAAGGAATTTTACTGTCTTCCTTTCCTATCCAGTAAAGACAAATCTCACTGTCAGTCCATATATAAATATCCTCAAACTGAGTATCAAGAGTAGTGGTTATATACCTGGCCAATTTAGTTCCTACTTCTATGGAGCCCAATTCCATTTGAGGTAGGGTTCTTCCTTTAACTGGCACAACTCTGGCTTTGGACATAATAATCTTACTATCCTCTCCTGCTGTGCAATAAGCTACTGCTCCATAGGCCCTTTGAGAAGCATCACAAAATATGTGTAAGTGCGAGTTCTCATTACTGTTTATTTCCCTGGGATTCTGGGAATACATATGAATGATGTGGTCTCAAACTCCTTTCTAATCTGTTCCCATTGTTCCACATATGTCTCACCCAATTCAGTATCCCAGTCTAACTTTTCTCACCAAGCCTCTTGCACTAAACATTTGCCCCCAAATAACTATAGGACTGACCAATCCTAATGGGTCAAATAACACTGATACCTGACTTAACAAGAACCTCTTGGTGAGAGTGACATCAGAGAACTTAATTGGTTTCAAAATTATTACATCAGCTGTTGTATCCCAGTTAAGACCTAATACATTTTGAATTTTGGTAATGTCAGAATCTGGATAGTCCTCTTGTATTTCATACCTCAAAAGCGGTGAATTTGTATTCCAGCTCTGTAACGGCAAATTTGCCTTCCCAGATTCGGAATTAGCTATTTCATAAGCCTTCAATGCTTCCGACTCTGTATCAGCAACATCTTGTAAAGTATCCATGTAAAATGCCTGTCATATTTCTGGGCATTTAGCACTTTCAAAGTGAGGCTTTAAAGTGTTGCAAAGTAGGAAAGGACCAGCACAAGAGCCAAAAAGCACCGATCGGAAACAGTAAGTTTTCAGTGGACTATCCTCACTTTGAGGATCATGAGGCCAGAGGAATATTGTAAATTTCCTATCCTCCTCTCTCAGTCCTATTCTGAGTAAAGCCTTACTAATGTCTGCTGTGTAAGCATAAAGTTTCTCTCTAAATCTTAGTAACACATTTCCTAACTTCTCTGTTAGTGTAGATCCAGAGTATAGGCAATCGTTCAAGCTAGCTGACCTCTTGGACGCTTTACCATTACAATTGAATACGATCCTTATGGGAGTAGTTACTGAATCCTTGCTTACAGCATGATGTGGTAAGTAATGTCCTTCTTTTGTGGTTAACAGGGAATTCAATCTCTTCTATAAATTTATTCTTCAATTGATCCTTTATAATATTATCATATATGGTTAATGTTCTGGTTTATCTCTCAACTTCCTTAGAAGAGAATTTAACTGAGCCTTAGCTGCTTGGTAATTTGTTGGTAACTCCGAATGGTTTAGTTTCCATGGTAATCCTACCCAATACTGTCCATCCTTAAATTCCACTGACTGATTATACAAATCCAAGGTTATTTTATCTTCAGGGGTTGGGTCCTCAGAGTGTATTCCTATACTGTCTAGGTCCCACAATTTGTGTACAGGTTCAATATTTTCATCCAACAAGTCATGTATCCGAGTAGGTTCTACTTCTGCACCTTTTCTAGCTCCCATCAATGACTGTGTGTGGGTAACAAAGACTGAGTCTACTAGTTTGGCCTCTCCTTTAACTTGTTTTGGAAAAGGCAACTGACCCATAATAAGGTTACCTCCTGGACTCTTGAACAACTGTACGTTATTCCTTTTGAAGGTCCTACGTAGGACTCTTCCACAATAATCAGAACCAATTATCATTTTTATGGAACCCACAGTATAAGATTCCACATTCCGTTTAGCCAACTTTATCCCTGAGCTTTGTTGATGATCAGAGGTTTCCTTCAATCCTTTTATATATATACTTGTCTCCATATTATCAAGTACAGCTGCTGTTATACGGCATTTATATCTGCCTCATTGTATTACTGGTCTAACTAAATCAAAAGACTGAGCTTTCTTAGTTGTTAAGAATCCTGTAATGGCTAGATTTACCTTGCCAGTAATAGGTAACTTTAATTTCTTCACAATGTCTGCAGAAATGAAGTTTTCTGAGCACCCGTATCAAACAGGGTACATACTAATAGGTTTCCAATCTCAAACAATACTTTCACATCTGCTATTGGTACTGCAGCTGGCATTACTAATGGAGCATTCCCCTTTGCAATTGTCATATTGACACTTGCATGTTTAGGAACCTCAATTTTCTTCCTAGAGCATAAAGCACTATGATGATGGTCTTTTTTGCATTTCAAACAAAAATTTAATTTAGTCTTACAGTCTGCGGAAGTATGTTCGGAGTTCATACAGATTATACAACATCCCAGTTCCTGAAGCTTTCCTACTCTAGAAGCATAATCAGGATAATGTTGACAAGATGCACTGGAATTCTGTTCACTACAAAATACACAAACTTTCCTGTCTTTTACCATGGAAGGTTTTATATCCTTAAGTTCACCAGCTTGTCTGTTCCTTGTTTTTAATCCTTTATCCTCAGCCTTTAAGGAGCTAAGGAAAGTACCTATCTCCTCTATAGGCACATACTTAGTCTTCTCTGACTTAGGTTTCCCAACTAGTTGGTTAGAGGGTCTTTTTCCTTATTTCAGTCTTCTGTTTGACCTCAGTAGGTTTTACCTTGCAAATGTTTACAGAGTTGCATCAAGCCTTCCTCAGTCTCTTCGCAGGAGAAATTATCCTTTAGATACCTACCATACAAAGCATCCTTGGTTTTTGGTAGAAGCTTTAAGGAAACAATTCTTGAAAGCACCCAATCTGATGCCTTAATATCTTCGTAAGTACCTAAGGCCTTTAAGTTACAACTTATTGTAATTCTAAAGTTTTGCAAGAAATCAAAATCGTGTCTAGGTATGGGTAATTCAATTACAGCCTTCAGTAACTGAGTAATAACTTGCTCCCTGTCGTCGTAGTTTTGTCTAAGGATGGTCAAGGCCACCTCATAATTATTTTCTTCGACTGGTAATTCTTTTATCAGTTGATATGGTGTTCCTTTGACCTGTCCTAACAGATAGGTAAGTTTGCTAACTTTAGGGAGATCTGTTTTATCGTGTACTAAATATCTGAACTGGTCTCAGAAAGATTTCCAGTTCTGCTCCCCATCAAACTCCGGAAGCGTTATGTGTGGTAACACAGCTCTACTCTGCTGTTCCACAACTTGTGTTTCTGCGGCAGTCTCAGCTAATTTTGACTCTAGTGTATTTACTACAGTAAAGTATTCTAATTTACCTTCAAACTTCGTAGTATCTGGCTCTAAGAGTTCCTTATCATCAGCCTTTACTATAGCCGCTTCTAGAGTTATATAACTTTCTTCATACTTGTTCCATCGGTCTTTCAAGATATTTAGGAGACCATTTAATTTCTCCTTGGACAGAGGTATTTCGTCCAACGACTGTTTGGTATCATTTATGGCTTTAGTTATCCATCCTGCTTTACTACTAGAAGATCTTTGCAGTAAAGAAACAGACATGTTTAATGGTTTCTAATTTAATAATTTAATTATGAGTTTCAACCACAAATTTACCCCAGGTAGGGATTAGGTCCTCTATATCAACCCTGTTCCCCTGGGTTATTAAAACTCTAAGGTTGTATTTATCTCCCCTCTTAATTTCCAAATATTCATTACAGCTCAGCTAACTAATCATTTAATTTTGAGGAGTGTAGGAATTAGGTTCATGATATCAAATCTATCCCTCCAGGTTATTAAACCTCTAGGGTCATATTTCATTCCCACACTCAAATTCCAAAACATCCATTTTCCCTGAACTCGGTATGTACATCATCTACTGCAACCCAACTTTTTTTTTTTTTTTTTTTTTTTTTTACGTGTCCGACTCTGGACAAAGGCTCAGGGACTATTTCTTGGAGGCATCGGCCTATCCCAAGGCCCATAAGTCCTCCTACACCTCCACATGTCACCATTTCGGTGCTAACACCCACCGTCCATATTGAATACATGCTAGGGCTGTCTCATACAGGACTGGTGTACTGGTATTAGCCGGGGTACTTTTACGACATGCCGGCGGGCCATCTGGTAGATCAGGAAAGTCTGCTTTTTAGGAAACTCAAATCCTTAAACTCTTCCCTGCCCCAGCCAGGATTCGATCCTGGGTCCATTAGGACTGCAGGCCGCCTCTCTACCGATTCAGCCACCGCCCAACAAAAGCAACTTTAAACACATTGAGCACTTCGGCACACATTGGCTCTCCTCACTCGATTGGGGCACCAAAATGTGAAAAATATTTTATGCATACAAGTCGGTTATGCTCACTCGGGGCACCAAAATGTGAGAAATATTTGGAGGTTCTGGTAAACAAATCAGGGCTCCTCACTCAGGGCACCAAAATGTAAGAAATTTGTAGTATTTTCTAGTAAACAACTCGTAGGTCGTTGCTCGTCCCTAAAGTTGTCCTTAAGTAAATTCCAACAACTCTCATAGGGTTAGGTGAATCATAATTTACACCTTAACTCACCTAACTAATTCTCTTCCATCTCCTAGCTAATCCCCCCTTGAATTTGCCAATTCGTAAAGCTAATGAAGAGGGAGTGTCAGACAACCGATGACGATGAGGCTTCTTTTCCATAGTTGCTTGAGCAATCAAGCATCCTTAAAGTGCGTATGTACAACATACTGCTTGAACCTTGTCTAGGAGCAGACTGCGTAAACGTGGCAGGCTTCTACCTCCCTCATAGAATGGTAGGGATGCCAACTATTAATAAATTACAGTACTAAATAAAGTTAGATTACATCATTATATATACAGGGCGAATCTAACAAATTAATTTTAGTTTTAATTAAACTAAAGTTAAACCAAATATTCCCTTTAACTACGTGAATATCTTAAATCCACATCTGCTTAACATGACCTTTTCATCTTCGCCACGTCATCTAACGTGCAGACGCAGTTTAGGTCCATGGTACTTTCCATAGAATTACATGTACAGTATTTACACAATAGTAGTCCACAAGAGTTAGACGCAGTAGCATTTCATTTATCAATAATAAGAATTATCAAAGAGAACGTAATTTCTGGGTTATAAAAATCGCTTGAACAAGTGACAACGGTCTCTAGTTTTCCTCTGCTTCTAACCAGGGACGACTAGTATAAAAAGTAGAGAGTGCAACTGCCCAGGGGAAAATTATTTCCCACAATTAATGTACAACTTACATTAACTACGCTCACAAACAGCAGGCAAACTGGCAACTGACTCGAACCGGAACTTGCTACTGTAAACTTTGGGAAGTGTCGAGAAAAATTTCGGCTACCTAACTGGCAAACCTCGTTTCTTAGTGTATATATATATATATATATATATATATATATATATATATATATATATATTTATATATATATAAAACAGCAGTACTCGTGTGTGTGTATATATATATATATATATATATATATATATATATATACATATACATATATATATATATATATATATATATATATATACATATATATATATATATATATATATATATATATACATATATATATATATATATATATATATATATATATATATATATACATATATATAACAGCAGTACTCATTAAAATACCCGCCGCCACCGGACCACTCACCCCGCCACCCCCCACCCCACCACCAAGCCACCACCACACCACCACCCCAGGAGGACACCACGGTGGGGTTAGTGACCCAGGACAAGAGGGTCACCAGGACACCCCTGTCCAGAGTCCCTCTTCCTCGCAACTGTCACAACACCAGGTGAGCAGGAAGAGGCAACGACCCTGCAGGCAGGGCAGCCTTCACCAGGTTCAGGGTGGGACTGATCCAGAGTCAGTCCCAGGCAACACCGCAGTACGGCCACTGTACGTACCGGGGAAGGAGCGGTCACTGTTCGCCCTTCAGTTGTTTCCCCCTGTGACACCGCCATCACAGCCACCGTACGTGAAGGGGGAGGGAGTGGCCACCGTACGCCCGTCAGTCACAGCCACCTCTGGGGATGACCTTGGGGCGTTAGTTATTGAACGTGCCCCAACTGGCAGGGAGAGGAATAGTAGAACTGCAATCACGGCCACTGTACATGACGGGGAGGGAGTGGCCACCGTACGCCCCTCATCCACTAATGCCTTCTACTATGGGAGTAACACCTTGGTTACTTCCCAAAGGGCAGGCAGGCCCACGGCTACGGCCTTTGTACGTACCAGGGTAAGTAGACCCTCAGCTGCAGCCTCTGTACGTACTGGAGAGGGCGCTGCCCCTGTGCACTCCTCTCCTGCCTTTTCCTCCTACGGGAGTAACACCGCGTTCACGGCCAAAGTATGTGACAGGGAAGGAGCTGCCACCGTACGCCCTTCAGTTATTTCCCGGCAGGTAGGAAAGCATACGGCTATGGCCGCAGTGTGTGCAAGGGTAAGTAGACCCTCGCCTACGGCCTCAGCACACACCGGAGAGGGCGCTGCCCCCATGCACCCCTCTCCTGCCTTTTCCTCCTTCAGGAACAGCACCACCAGCACTATCTTAGTACGTGCAGGGGAAGGAGCGGCCACCGTACGCCCTTCAGCTGCGAGCCCTAGGAGTCACGGAACCGTGTTCACAGCCACCGTACGTGACGGGGAGGGAGTGGCCACTGTACGCCCCTCATTCATGATTCCAAAGGCCCTCCCGAAGCAGGAGGTCCCTTGCGTGGCTGACCCCTTTCCTCTCGGCTGCGTGGGACGCCCTTTGTCTCCCAACAGGAGCGGTTCCCCGGAGGTGCTGTCAGAGTGGTGGTGTGGCCCAGTCCAAGCTCTACCACCTACCCCTGGGAGACCCCTGTCCCTGACAGACACCCGACGGAGGCGGCGCTGCAATTTACCCCTGACGGCGCTTTCTCCTGTAGGCGGCTACAGTCCCCGGACTCCCAGGTCTGGCCAGCAGCCCCCAGGCCCAGACAATCTGGGCTCTCTCTCTCCTCGGAGCCAGAGGCGCCAGGCCTGCCTCCTGCAGCTGTTCGGCCCTAGTCCCAAGGGCCACCTCTCAGGTCGAGGCCCCCAGACTGGAGGGCCTCCCTGCACACCACCGACATGGCCCCAGTGCAAGGGCTGCCTCTCAGGTCGAGGCCCCCAGACAGAAGGGCCTCCCTGCACCCCAACAACGACTACGACCCGAGCAGTGATGCCCCTGCGGGCAGTGCATTGCCCCCTGCAGGAGGGCTCCCCATAGGGCCCCTCTCTCACGCCCCGGACATGCAACAGGTAATGCCCAGGGAAAATACAGGTACACAGTGATGCTAATAACGCTAGTGCCATGAACAGTCAAGACAGAAATGCACAGTGATAAGTGACAGAGTAAAGGCCCAAGAAATATATAAGTGACTAAAGTTACCCACAGTGTACAGTGAACCAGTACTTGGCAGAGCAGAAAAGATCAATAACCATATACGGGAGGACTTATAGAAATTGTGGGTTGAGATCAGAGGTGTGCGGGATTCATCAGAAACTTGTGAACTAGTGCTACTGCGACTAAGTGACTTTATATATATATATATATATATATATATATATAAACAGGAGTACTCGTGTGTGTGTGTGTGTGTGTGTGTGTGTGTGTGTGTATATATATATATATATATATATATATATATATATATATATATAGTACTCGTGTGTGTGTGTATGTATATATATATATATATATATATATATATATATATATATATATATATATAATATATATATATATATATATATATATATATATATATATATATATATATATATATATATATATATATATATATATATATATATATATATATATATATATATATATATATATATATATATATATATATATATATATATATATATATATATAAACAGCAGTAATCATGTGTGTGTGTGTGTGTGTATATATATATATATATATATATATATATATATATATATATATATATATATATACACACACACACACACACACGAGTACTGCTGTACTGTACCACAATCTTGAATCTTTTTACAATTTAATGGACAGCATGCAAAGTTCAGGGCCCAGATTCTACAAACCGTCATAGCTAAGTCCGTCGTACATATCTAAACAAAATGGCGCATTTTAGACATAACTCCGTCAGAAACTCGTATGGTCGACCATAAACTCCTATGGACGACCATAATAAGACGCGCGATGGTATGTTCGGGTTCACCCTGTCTTAACGCCGCCTATGACCGTCAGAAGTGTGTCAACATGGCCGCACCACAGCAAGCAGATCCCCAGCCGAGGAATATTTTCCGAAGAAGGGACGTGCTTAACGAGCTCAGTGATGCTGAGCTTATCAAGAGATACCGGCTAGACAGGGACGGTATTTTGTATGTCACCAATCTTGTGAGAGACGCCTTATCGAATGACACCAAGAGGAGAAACCCACTCACCCCGGAGCTTAAGGTCATCATAACACTACGTTATCTTGCTACCGGAAAAATGCCAATGTGCAGAGTTTGGGCTTTACAGTACTTGTAGGGCTAGCCCCAGCAGGTTAGGTTAATTATGGACGTCTAAAAAATATTAAATAATAAATAATTAAATATAAAATAATAATAATGGGATAGGTAAAGTTTAGACTGGTCGAAAAAATAATACTTTAGGTTAAGGTTAGTGTAAAAAAATATGAAAATATTAAATAAACCAGACACAAATTATAGAAATATATAACTCAACCTAACCCAGATGAACTGGTTATTGTCCCATTGCTGTCCATAGCAATGAACATTTTCTTTAACTTTCTTTGGACTTAAGAAAATATTTGTAATGTAGGTTAAGTATATTATAATAAATAATGATATGAATAAAAAAATAAAATATATATATATATATATATATATATATATATATATATATATATATATAATAAAATTTAACCTAACCAAGTTTAGCCTAGCCAACAAAAAAATACTAATATGAAATTAGATGAAATTAATAAGGTAGGTTAAGTTTACACTAGTCAGACAGTGTTTTTGGTTACACACTCTTCAACGGGAATACGTTTCAGCGCATTTTCTCACAAACGAATTCCTATTTTACTATGTCTAACTTCCCCAAAAGTCGTAATATGAAGTTAAAACAATTTAAATCCAAGAAAATAATGCCAAGAACCTATTTTATTCCATAAATTTAAAGTTGACAAATTGTGAGCGGTGCGTTCTAGCAGCTGACGGTGTTGTTGGATTAGTGAGGTATGGCCGACGACTTCCGACGGCCATAAGACTGACTGTCATAAATTTGCTTAGCTATGACGGTTAGCTAGGGTCGACCATAAGCACTATGCAGAATACAGGCCCAGAATTGGCTATTTTATGACTGAAAAATGCTAAAGCACCTTAGATGCAGGATAAGATCATAAGAATAACAAATACAAGAGTGTAAATATGAAAAATAAGGCAATAATTGTGTGCTATTGCCATTTATATTATGGCTATAACAGTACTTAGTATGGAGAGAGAAAGAGAGAAAAAAAAGAAAAGCTCGTGACCGAACAAGATGAAAAGGCAGGACATTTTATCTAGTTGCTAGCGTTAAACTAGCGAAGTTGGCAACACGTAACAGCTGACGCAAATAACTAAGGTCTCTCCCTCTCTCTCTCTCTCTTTCTCTCTCGTCATTACAGAGTTTAATGGTATATTAAATTTTTCGAGAAAAAGTGATGGAGGCTGAAATTCCACACGTTTGGAAAATTTTTAAAATTCCTCCTGGACGAAGATTTTGGCACCTAAATGCAGGACATGTCCGGGAAAATCCGGCCGTATGTCAACCCTACATAAAGGTATCGGTGAAAGTTTTAAAATACAGTACATCAGACTATTAAACACTATAAGAAAATGAATTTAATAGAGTATGATAATTCCAATGAAAAAAAAAAGATAATTTTGTAGAACCACTCCTATAATTTCCTAAAAGTGTGCAACACTGGTGTCGTGCGGGATACAGCAGGGTTGCCAGGTCGTGCCATAAAATGGCATTTTTTGCCAGAAATCTCGTGTTTCCCGAAAAAACTGCCATTTCTTTATGGCACAAATTAATTGATGCCATAAAAATGCCATAATTTGTAGCCGGTTTGCCATTTTGTGCCAGAAATTGCCAGTGATATCCAAATTTATCTTTGGAGTATTAAAAATTAAAATAAAAAAATTCTCCACTGCCATTATTTACGTTTTTAGATTATGTAAGTAAGTACTCGCCGCTGAGACAGAGCTGCAACTATTGGTGGAGCGTATGACACGTCCGGCTGTACTGTAGACAGAGTTGCCAACTTGGCGCTTTTGGCGCTAGATCTAGTGCTTTTCATAATAATTTAGCGGCAAAAAAATATTAGATTTTCTTCTATATCTAGCGCGTTTTGAAATCCAATTTAGCGTGAAAATTTGAAGTTTATCTATAGCGCGTTTTAAAGTTGAGCTTAGCGCTTTTGAAGATTTCTGTTTGGCAACACTGAGTGTAGATGTGAGGCTCGGCATAGAGATGGAAAACTCAATTCACTTTGGTGACTCGAGTTTTTATGAGTCACTCACCGAAGAGAATCGGGTAGTTGAGTCACTCGATTCACCAAGTCAGTAGCCTGGCTGCAGCAACCGTTATTTCTGCCAGCCGACTAGCCGAGCAAGTCGGTGATGGGTGAGAGAGCGTAGCTTGCTCGCTAACACTCGGTTAATCATTGAATGTTGCCAACTCCCTCCTATTCATACTATGGACCTGATGCAAGAAAATTTTAATTATCGGGGTAAAGAATGAAACACATATTACATAAATAAAAAAAAAAACTTGACTATTCATTTAAACAAATTGAATAATGACATATTTAGAGCAAAAATAAACATAATCCATTAAACTGTGGCAGTTAAATTCTTTCTATCTTTTGGCCGACGCCATTATCCTCGATGGGGTTACCAAAACTGAATCGTCTCTAATTCAACCTTAAAAAAACTGAGGCACTGAGAGGACTGCATTAAAAAAACGTTAAAAAACGTTAAGCCATTCTGAGGTGATGTAAATAGTTTTAAATTATTAGTAGGATAAAGAAAAACATTTAGATTGCTTAAATTATTATTTTATTGCTAGAATAAAACAGAAATGAAAAACACAGCGACCTGTTATTTAAAATCCTTTCCAATTCGTAAGTCACCAGTGACTCGGTGAGCCAGGCCTTGGCCGGGCCCCACCGCATCTGTCCGGGGTGGCCTGAGTCATGTAATTCGAGTTCTACGAAATCTTGTTCACACTCAATAATCGAGGCTGGAACACGCTGCCTGCAAGTGGTCCTGTGCTATGAGTGGTGATGTGTGCTCACACTACTGTTCATACCAAGCAGTGGTGTGAACACTGAGCAATACTTATACCGCGACCGGGTACTTCAAACTCGTGAGTGGTGAGCCGGGTCGGGCCCCGCCACATTTGCCCGGAGCGGCCTGAGTCAGTCGGGTTCCAAATAAGTCACTCGTGACACTTGTGTCCATAACTCGAGACTGAAATCCGCAGCCTGCCGCGAGCTGAAGGTCTGGTCACTAGGTCAGTGAACAGCCAGTGATGGTGTGGTATGAGTGGTGGTGTGTCCTCATACCAGACAGTGATATGAGCAGTGCACATACCACTCTCGAGTCTCAACCGAAATATAATGTTAGAATATAAACTAAGTGAACAGTTAATGAAAACAATGACTCGATACACCCGATTCAGCGAAAGGAATCGTTCGATTTGAACGATTGGTTCGCGAGTCTTACATCACTATAGCATAAGTGATCATGTCCAGCTGCTTGCTCGCTCCGGCGCATTTTTGTGAGGCCCAGGCTTGACCCTGGCCCGAGCCAGACTTAAGCCAAACGTCCATTCCCGTTTTTGCGATGCCCAGGCTCAAGCCGGACTCGAGCCGCGCTTGAGCCAAACTCAAGCTAAGTCGATCCACCCCTGGAGCTGGCTTGAGGTAGCTCGAGCCCGAGAGTGTGACGTCATATGTAAACAAAGATGGCGTCTTCCATTGTGTCGTATGTGCTGTTCTCACTTTTTTTTCAATATGCCACGAGTATGTGGCTTGCACCGATTGATTTTGATATACAGATATGCTAGAATTTACAGTTGATGCACGTGAGAGAACATGTGTAGCTAGAGTGAATTGGACTGCTCGTTTGTGGTGCAGATCAGATCAGATGGTGTTCATTCAGTATTGCTTTTGAATCAGCACTGGGCTGTTCGTTGTCGTTTTTTTTTTTTTTTTTTTTTAAATACGATTTCTAGCGTTCCATACTTCACAGAGGTATTTCTTGTAGTGGTAGAATTTTTTATCTTCATCTTCTTTTGCATATGTTAATAACAGTATGTTCTCTAAATTGCCTTCTTCTACCTCATATTTACTTCTTATATCTTTTAATGCATTACAATTTTTAAAGAAATGTTCAAGAGTTTTCTCTTGTTTTGTTACATAATTCACAATACGTAATTCCACCAATATACCATGCTCTCCAGTTTAATTTTAAAGTGCTCGAGCAACATCTGTGCAGCAGTATAGAACCCTGTGTTTTCATAAGTCTTTCTTCCTTAATGTCTAATTTTTTCTCTTTATAAAATATAATTGAGGATTTGTTTGTCAGTTCTTCTCTCCAATATTTTCTTCTTTTTTTTCGTATTCATCTACCTTCTTCTTTATTTCATCCTTTTTTAAATTGTCCAGTTGGTTTGTATTTCTTATGCTGATTTCCTTCATATATTCATGAATATTTTTTATCCATGCATCTCCTTTTATTTTTTCATACAGTTCTAAGAACACTTTTAATGCTAATGAATTATTTTCTTGCAGAAGAAAGCATATAATGAGTGGATGAGGAACAGGGGCGTCGAAGAAGCTGAGAGGAGGACGAGAGAGTTATATGTAGAGAGGAGGAGAGAGGTGAAAAGATTAGTATGAGAGAGTAAGAAGAGAGTGGATGAGGAATTTGGAAGGAATTTGAGTGCAAGTGGAGGGAATGTAAGAAAATATTCTGGAAAGAGGTAAAGAGAGCTACACAGGGTGCCAACGAAGTTAGTTGGGGTGTGAAAGATAAAATGGTAGATTATTAGTGGAGAAGGGAGAAAAAGTGAACAGATGGAGAGAACACTTTATTGAACAGGTGGAGTCCCTCCACGGAACACTGGTCTGTACTGCTCCTGTACAAAAGCAAGGAGAAGAGTAAAGGTTTCCTTGGTGACTCGCATATTTCTGAAGAAATCAAGATCTTTCTGATCTAGGTGATCACTGAAGCCTTTCTGTTTTCCATGAGATTCTCTGCACCAACCCAAAGGAACATAATGTAATTTTAAAGTATGGTTTTGCTAATATTCTTAATATATATATATATATTATATATATATATATATATTATATATATATATATATATTATATAATATATATATATATATATATATAGATATATATATATATATGTATATATATATATATATATATATATATATATATATATATATATATATATATATATATATATATATATATATATATCTATATATATATTGAGGGGGTGGGGGGACACATTGACCTAACGGCAAAGTAGCTCACTGAAGGGAACACCTGAATGGAAATGAGGGTCAATTTTTAGTTTCACACAACCACTGATCTTTGCATCAAATCTGAGTGTTTCCAATGGTTTTTGGTGTGATTCATTTGATTTTGCCCTTCAAATCTATTGCCAATCAGTGGTTTCAAAGGAATGCATATATTTGCAATCACCTTAGAATCCACTATTTCCTTTTAGAAATAAAGGTCAAAATGAACAGAATCACACCCAAAACCATAGGAAACAGTCAGGTTTGATGAAAAAATATGTACTGTGGGCCTACTACTTACCCTAACCCAACCCAACCTAGTGTAACCTAACAACCTAACCTAACCTAACCCAACCCAGTTCAACCTAATGCAAGTATTATTCATTTGCGAGCAAAGTGCATAGAATGAAAAATGGTCTATATTGGCCCAGAACTTTTTTGGTAAACTTATGTTTCTAAGAATCTCTGGTTGTGCGAATCTAAAAATTGTCCGAAATGAGCACTACCAGATACCCAATAATCACAAGGCAATGTGACCTTATGGCAGAAATTCCCCACACATTCAATACGTTGTTATCACAAATGAATATCATCTTGATAATTCCTTTCCCCTGAAAGTATGCACTGATAAAGAGTTCATAATGCAGGTACAGTTCATGCAACATACAGGGAGTGCTGCCTGTTGCATGCACACCTGAATGAACCAGACATGCACTCATACAGCTTGTTGGCCAACTTAATACTTAAATGGCCAATCATCTGCACCCAAAAGAAAAAAATAGATATAAAAATATATAAATCTGGCAGGCACAACATCTGCATGATGAAGTTAGCTCATCTTCTACCAAACTGAATAAGGCATGCCAAACTCTTGTCTGGATGATCCTACATTCAAATTTTATCCAAACAACATATAGGCAGATGCCTAGGCTCGTCATCGTCCTTACCAAAATATTTGACAAACTCATTACCCGCTGCCAAGAAAACTATTGGCCTATGAAGCCTCTTCTCAGCTACCTAGTCACAAACAGACACTTATCAAAAACCGCCTTAAACTCATACTCCTGATATGATCTAACCAGTAATACAACCATATATATATATTTTTTTCAATGTGTAGATGGGAAGTGGGAGGTAAAAATGTGGAGATACTTGTGTTGGGGTATGTTCACCTTATACAATCTGCTTCAGACAATTATGGAAGTTTAATTTTCCTTAATAGTAAAACAATGGCTGTAAATTCACTGGCGCTGCCAAGCCTAATAAGTACGTAAAATGAAGCGATAACCTATTATCAGACTTTTACTGACCAAACTTTTGATGTGTGTTAGATCTTACGAATATCAAAATCTAACCAGTCCATGATTCCAGTTGTTTCCTACCATCAACATCATAACTTTTTGACCGCATTACAAACATGATGGTCACAAATGTGTTGTCTCCAGCATTATTAAGCTTGCTACCACTAACACCATAATATCAATATGAGTTCTGTCTACTTTCCCATACACTGTCACTGAGAGTACCTTGTTCCTAGGGTTCTCAACAATCACCCCAAGTTTGTAAATTTAAAATTTTCCTTATATAATGCCCTTCATCTTTCCAGTGGTTAACACAGGTGCTTTATGTACCTAGTGCCTGTTGCCATTAAAGACGACAACGCAGTGACCTGGTTCATGTATTCCTCTACAAGAGTGGACACAACAGTCGCAGACTCTTGTGTCTCTGCAAACAACGGAAAAGTTCCCATCTGGAGGGAAGAACTACTGCTTAGATCGAAAATATCTGATTCTCCAATATCTGCCATGCTGCTTTGCGTCGTCAGCTGACCGGGGTGTTTGTTTACATTCGTCAGTACGGCTCGAGTACTGTTTTTGCGGGGCCACTTTGGCTTAAGCCAAAGAGCGAAGCCAGGCTTGAGCCTCGGGCCTCACAAAAACGCGCCTGACCGGTGCTTCAGACATTGCAGAGTTGCCAGGTCGGCGGATTTTCCGTCAAATTGGGCGGTATTAAATTGAGGCTGGAGGTAAAATTTAACATTGGCGGTTGGGCGGTTTTTTGGGCGAGTTAATATCTTAACTGGCGGGTTTTTGGCGCCTTCAGCTCGAGAGGGTATTTGCTAAATTAACCTTACTGTAACTCTCGTCTCTTAGCAAAAACAAGGGTGACCGGAGAAATCAAGATCGAGGGCATGTGGTGGTGGGTGAAACTGACAAAAACATTAGCACCCGGCCCAGCCCTCCCTCGGGATATGACTTCCCTAATCCAGGACCCATATACATTCTAATCCACACTCAAACACAGGTCAGGGGGCCTGGCGGCCATGTATGCCGTGGTGGTAGAGGCAGCATTTCAAAATTAGTCAGGGAGCAGTGAAGGGAGGTTTGCTGGATAGTGGAACTGGGAAGACAAGGGGTAAATATGCAAAGTATAACAGAAAATACAATAAAAGTTGTGAAAAAGAAAATGGATTGCGATAATGGATTGTCTGTCCCAGGTGATGAAACAAGTGTATTTTGCAAATTTAATATATGACTAATGTGAGGCTAATGTATGAAGTTGGTATAAGATATAACTATTTTTCACGTCATTTGTTGCTCACCTGTAAACCTAATATTATTAGTCTGTAATTACTGACAAGGCGGTTTTTGGGCTGGTGAGAAGGCTGACATTTTGGCGGGATTGGGCGGGTTTGGGAGAGGAACTCGGCGGGTTGGCAGTTTCTGACCTGGCAACCGCAACCCTGGCCTCAGTCTCTCTCACTCTGACTGTGCAGTTAGACACAAGAATTCGTCAGACTCAGTCACCGTCTCTCGCATACTTGAGTATCACTTGACGAGTGTTGTTAGCAATTTATGAAGGCTACAATGTCTAAAATTAAATCTACATCAGGGCATTGGATTTACGAGTTTATGGGTAAGGAACGTGAAATTATTGAATTATTAAATTTTATCACTGACAGTAGAATGTGATTCTGCTGCTGTAGTGTCATGGTTGGGATTAAGGCACCAACCATGGAGTCCGTGTTTCAGGAATTATGTTATTTGCATGTTGGTAATATTTGGTAGAAAAGATACACAATGAGTTTCTTACCTGTATGTTCAGCTCTGCCATCCGTTATGTATGTAAGCATGTATATACATACTTCATAGGCCCTCTTACCAAAGGGGGACTATTTTTCAGTTTCCTAATTTAATTTTGTAATTCCCATAAAGACTGCCACTTTTCAAAACTAGTTTGCCAGAAAATGTCATAAATCACATTCATAGATGCCACATGGGTACTGCAACACCTGGCAACCCTGGGATACAGTCACATCAGTTCGAGAGTAGCACTGACAAGAGGTGGATGTAAAGAGCGGTGCAAGTGCAGCAATCGCCGAAGCCTGTATCTTGGCTTCTTGATCATGCACTCTTGCTGTTCTACGACTCCCATATCACTCCACCGAGTTGGTGATTGGCAAGCGACGTGTTACCAGAGCAGTATGAGCTGAGATCGGTGGAGACATATCTCCACCAGCAACGTATCGCAGTTCTGTTACGTCGTATCTACGCCATTACCAGTATTTACTTTCCGATTTCTAGATTTAAAAGTTAGCTTGCTTGCGTGAGTGAGAATTGGTTTGCTTAAGTTCTCCTGTAACATGATTTTACTGTAATATATATATATATATATATATATATATATATATATATATATATATATATATATAAATTATATATATATATATATATATATATATATATATATATATATATATATATATATATATATATATATATATATATATATATATATATATATATATATATATATATATATATATATATATATATATATATATATATATTTCTGAGTTCGATTCAATGTAAAAATCGTTTTTCATTTCTCCATATTGTTCTTACATAACATTCTTTTGCTCGTTCTCCGTTTGCGCAAACTTTTCCTCATATTATTTCACAACAAAACCGTTTGCACAAGCTAGGAGACGCGGGAGTAAGAACCTGGGTTAGTAAGTTCCAGGGTCAATTAAGTGTCAGGGGGGTAAGGGTCATTCTTTCCCTTAAGAGGCCAATAGTACTTATTAATGCAGCATTTGTAAGTTATTATTTTTTGCTGTGTACTGTTTGAAGAAAGAGTTTATAAGTCTCTAGATTTCAGAGATTGGCGACGCAAGCCAGAGTAAAACAAAAATTTAGACTTTATAAATCAAAACTTACTTAAATCTTTTTTCCCTCTTCACAAGTGGCGACATCCCTTCCCCCATGATATATATACAGCATCTACCTCTATTATATATATATATATATATATATATATATATATATATATATATATATATATAGATAGATAGATTGATAGATATATTTAGGTTAACCCTTTGACTGTGAAAATGATACATAAAGTTATAGTCTTGTTCAGATGATTTTGGTCAGATAAGGAAAGAGCTCTTGTACTGACAGAAATAGTGTAGTTTGTCTACAACGTCTTCAGTTCCGAAAGTCTTTCAAGTTGAATATAACCGTCAGGCACTAGTTGGAATAACATAAAAACTCCCTCGAGTTGAAGAGAGTAAGAGATTAAGAACACTGTAGCAGCAAAGAGGTTAATGAAAGCCAAATCTAACCCTTCCGATCGAAATTCCTCCCATAAACTGAATATAATAGTGTAGAGATAGGAAGCACACAGTACACAGGTTATGTACTCTTTTTATTCTTATTTAACCAAACATTGCCGTCTCTCCATCCTCAGTGCTGATTTACGATAACTGAGAATATAATTTTGCTCGAGAAATGCCATGGAAAGGATGTAGAGTCGTAGTATTGTCTTCTTTTTCCACTGAAATACGTGAAATAGGCAACAAAATGACGATGATTTGGGTCAGGTTAAAGTAAAAACAGTTTAGTAATGGCCAGTGTTGTAAAGTAACTAAGTAAAAATACTTGAGTACTGTACATAAGTGACTTTTTTCGGTGTTTACTTTTTAAAAAGTACTCAACATTTTCAGTACTTTCACTTTCAAGTATTGTTTTCTATTACTTTTACAACCCTTGGGGGTAGGGGGGTTTCAAGAATACTCCCCCAGCATCCCTGCTTGTCGTACGAGGCGACTAAAAGAGTTGGTGGTGGGTTAGTGCCCCACCCCGTAAAAGAACTAACTAAACAAGTGAATAAAGCGCCTCGGACGAGGACGGACCATACGTTGACGACTAAGGAACGGACAAAGGACATTCTGAGGGTGGGAACGTGGAATGTGAGAGGAGTGAATTATGAAGTGAAAGAGAGATTGTTTAGGTGCTTGAGGATGCAAAAGTGGATATATGTGGATTGACTGAAACTAAATGGGGTGGTGAAAGGGTGAGAGAATGGGAATATGATTTAGGTATATGTGAGGGAGTTAATGGGAATGAGAGGGCAAGAGAGGGATTATGTTTGTTGATAAGCAAGAAGTGGAAGAATATAAGAGAGTATGGAACGGTGGGTACAAGGATTGTATGGGTGAGGATGAAAGTAGATATACAAGCGTGGGCGATTGTATGTGTGTATGCTCCGACAGAGGACCGAGTGGCAAGAGTGAAAGATGAGTTTTGGGCGAGAGTAGAAGCATGTATGGACAAATTTGAAAGGAGCAAGAGAGTGCTTTTGATTGGAGACATGAATGGAAAAGTTGGGAATGTACGAGTGGATGGAGTGGTTGGTCAGTGGGGTGTGCCAGCTGAAGTAGCTGGGAATGGTAGTGCTTTGGTGGACATCTGCGCTGGTAAGGGGTTGGCAATAGTCAACACCTATTTTCGGCATAAGATGATCCACCGGTGTACATGGAGAGTAATGAAGAGGATGGATGGTGAACTTGTTGAACGAAAGGCAATAATAGACTACGTGTGTGTGGATGAGCAAATGAGAAGACAAGTGTTGGATGCAAGAGTGTGGAGAGGGTGGGGGAATGGAGTCCTGGACCATCACTTAGTGATGGCCAAGGTAAAGCTGCAAAAAAAATGGTTGAGGAGACGAAGGGGAAGACAGGAGGAAACATCTCCTGTGAAAAGAGTGGAGAATTTGCAAGATAGTGAGAAAATGGCAGAGTATAAGAGCATAGTGGAAGAAAGATTGGGAAGGTATGAGCTAGAGCAGATGGAAGGGGTGGAAGACATATGTAAGATATTCACGGAAGAGATAGGCGCAGTGTGTGAGGTGGTTTGTCGAGTGAGGAGGAGATGCAAGGGTGTGCAATGGACAGCATGGTGGAATGATGAGGTGAAACGAGCTGTGGAACAAAAGAAGAAGGCATATAGTGAATGGTTAGCGAGTAGAGGTAGGGGAGAAGATGAGAGAGAGAAGAGAGAGGTATATGTGACCAGGAGAAGGGAGGTGAAGAGACTGGTGAAGGAGAGTAAGAAGAAAGCGGATGAAGAGTTTGGGAGGAATCTGAGTGTGAAATGGAAGGAGAGTAAGAAATTGTTTTGGAAGGAGGTAAATAAATTAAGGCAGTGTGAGAGGGGAAATAGTAGGGGAGTGAAAGATAGGAATAATAGATTGTTGGTGGAGAAGAGAGAGAAATTGAGGAGATGGAAGGAGCACCTTGAGGATTTGTTGAATGTAGAAAGTGAGGGCAGTGCGAGTGTAAGTGGTTGGGCAATGGCTGGGAGAAGAGGCGATGAGAGGAGGGAGGAAGAGATCAGTAGGGTGGAAGTAGTGGAAGCAATGAAGAAGATCAAGTTGGGAAAGGCCCCAGGAATTGATGGAGTGTGTGGTGAAATGCTGAGATATGGGGGTGAGATTGTTGTGGAGTAGATATAGAAGTTGTGTAGATTGGCTTGGGAACAGGGAAGGGTTCCAGAGGACTGGAAATCAGGTATAATTGTTACTTTATACAAAGGAAAAGGGGAGAGAGAAGTATGTGGTAACCATAGGGGTATTTGCCTTCTTGGTGTGACTGGTAAAATATATGGTAGAATACCCATTGATAGGGTAAGACATATGACAGGAGCTAGCTGGAGAAGATCAAGGGAGATTTAGGAAAGGAAAAGGGTGTGTAGATCAGATATTTGCTCTAACATGTTTAGTGGAGAAGTATCTAGAAAAAGGAAAGAAACTGTATGCAGCCTTCATGGACTTGGAGAAAGCTTATGACAGAATAGATAGCCAAGGTATGTGGAAGGTATTAAGAATATATGGAGTGAAGGGGAAATTGTTGAGTGCTGTGAAGAGTATGTACGAAGGAGCTAGGACTACGGTGCGAGTGGATGGTGAGCTGAGTGAGTTCTTTGATCTCAATGTGGGACTGAAACAGGGTTGTGCGATGTCTCCATGGCTGTTTAATATATACATGGATGGGGTTGTAAAGGAGGTGCAAGGTAGGGCAGTGGATGTGGGGGTGGCTCTAATGAATGAGAGTGAGATTTGGAAGATTCCGGTGTTGCTGTTTGCTGATGATACAGTATTGTTGAGTGAAGATGAATGGGAGTTGCAAGGTTTGGTGAATGAATTTGGGACAGTGTGTAGGAGGAGGAAGCTGCAAGTTAATGTAAACAAAAGTAAAATTATGGTGTTTGAGAGGAATGAAGTCACAGATGTACAGTGATGTTGGATGGTGAGGATATGGAGAATGTGAGTGCATTCAAGTACTTGGGTAGTGTGATGAGTAAGGATAGAACTTTGGGGGATGAAATGCGTGAAAGGGTATAGCAGGGAAGAAAGGTTGTTGGTTCACTGAAAGCAGTGATGAGAAATAGGGAAGTGAGTATGGAAGTTAAGAAGTCACTGCATGATAGTATTGTGATCCCTACCCTAACATATGGAAGCGAGGCGTGGACCTTGCAAAATGGGAACAAGTCAAGAGTGAGAGCAGTGGAAATAAGTTACTTGAGAGGAGCATGTGGAGTAACATGGAGGGACAGGTTGACGGATGAAGAAGTGAAGGAACGTTGTGGGGTGGATGTGGATGTGGTTGAGAAGATTAGGAGAAATACACTGAGGTGGTTTGGACATGTGGAGAGAATGGAGAATGGAAGACTGACTAAGAGGGTGTATGTAGGTGAGGTGGAGGGAGGGAGAGGGAGGGGTAGACCGAGGATGAGGTGGAGGGATGGAGTTGAGAGGTATATGAGGGAGGGGGGGGGATGAGCTGGGAGGAGGATAGTCAAATGGTGGGTGACAGAGCGACTTGGAGGCGTTTTGTCTGCGGCCACCCTTTGCGGGATTAGGGCGTCGGGCTATAGATAGACAATTGAAAAAAAGTAAGTCATTACTCTTTACATTTCGAAGTCAGGAATCAATTTTCAGCCTATTACAGGACGTAGCACAACGCAAAGTCGGAAGCTGACCAATCACAAGCGCTTTTTCATGTTTGGACCAATCGCATGCGTCCTTTCATATTGCCCAAGCTATACGGCCACGCTTTCGTCACTCCCGCCCACAGTTGTTTACTTCGTTGCTGTAGCCACCATCACAGCATGACTTCCACAACCAGTGAGATAGACAGTGGTGATTCCCACCCTTGGCCATACTTGGAAAATCTGTTTAAATACAAGAAGACTGGGAAAATCACTGAAGCTGCAGTGTTTGCTGTGTGCACCCAAAATCACCGAGGTGGCTGCATATAGCAATTCCCCTTCAAATTTGAAGAGACTCATGGAGGTGAGTACCCGTGCTTTTATACTTACTGTAGATGTAGCCTAAATACAGAGTTTATAGTTACAATAATTAATACAGTAAGACCTCGTTGTATGTCTGCTCAATCAGTTGTTATGTCTGCTCACTGTTATTATTGGATAGCCGTAATTTTGAGAATCAGTAGCTAATCAAACATAATCAAAAGATATGTCAACAAATATGTTCAGTTCCTTTGCGTCTTTTATTTTTACCAAATAACTAGTTTATAAATTGTCTATAATATCTGAGACGATAGACAGTCTAATAGTTACTTTTTACATTCACTCCTTGAGTACTTCATGAACAAGGTACTTTTTTACTTTTACTTGAGTACAGTTAACTTTGGGTACCTCCACTTGTACTTTGAGTAATATTTTGTCATTGTAACAATACTTAAGTGTCAAAGCAGGGTACTTTTTACAACTCTGGTAATGGAGGAGTTATAAAGTATGAGTGAAAGTATTGGGGGAAGGCTATCGAATCAAACTTCCCTTTATGGGTTTGGCTCTGTACTTTGATTCAGTAGTCCGTTCCCCGTGGTTACACATCTTTTGCTACCACTTGATCACTAAGTCTTACCGTTTAGACTGAATATGCAATGGGGCTGTCGCATTCGGGATTGATTTCGTATTAGTAGGGGCATTTTTATGACGTATGGATGGCTTGTGGAAGATAAGCTAAGTCTGTGTTTGCAAAAATCAAATAAACTATTCTCAACCCCAACCTGGGGTCCATGCAGACAGCAGACCGCTCCTCTGACCACGACCACACAGCACAGCTGTTAGGGCGTGGTTATGTAAAATATATCGTTTCAGTCCCTTACATCAAATGGCGTTTTATTTATTTTTAACAGCAGGACGATTTTCTTCAACTTGGGGAGATTTTTCTAACAGTAGGGGTTAGAGAGGGCCGTAATAAACCCCTTTCTTTGCAAGAGAGCCTTCCTAAAGTGATAAAAAATAAGTGAAAGATGTCACGGTAATGAAGGGGTTAATGGTATGTGTAATAATATAGCACAAGAACATTTTTTTTTATGTGTTCGACTCTGGGCATAGACTTCATAGTCAGTTCCCTGAACCCAAGAGGTCCTTCTATGTACCAAACACCTCCATATGCCACCACTTTGGCGCTAACACCCACCGTCCATACTGGATACATGCTAAGGCTATCTCATACAGGACTGGTGCACTGTGGTTAGGGGGTGGTGTTTTTACATGCTGGTGGATCTTATGGTAGATCAGGTAGAGTGAGAGTGAAGGTGAGAAGGTAAATGAGTGAATGTATTTGATTTAGTGATTGTAGCCTATGTGAGAGCCAGTAAAAGAGTGGGTGAGTGTACGAATGAGTGCAGTTCAGTGATGATTACAAGCTTCAGTAAGTGCGAGGGTTAAAGCAAAAAGAAAGTGTGAGAGCATGGGTGAGTGAAAGAGTGAGTGAGGGACAAGACACTGAAGCAAAATAAGAGAGAGTGAGAGTGGGGGAGGAGGAGTCCAAGGGGGGGGGGGGAAGGAGCGTCCGAACGAGAAAGCTAGAACCTAAGCAGCGGATCACACACACACACACACACACACACACACACACACACACTAGGGGGAGGGGGAAGGAACATGGATCATGACAAACGAATTTGTCTTGTATTCATGTGTTATGATACGGATTAATAGATAGTGCATGCGTGAGGAGGGGATAGTGGCAGGGAAGGAGAGGCGGGCCTGTGGTGGTAGTGTTTAACTCGTGCATTATGGTAACTTTTTTCTTTTTTTTAAATCTCGCCATTGCCAATCAGTGCTTGCCTTAAAATTTAGGTCAAAAGAGTTTTCAAGCTGGGAAGGTTAAACAGGGCTTAATTAACCCCATCATTACCTGATGGGTCTTCTATAAACCATCTGCCAACAACAACAGTATGCAAGAAAAGAGCACCATTGTATAGAAAAGGTAAAGGAGTGTATTCTCGTGGGGCTTTTGCAGTCCATAAGCACCCATTCCTTCCTTGTATTGCTTCATATGGCAGGCCACACCTATCAGGACCGGGACAATTATTGTGTTATAGCTAATGCTAGATCATTTTGTTCAGCTGACAATGAGCGACAGAATCCACAAAAGCTCTCACTTGCACTATTTACCCTTTCATGATTTAGATAACTAGTATTCTAACACAGCTGAAGCCAATATTTTTGTTCAGCTGGAAGTAGTAGTAGTGATAGTTGTAGAGTGACCTCGGTCTGTCTAGCCGAGCAAACCCTTCAACTACAGGCAAGCAGTCACCCCTGCAGGGCCATACCGTGCAGTAATCCGATGTTTCCCTGTGCTGGACACCGTCATGCCACAGCGAGGCGCTGGGAATAATGTGGAGGTTTGGTTCCTGCATGGGTGCCGCATTTGTCTTTCTCCGTCCAGTTAACGGTGGAACCATAGTAGGCTCGCCATCACCCAGTTATTTGGTTAACACTGCATTAATTTTGTCTCTCTCCATCCAGTATACAGTGGCCCCATAGTAGGCTCCTCATCACCTTGTTGTTTGGTTATATAGTTATCATGTAGCACTGTAAATTATTTCTTGGATTATAAGAAACCTTTAGTCTTGTCAGTCTTTGTAGTCACTTTAGGTAGAAGTAGGCAGCACTGTATCAAGTGAGTGGATGATGGTCACCATCACCTACCTTCAGCTGAGACGGAGTTGTAGAACCTTAAAAGTGTTAAAGCCCTTCAGTATGGTGGCTTGTTTTCAGTTTTATTTTTGATACCATCGGACTGTTTTTACCAGCCGCGATAGCGAAGCTAGTATTGTTTTCAGTGTGTGTATGTGTGTGTGTTAGTACGATAACTTCACAACCGCTGAAGATATCATCACAAAACTTCACAGGTGTGCAGTAGGGGAAAAAAAAAAAAGCAATCACGAGTTCGAAATTGGTAAAAGTAGGTCAAGGTCTGTCTCTCTGTTACCACGATAACTTCACAACCGTTCAAGATATCATTACAAAATTTTACAAGTGTACAGTAGGGATGAAAATCTGCCACGAGTATTGTTTTCAGTTTGTCTGTCTGTCTGTGTGTCTGTTAGCACGATAACTTCGCAGTCGCTAAAGATATTATCACAGAACTTTACAGGTGTGTAGTAAGGATTAAAATCTACGAGTTCAAAACTGGTGAAAGATCAAGGTCTGTGTGTCTGTTACCACCATAACTTAGCAACCACTCAGGATATCATCACAAAATTTCACACGTGTGTAGTAGGGATGAAAATCTACAAGTTCGAAATTAGTGAAAGTAGGTCAAGTTCATAGTCATATTCCCAACCGCGCTAGATATGCAATGGCTCACGACTGGTGTGATCCCTCCTTGGGGGGACTTTTTTTTTTTTTTTTTCCAGAGTAGGGAACACCTCTCAAATTGAAGGTATAAATGAAGATGGTATCAAACTTTTACAGTTTAAAAAGTCTCCCCAAATTGAGTAAAATAATTTGGTGACAACATGAAAGTGTAGAAAACCCATCATCTTACTGACTTCCTTTAGCACCTAATTGGGTGGTATTTTGTGTGTTGTGTTGACAGTTGAGTATATTGGTGATGGTGTGAGTGTGGCAGTGGCAGTAGAAAACGGACAGACGGTATAGGGTTGACAGTGATAACGCTGATCGAGCTGTCTCTGCAATACACGAGAAATCTCCCTGCAGAGTGAAGCAGAGCGTTATATATGGACCACCCTGTATATTAATCCACTAGTAGGAGTAACCAGCATCGCCCTGGTAAACCCTATGATCGCGCATACCACCATTGTCTGGGACCCAGGATGGCCATTTCCTCTGTGGGAGAAGGCCCCTGAGATCCCACTTCAGCCATAGAACCAGTTTTCCTCCTTGGGTTCATTTCTCCTGGTCTATATTCTTCAAGAACCAATTCCTACAATGAACCTAACTTCTCCCTACCCATCCACCCACCCAACAGCCCTGCCCACCCACCCCATCTGCCCTGCATACGACATCAGTCTCTCCTCGCATCCAACCCATTGTAGCTAATAATGATATGGTTTTAGAATTAAATAAAATATATTAATTTGAAAAGCAGCAATTGGCTACCATGTTTCCACTATGTAGACTTCATTATTTCCAGTGGTGCAGCCAGGGGGGGGCCACGGGGGGCCGGGCCCCCTCGAAATTTCTACGTGTGTCAGAGAACAGACTGCGAATCTTAAACGTTGAATACTTGTTTAATCCAGGGTGTAATACTCACATATTTGGAGAACCGAAAAAATATGCAGTTCTGAGTAAAAAGTCTTGTATACACATATATTGTATAAGACTTTTACTTTAGGTGCGAGACAGATATTCAAATTTGCGCACGGGGAGTGTTGGCGCCTGGACGGGTGAGGAGAGGAGGCAGGAAAGGAAGCAAGAAACGTTTGCTGTTCTGCGAAATTTTCATTTTTTTTTTTTTTTATGTACCTTATGACCCATTATCTTCAAAAGGGGAAACTCTGCTACAAGTAGGATTATGTTATTAACTAGTTAGGAGTACCTGTGGGCATGTAGGCCTACATGTGGCAGAACTGGCAAGAAAAATAAACTATCGTGGCAATGTTTACCGGCCATCAGCTGAGTGAAACTCGCTCTTCACCCGCCTGCACCATCAGTTACAAGTAAGGTGACCAGATTTATTGGAGCTAAAAGCGTGACGCGCGCGTGCGTGCGTGTGTGTGTGTGTGTGTGTGTGTCTGTAGATAGATAGATAGATAGACAGATAGTTATAGATAGATATATAGATAAACAGATATACAGACAGATATTGACTAATGTGACAGCGACCGCTGCTGCACTACAAACTGAGGCTGCTAATCAAACACTAAGCTACGAATTCCGAACATACCGTATGGCACAGTGAATGGATCAACCAAAATTACCAGCTAGTGAGCATTACAGATTTTATATTAATTATTCGGTATTTCATTTGGTAAGGATTATGCATAAAGTTTCTAATTCATCCTAATTTCATAATAGATCATGTTACATCTAATGCAACAGTAAGTTTCTAAAAGCGGGACAATTAAGATAATTTGCTCAAAAAGCCACAGGGATGGGCTTATTGCTCTTACCGACTAGCTGACAGGTGTGACATGACCTACAGAACCGGGAGACATCTCGACGGATTCCAGGCCAGTAAAAATGCTGCCAGATGCGGGAGAGAGTCTTCCTCACCCCTAAGTGACCTGCTAAAGAAGAGTCATGAGCAATGGACATAATTTTTTGCCTATAGGGTCTTGGAACCACCACCTGATGTACAGTCTCCCACTCGTTATCATGAGCAACACTAGGAGGTCTCCATCTTCTCATTAACATGTTATTTGGCCTTAAATAATAACACTCTGTCAGTTCAGACTCACATTCATTTTCCCTAACTGCTGAGTCAATTAAAGTGGCAATCTCTGGATCAGATCTTTGCATATCAGCTAACTTTGCACTTGCATCAGTTTGGGGAGAATCATCAACCTCTGAGTCATTTAACTGGGCAAAAAAGGTAACACCAAGCCCAATATCATCGGCATTGCCAGTGCCATTACTGTCAACATTTTCATGGCTGGCTTTTGCCGTCATAGCTCTAGTTACAGCACATGCGGGAAACAATTTAGGACATGTACCTTCCAATTCTTTAGTCCTATCCTCACTCAGGAGAGTTTTTGACACGCAGGGAACAGCACTCACCTGTCCTCCCGCCAGGTCATTACCCAAAAGGAAAGTGACCCCTTGTACAGGAAGTTGGTCAACAACACCCACATGCACTGAACCAGTAACTAACTCTGATTGGAGCTTCACCTCAACTAGGGGAACAGATACAAACTCAGCTATACCCTGTAGCAAGACACATTCATTTGGGTCAGCTACATCAACAATCCCCTTCAACATTAGTGACTGTGAAGCTCCTGTGTCTCTAAATATAGTGACTTCCTTACCACCTTTTCCATCAACGGAAACTAACCCCTTAGAAATAAAGTTAGCAAATAAATGACCTGGGGAGGAGTCACTTTGAGTACTGCTTGGGGGAGGACACTCTGATGGAGTCTTATCACCACTCTCACCTGAACCTGACGGCTGCACTGCCCCAGTCTTACTAGTGTCTAACACTGGCTCTACAGGAGTCTGTCTATCCACCACTGACAGTTCCACTCTGGCCTTATCAACAATATGCACCTGCTGGGGTTGTGTCTGACTACTGCTAACATCTGTGGGTGGCTGCTCTCTGTTAGTGTTTACTAAAGAAATCGGTTTTGTAGAGGGATTTTTCTCTCGTTTCTTCCAGCACCAATCCTCCAAGTGCCCCGTTTTCTGGCAATACTGGCAAAATCTGACACTTTTTCTTGACCCTCTGGCAACACTGTCCTCACTTACTTTCGTAGAACTAACATGCTCTGGGGTTGCAGTGTTCCCACTAGTGTCACTTGACATTAACATGCCTTTACCAGAAGAAGGGTTCACAAAAAATGGTTGGTTCACTCTCCTACCCATAACAAATAACTGAGGCTTACGTTCATGCTTATGAATAATACTATAGTTATCTGCTACAACAGCAGCCTCAGCTAGGGTATCTAAATCTTTTTCCACTAGGTATGTAGCCACATCCCTATCTATCTTACCAGTGAAGTTCTCCAAGATCATTAATTCTTTAAGTTTACAGAAATCATCAACTTTCTTAGAATGCAACCATTGATCAAATAAGTCTGTGAGTACTCTAGCATATTCCACATGAGTCTGATCTTTCTGTGTAAAGGTGGATCTAAATTTAAGCCTACATGCCTCTGGCACGAGTTCATATGCTTTGAGAATGGCATATTTTAAACAATCATAGTTGGCACTTTGATCAACAGATAGAGAAATATAAGCCTCTTGACCCTTTCCTTTCAAAACACCTTGCAGCAGTACTGTCCAAGAGTCTTTTGGCCACGAGAGACGACCTGCTTCCTTTTCAAATATATGGAAATACTTGGTGACATCTTGCTCATTAAAGGGAGGTACTAGCTTAATGTTCCTAGCAACATCAAAAGATTCCTTGGTGCTTCAGTCTGAATTCGTGATCCATTTCCTTTTGTCTCATTTGAGCCTGTAATTCTATTTCCTTCATTTTGGCATTCCATTCTTGTTCCCTCATTTTTGCTTGCACTTCTTGTTCTCTCATTTTTGCTTGCACTTCTTGTTCTCTCATTTTTGCTTGCACTTCAAGTTCCCTCAACTTAATTCTGGCTAACTCAAGTTGCACTTTGTCACCAGTATCATGAGCAGAAAAATCACTAGGGCCAGGTATCTCCGATGCCAAAGGCTCAGGGTCAACACCTTGTACAGTATCAGATGGCTCAGAACCAGCTATAAAGGACTTACTTTGCTCAAACATGGTGTCCAGTATTAAATCAAGTAACTTAGTCTTAGTTATTGAGGCAGGAAATCTCAACTGTAAAGCCTGGGCAAACAATCTGAGCTCGTGTTTTGTGAGTGTTTTCACTCTGGTTGGGGAAGGCTTAGAATCCAAAAATGCTTTCACATCACTATCATTCATTAGGGCCATGATTACTGATTATAGGTAAGTAGGTAAGAGTAAGCACTGTGTATGTGGCCAAGGTTGCCAATATTATGTCACAGAGCTATTCTGGCCAGGAGGTCGCCAAATTGTTATGGGGGTGTATATTACGGTGCACTTTTAACTCTTAATTAAGCACCAAAAGGGATAAGATAAAGTTTAAGAGAACTAACTTAATTTTACTGTACACTATAACATACACAACCAAAGAAGAAACCAGGGTTCGTTTTACAAAAGGGGAGGATTCTTATAGGCCTCAGAATACAAATATAAAACAAGTTATTTCTTACCTAACCAGAATACACTCAGTGGAAGATAAGTACTCACAAAGCTCGAGGAAACGTGGAGACTTCCAGATATAAATCACACACTAGTGTAAATGGAGGAGTGAACAAAAAAATGGGAAATGGTGCACAAACAATGTGTTTTGTAATCAAAGTCACGTATTGAGTAGTGTTGGGGAAAAGTGCAACACAATGTGACAAAAGTGTAATGTGACAGTATACCGGTATGTGTACAAATGACAAAATGTGTACAGGGATGTGTGTACAAAATGAGATAAAAATCTGTCTCATCACACTTTCCTGGAGCTTATAAAGGTTACTTACTCCGCCCTTTTCAGCTAATTAACCACTAGGCTGTCTTAAAAATAATCTCTGTCCATACAGAAACAATAGAGGCACCTGCTACCAATGAGGGCCTCATACACTCCACACAGAACCAATTGCGTGCCATGAAGAACGTGACGAAAGCGTCGTTTAGGCTTCTAATTGGCAAACATCCCTACTTTGCTCCTCCCACATTATGTCACACCCACAGTTCAAGGACAAGAGGAACTTTCTGTGTAATTTGTGAGAGAAACATCTGGTGTGTTATCAGTTGAGAAGGCAAAAGTGACCGCTTGGTTTTATCCTTACAGGCAGCAAAAACTGATAAGAAAAGATTTACTGTTCTTGAGGCTCGCTTCTCTCTCCTTTCATTATCATCCTATTTCTATTTCACCCATTCGCTACTGGGGTAACTACACCAGTGACAATATATATATATATATATATATAGAGAGAGAGAGAGAGAGAGAGAGAGAGAGAGAGAGAGAGAGAGAGAGAGAGAGAGAGAGAGAGAGAGAGAGAGAGAGAGAGAGAGAGAGAGAGAGAGAGAGAGAGAGAGAGAGAGAGATAATACCCAGTATATAATATAACGCAAGTGCTTGGCAATTATTTTTAATGATTTTCAGACAATCTTACACACATATTTTCAATAGAAGTGTTCAATAAGGCAAGTTCAAAATTATCAGAAATTCCACAAAAACATAAAAAAAAGTCACTCTTTTAATGTAGCTCTCTGCCAAGCAAATCTAAATTGAATAAACAAAAATATCCTCAGAATTCCTAAATCATGCTGCAACATTTTAACACCCATCATATTCGGAATTTGAAAGCTGAAAAATTCGATACATGCTACTACCACGCCCTTTCTGTCGCTCATGACGGTTTCACACAAATCACATTATCTTCCAACGAGTTATATATATATATATATATATATATATATATATATACATATATATATATATATATATGTATATATACATATATATACACCTATATATATATATATATATATATATACCTCTATATACATATATATATATATAGATATATATGGCAGTAACAGTAAAATAATATAACGACTTTCTTGGGATGAAGACGACAATCTCTTAATCTGAGACATATTCATTTTTTTTTCCCCCCCACCTCCAGACTATTCCCTGAGGTATGGAGGTTATTTTTTGAACTGCAACGGTTAGATACTGCTTCATGAACGCCTTCCTTATCAGAAGGCTCTTTCTAGGCTAAGTTAAATTTTCTGAAGATGGCAGAAATCAAACAGAAAATATGTTTACAGGCTGAGGGTTTAAGATGTAGCATGTAAAAATAGTAAGGAAGAGATGCTTGTGGTTTTACTGGGTCGCGTTCTCGATGATGGGAGGCTTTCTAGCATGACCACTTTACCAGTTTGTTCTGTCAGTTCATCCCTCCATCCATCATCCAATGTTTTTCTGCTCCATGAGCGGCGACGGAGCTTGGAGCTAGGCAACTCAGTCCCGACATATGGACATAATAAGGCGGGGGTAACCAAACTCACTCTTCCCACAGTGGCATTATGAGAGCAGTAAACTGCATCCGTCCCTTGGACATAAACCTTTACAGGTTGGAACGCCTTAACTAACTAAAACACCAGGCTTCATTTGGTTATATGGTTACCAACCAACGTGGTAAACAATTCCTGGTTTATGGGAAACCATTTAACTTTGCACTGTGTACAATCGCGCGAAGGCAACACTACATCGAGAGAGTGGATAGTGGGTGTCCTCACCTACCACTATAACTCCTTTTTACAATCATGCTGATATAACTCTTCTTTTATCGACAAAGGCTGCATAAATAACATACAAATATCATTTAAGTTGCTCTTTCAGAATTTTGTCAAGCAAGAGTCTACGCAATATATCCTAATCTGACTACATTACTGTCCATGGTCACACTCAGAGCCCACACTCGACCAGTCATCCTTAAACTCCACACTCAAGGACGCACTCTGGGCGGTTAACCCCGTGACTGCTAGGATTCTGTCTATTTATCTGTTCATCTGTCTGTCTGTCTGTCTATCTGTTCTATCTATCTCTTATCCCTTTTACTTTACTGCCCGATCTTTCAGGTGAGCCATAATGTCTGGTATTAGCATTTATAAAATTCCCACAGAAGCAGAGAAAAATAAGAAAAAAGGCTATGTGCGATAGTTTTTCCAGGCGATAGAAGGAATAGAGTACTAGAGTTATCCCGAGTATCTGAGGCATAAATTCCCTTGTTTGCCTTTCATATAGATTTTTTAGAGTATCATTAGAGATAAACATTCCTTTGTTTGCTAAGAATGATATTAGAGATAAATATTCTCGTTAGGTTTTTATATATTTTGTAGACCACTACTAGAGGTAAATATTCTCTCTCTCTGTTTTTTTTATAGATTTTTATTACAGATAAATATTCTCTTGTTTGCCGTTCATCTTTTTTTGGAACATTATTAAAGGTGAATGTTTTTCTGTTTGCCTTTCATATCTTTCTTAGAGTACTATTACAGGTAAATACTCTCTTGTTTCCCTGTCATAGTTTTTTTTTTTTTTTTTTCAAAAGTGACACGAGTTAACAAAAAACGGCATACACGTGATCGATAATGTCCCATAAGCAGATATAATCCTTACAATCCAGGGAAGCAAGGAGTGGTCATAAATCTCCATATCATTCTGCCCTCCGCTCTCAGTCTGCATTCTCTCCAAATCCCAGTCCTCTGTGTACCATTCCACCCCATCCCTCCGTCTCATCCTCGTTATCCACCTTCCTCTCCCCCTTAACCCCACACATTTTATTCATTTGAGGGGTTACCCCATTAACCCCTTCAGCACCGTGATGCTCTCCTAAGATGAGTAAAATAGTCTGGAAGTGGCATGAATGTAACAGAAATGTAGGTTATCGAACTGAAGAGGTTAAACTGGTGGCATATACAGGTAATTCATGATATCTGATAATAATTTACCATTATCTTACGCTCGTCTCCTTGTATCGTTTACAAAGGGTCCAACATGTTTGCATGCGTCGGTCTTGACCACCTAATGGCGGCTTTCCACGCTGCTCGATCTCTAACAGCCTCCTGTTCAGTCCCTTATCCCTAAGGTCACATCCTATGACCTCGCCCCAGGTCTTTCAGTCAGCCTCTCGCAGCCCTTTCCTAGGCGTTCACACTTCTCACTTTCCGTACCCAATTGTCATTCTCCTTCCTCTTCACATGCCCAAACAATCTCAATCTACCCCTCCTTACCACAACACCAATACACTCCAGTCCCATCCTTCCTCACAACTCTTTAACCGTAAACCTAATCAAGGACGCATTACACATCCACATTGTCATTTCTGTACGTTTAAGCTTATGAATATATTCTTCCTTTACTGCCCAGGTCTCACTATCATAAAGCATTACATTCCTAATACATGTCGCATACAAAGATCGTATAGCACGGAGGAAGAGCCCTCTTCATGTATGGAAAGGCAACAGCTCCCATAACGTCCTCCAAGCGCTCCTTAACCTAGCCACAGAGGTAGCTCCAGCACCACCTCCAGCACATAATGTGTCCCACAAATAACAAACCTCTTTCGCACACTCAAGAGACACCAGCAAGATCCATCCTTTGATGCCTGACAATCTCTACATGCATCCCAGACACACCACACAAAATCAGCATTATATCGCAGTCTGCCTCAAATACCACTACATCTATGCACACACGTATCACAAATACTGCCCAAAATAGAGTTCCTTCCCACACGCTTGTGGCAAACACCACGTGGTCACACCCTTTCTGCTTTGACAATACTGCCACCAGCCCTAGATATCATCACTTTTGTTTTATCTGCATTTACTCTCAACCCCTTGTGCCCTATTCCATCTCCCGATCTTTCAGGTCTTTCCTCTGCTTCGCTTTCAATCGCTACAGTCATCAGCATAGGCTGCAGCCGCTCACATGAGAGTCCATTTCTGAAGTCACATGAGATAGGTTCAATCATCATGACAAACAATAAGGAGCTCAAGACTGACCTCTGATGCACGCCAACATTCACAGAAAACTCCTCTCTCAAATCTCCATTCACCCTCTAGTGGGTGCGAACTCCCACATACATAGCTATAACCACCTAATCAGCCACTCTTCGATCTCAAGCTTTCTCATTCCCCACTTCACCACCTCCCGAGGGACTCTGTCCAAATCAACAGAAACAAAGTACAGCTCCATTTTCTTTCCTACATACTTTTCCTGAAATTGTCAGACAGTGACTATGACATCAGTGGTCCCTTTGCATAGCATAAAGCCAAATTGCATCTCGCCAGTATTCACTCTTTCTCTAATCATATCCTCTAGGACTCTCAATAACCTGCATTATCTGATCCAAAAGTTAAATGCCACTATAATTTCCTCTGTCCAGGGCATCACCCTTCCCCTTGTACATATTTACACACTCTTCAGTCAGTCATCTGGGACAACTCACCCATGTATTATCGTATTCATCAAATTGGTAACTAAGCCCACTCCTATATCTCGTGAGGCCTTCAGCAGTGAATCCAGACACAACTCCCACCTTCCCCAGCTGCACCCTGCCTATTGCCGTGCTCACAGTAGCAGCATCAACCAAATGCCAAAGGGCCAGTCACTGGATCTGCTGACTCCAAATCTTCCCTATATTCCATTCAAATTCCTCAATCAGGAACCGGTTATAATGCTCTCTCCAGCGTCTTTAATGTTCAGACTATCCACCATTATCTCTCCTTCATCATTATTCACACACTGCTCACCTATGATATCCATATTTTCTCTCTTCATCTTATTTGCCACCTTAAATTTCATATTCTTCCAACGCTATTTAGGTTATCCTGTGAGGAGTAGACTGTAGCACCAGTCGAGCAGGGCAGTACTCCCGAGGTGGATGGAAAGCTGATGACAGGGAGTGCTGGAGCTCCCGTTTCATCAGCCCTCAGGACTAGCTCCTGACCATCCCCCTTTGCTGAACTTTTTCAGTGTCTCAGTTACACAGAGAGTAGGCCAGCATGCTCTCCAGTACAAATTTCTCTAACTATCTTCACCAAACTACATGCACAGTACACACTACACTTCCTGTTCAAAACTCACCAAAATGGCGTCAATTCACCCAGCCTCGGAGTCCCCAGGGCGGGGGACCATAAATGCCCCCGCCATCTGCCCCTCTCCCGGTGACGACTCGAGGTGCCTGGAACCACTGTCTGACTCTCTTCTTCTTCATTTCTGCAACATTTGCGGCCTTTCATCTAACTTTTGCTCTGTTGAGCACCACCTCTCCTCCTCTAAACCTCACCTTCTTTTTCTAACGGAGACTCAGCTGTCTGAGGCAACTGACAGCAAACCCTTTTCTGTATCCTCCTACTTTCTCTATACTCATTTCAAAGCCAAAGGTGGCTGTTGTGTATACATACGCAACGACTTATCTTGCTCTCGTGTTCCTGAACTTGATTCTTCTGAATTCTCCACTCTCTGGCTTCGGCTTTCCTGTCATTCTCTGATTAAATATATCTGTGCTGTTTACTTATCCCCTAATTCTACTGACTATCAAAAATTCTTCGACTATCTTACTTCTATGATGGAACACATTCTGTCCATTTCTCCTTTCTCTGAAATCTTCATTCTCGGAGATTTCAATGTTCACCACCACCTTTGGCTCTCCTCTCCTTTCACGGATCCACCTGGTGAACAAGCCTACATCTTTTCTATCCTTAATGACCTAGAGCAGCTTGTACAGTACCCTACCCATATCCCTGACCGCCTTGGAGAGAGCTCCAACATACTTGACCTCTTCCTCACAACTAATCCTTCTGCTTACTCTGTTAATCTTTTCTCTCCGTTGGGCTCCTTCGATCACAACCTTATTACCTTAACCTGTCCTATCACTCCGGTACGGCCTATTGACCCTCCAGGGAAACGCCGTCTCTGGCATTTTGGAGCCGCGGACTGGGAGGCCCTCAGGCAGTACTTCTTTGATTTTCCCTGGAATGATTATTGCTTCCATGGCCGTGAGCCATCTGAGTGTGCCTTGCGCATTACGGAGGTTATTCTCTCGGGCATGGTAGCATACATTCCTTTCTCATATCCTTTGACTAACGCACGAAAGCCTTGGTTTAATCACGCTTGTTCTAATGCTGGCCGCAACAAGGAGAAGGCCTACAAAAGGTACAGGAGCCAACCCACCCCTGAATCACATAATCTTTACGTTTCTGCCCGGAATCGTGCTAAGTCTGTTCTTCGCTCTACTAAAAATAATTTCATCCATACTAAATGCTCTCAACTCTCCAACTCGAATTCTTCCTGCTCCTTCTGGCACCTTGCCAAAAATCTTTCTAACAACTTTACCTCATCATCCTTCCCTCCTCTTTTCTACTCTGATGGTTCTGTAGCTATTTCTTCTACTGATAAAGCAGATCTCTTCGCACAGACTTTCTCCTCCAATTCCACCTTAGACGATTCTGGTGCTGTTCCTCCATCACTTCCCCCCTGTGACTTCCTCATGGCTGACATTAAAATTTCTTCAGTTGATGTATTTTCTGCCATTACTGGCCTCAGTACTAACAAGGCATATGGGCCTGATGGGGTCCCTCCTGTTGTTCTCAAAAACTGTGCTTCTGTGCTTACACCCTGCCTAGGCAAACTATTTCGCCTTTGTCTTTTTTTTTTTTTTTTTTTTTTTTATGTGACCGACTCTGGGCATAGGCTTCGCAGCCTGCTTTCAAGGCCCAGTAGTCCTCCTACGTACCGGACACCTCTACATGTCACCACTTCGGCGCTAACACCCACCGTCCATATTGAATACATGCTAGGGCTGTCTCATACAGGACTGGTGTATTGGTATTAGCGGGGGTATTTTTACGACATGTCGGCGGGGCTTCTGGTAGATCAGTAAAGTCTGATTTTTGTGAAATTCAAATCCTTAAACTGTTCCCTGCCTCAGCGGGATTTGAACCCGGGTCCGTCAGGACTGCAGGCCAACTCTCTACCGATTGAGCCACCGCCTCCCCCTTGTACCTTTCCTTCTTGCTGGAAGTTTGCTCTCATTCAGCCAGTCCCAAAGAAGGGTGACCACTCCCAACCCTCCAACTATCGTCCAATTGCTTTAACGTCCTGTATTTCAAAAGTTTTCGAGTCAATTCTTAATAGAAAAATTTTAAGGCATCTTTCCTATCACAACCTTCTTTCCGATCGTCAGTATGGGTTCCGTCAGGGACGCTCCACTGGCGATCTTCTCACCTACCTTTCAGACTCCTGGTCATCCTCCTTTCGGGACTTTGGCGAAAGCTTTGCCATTGCACTTGACATCTCAAAGGCTTTCGATCGAGTCTGGCATAAATCTTTAATTTCCAAACTGCCCTCCTACGGTTTCTATCCTTCTATCTGTGCCTTCATCGCTAGCTTCCTTTCTGGTCATTCTATAGCCGCTGTCGTAGACGGCCATCGTTCTTCTCCTAGATCTATCAACAGTGGTGTTCCTCAGGGCTCTGTCCTATCACCAACTCTCTTCCTTTTATTCATCAATGATCTTCTAAGCTGTACATCTAACCCTATCCGCTCATACGCTGATGACTCCACCCTTCACCTTTCCATTCGGTTCCCGCAACGCCCATCTCAACAGTTACTTCAACAAACAAGAGATGAGGCTATGGCACACCTAATGTCTGACTTGGCTCATATCTCTGACTGGGGTAAAAATAATATGGTTGTCTTTAATGCATCTAAGACTCAGTTCTTACACCTATCAACCCGACAAAATCTTCCACAGGTATACCCACTAATGTTTAATAATATTCAGCTTAATCCTGCATCATCCTTGAACATGCTTGGGGTTTCATTTACTCGGGACTTATCTTGGAAAGATCATATTACATCTCTTGTAAAATCTGCTTCCAAGAGATTGGGTGTGCTAAGCCGACTCCGCTCTTTCTTTACCCCTGCACAATTGTTGACTCTATACAGGGGTTTTATCCGCCCCTGTGTGGAGTACAACTCTCATGTGTGGGGAGGTTCCCCACATACAGCTCTTCTCAATAGGGTGGAATCAAAGGCTTTTCGTCTCATTAACTCTCCTCCTCTTACTGACTCCCTTCAACCTCTGTCTCTTCGCCGCACTGTTGCATCTTTATCTCTTTTCTATCGCTACTTTAATGGTCACTGCTCCTCTGAACTGTCTGCTTGCATTCCTCCACCTCTACGACGGGCGCGTAGCACCCGTCTGGCAGCAAACTCTCATCCCTTTTCTGTCCAACTCTCTAATGCAAGAGTTAACCATTACTCCCAGTTTTTCATTTATGCAACAGGTCAGCTCTGGAACTGTCTCCCTCTGTCTGTATTTCCTCCTGCCTATGATCTCCAGTCTTTCAAACGTAGTGTGTCCAGGCATCTCAAAATGATCGGATCTTGAATTTGGCTCTCTATTATATTTTGTTTTTCTCTTGGAGGGAACTGTTACTGCGGGCTCATGGCCTTTGGTTCCTTCTTCCTTGCATTAAAAAAAAAAAAAATCTCGAAGACTCAGATTTTACCCTGTATACCTTCTTTCTAGCCCAGTGCTTGTCAGTCAAATATTTCTGTTACCATCCATTTTTCATTCCCAGAAGAGCCATCTTTTCTCCTTAACTGCGGCTTCTCGCCCTCATCCCACCACCATGTTACCCAATGTCTCAGTGGACCCTTTGTCCATCCGTACACTGAATCAGTAACTCTCAGGAGATTGTCCAAGAGAGCTTTGTACTGTTGATTAACATTTATGTCAACAGCTCCTTGTTTAGTCACAACTCTACCCATCTTACCATAAAAGGCATCCCTTACTGCTAGTTTGTTCAGCTTCCATATTTTCCTCCATGTCACATATCAGTAATTTGTGTTGCTGCATACATTCTTTGTTTTCTATAACTTTAGCATCCCTTGCCAACCTCCTTTTAGCCCTGCTGACCAGGAAATAGTCAGTCTTAGAGTGTTTTATAGTAATAATCGACAAGAATCCTCTATGAGTACATGCCCTGATTCCGGCAATACATGACGTGTACGGTGACCCACATATACTCCTATATACTCCAGATGACACATGTATTGCATGATTTCTGATGATATTCTACTGTAACTGCAGATATGATTACCATAATGACTGAATAGTAATTCTCACGACAACATCCCTCCATCGCCAGTCACTGATGCGGACGGTGACTTTGATACAAACACTGCAGCTGGCACAAGCAGTGCGTGATTTCTGAGGGTCATTTACCACTACTCAAGACTTGTTTAACGTAGTAACTAATCAAGTCCTTTCATGACAACATGGCGTGATCCTCTCAATTATACAATTACTTGACCCACTTACACAATGGGGGCATCCCGAACTGCAGCACTTGAATATACATATCTTAACCTCCTTCAGTCTAATGACTAAATAAATACTTACATGAACCTCACGAACCTCTCAACTCGTCCAAATTAGAGCCATCTCTTAACCACGTCTCTTTTTGGAACAAGTGCTTTGCGGTTGTTTCTGAACAACTACCACCACCAGCACAGCTACCACCATCACAGCTACCACCACCACAGCTACCACCACAACCACCACCACAGCTACCACCACAGCTACCACCACAACCACCACCACAGCTACCATCATCACCACCACACCTGCCACTACCACTACCACCACCACCATCACATCTATCACTACCACCACCACCACCATCACATCTACCACCACCACTACCACCACAGCTACCACCACCACCACCACCATGTCTGCCACTAACACTACCACCACAGCTACCACCATCACCACCACGCCTGCCACTACCACTACCACCACCACTACCATCACAGCTACCACCACCACCACCACCACCACCATCATCATCATCACGTCTACCACCACCAGCATAACAGCTACCACCACCATCATCATCTCAGCTACCACAATTTTTTGCTGAATAAAATGGTCTGTTCGTGGCATCAGTTAAGTAATAGACACCGGAGTATGTAGATGTACAACCCCCCCTCCCTCTCTCACTGCAAAGATTCCTGAAACTTCATGGTAATGCCCCGCCGCCTCCTCCACGTGTCCGTATTGTGACACCAGTGGGGACAATTGTGAGGAGCCAAACACCTCTTCAGAAAATACCAACCTACTTGAAATTGAAACTGGACCATCTGGGACCACTTCCAACCATCCTGCCAAGTTTCATCTCAATCCTTTCTCCAGTTTCGTCTGCACTACACACACACACACACACACACACACACACACACACACACACACACACACACACACACATACAGGATTATAACACATTAGATGCAACACAGACGGTGGACATTATTGCCGAAATGGTGACATACAAAGCTCTGTGCCACGTACGAGAACCGTTGGGTCTTAGGGAATGGATTATCAACCATTATCTATACTCAGAAACATGATAAAGAGGAAGACGTAATAGGGCTCCATAACATGCAAAATTATACTCTATAATTCATTCACGTTAACTTGGCCTAGATTTTTGTCCTTTTGTAGCTTGTATTACATCGCTCAATGGCAGAATAAAACGACAGTAACTCTGGAGCCTTCGCATACCATTTCTTTATGACGAGAAACATATTACCGTGTTAATCTGTTATTATAACTCAATACTGAAACTGGAGAGACGGCAATATTAAGCCAAGATAGAGTGAAAAGCACATCGTAGCTATCTTACCATTTCCTTCAGTGCAGCGATTCTTTTTACAGCGTAGGCTTGCCACCTGGCCATGATTTTGTGCAGCCTAGGAAAATTACTGTACTGAAGGGATTAATGAAGAATGAATCTAATCCCTCTGTTTCCCAAAGTCTCGCCTGTATCTAACCACTACATTTTGCAAAGTTTCTCCTGTCTCTAACCCCTCAGTTCGTCGAAGCCTTTCCTGTACCCAACCCTTCCATTTCCCAATGTCTCCTGTATCTAACAATTCCATTTCCCAAAGTCTCCTTTGTTCCCAGTGCTTTCATTTCCCCAAGTCTCTCCTGTATCTAATCCCACCATTTCCCAAAGTCTTTGGCGTGACTAATCCCTTCACTTTGCAAAGACCCTCATGACTCCAACCCCACAGTTTCCCAAAATCTCTACTGTCTCTAATCTCACCATTTGGCAAAGTCTTCATCCTGTATCAAACCCCTTCATTTGGTGAAGTCTCTCTTATGTCCAGCACCACCATTTCAGTCTTTACTGTATCTAACCTCTTCATATCGTGAAGTCTCTCCTGTATAGGAATGGGTGGGAGAAAAACAGGAAAGAACTTGAGTTCTTTATTCCTCTGAACGTTTTGGACTACACAGAATCCTTCCTTAGAGGGAGAGTGTTTATGTTCAATGGTAAAGCATATGTACAGTGCAAGGGCTTAGTCATAGTCTTCCCCTACAGTGCTATCATGCCCGGCCTCTACATGGAGACACTGGAGACTGATAATAGCAAAAGAATTATGGGTGCAAGATGCACATGGCTCACATATGTTTATGATGTACTAACTATAGTGTCAAGTGGAACAAATATAACTAGAAAGTACTCAGACAGCATACCTCTGCCAATTCAGTTAAAAAGGGTCCAAATCCGGATTCGTAGAGATATTGTGTGGAATACAAAGGATTCGGATCTGCCCCCAAATTGAAGCAATTGATCCTTGAACCATGACCCACTCTTCCACAAAATTTTATTGAAATTCACTGAGACCTTTTGGAGATATTATGCATAGGATCCAGATGCAGATCCGGATCAGCCCTAAACTTCAATTACGGTAATTCTTTCTTGGCCCATGGCTCACCCTTCCACCAAATTTCACTGGAATTCATTGAGAACTTTTGGAGATATCGTCTAGACAACAGACAGACAGACAAACATAGGTGAATACATAAACTCCAACTTGTTGCCGGAGGTAATGAATAAATGAGGGCTGCTAAACACTGTAAACAGTAATGGCCAGTTCACAGTAGAAAAGGAAAAAGATGATAGTTTACCATTTCTAGATACCATAATATGTTGAAAAAGTTAAGATGTAAAATTCTCGGTTTATAGAAAGCCAACAAACATGGGCGATTTCTTTCATTATCTGCCCGCTCACAGTAGCAGAAAGGCAGGCATAATGATAGGTCTTTTCTTAAGGGCATTTTAGAAAAGTACGAAATAAAGAATCCTTAGAGGAAGAGTGTAAGCACATAATATCTATCTATCTACTGCCAGACGCCTTAATCCCGTAATACCCTAATAGATTCGTGTAAAACGTTGTGTTACCCTGAACGTTGGCTTAAAAGTCTCAAAAATAAAAGAGAAAGGACAATGGAAAGGAACTAAGGTTATAATATGAATGCAAATAAAGAGAATGAAAAATACATATCCGCCCCAGACTCGGACAAGGCTGCCGTAATAAGTGACTATTTAGAAAAAGCGGGATTAAGAATAACTCCTTCAACAGGAGTAAAAATCAGTCACCCAATAAAAGGTATATGTGAAAGTAATATTAATGAAGAGTGTTTTTTATGGTATATCTTGTAATGGGTGCTCGGAATTATATTGTTACGAAGTGAGATTTGCCAGTTAGGTTGTCGAGGAGCTTCTCGACGTTTCCCGATGTTTATGTTAGGTCTGGTACACGTCGGAGTTGCCAGTTTGCCTGCTGTTTGTGAGCATAGTTTTTCGTAAGTTATGTATTAATTTTTGTGCTTTTTTTTCTATAATGTTTTATTTATGTGATTGCTTCCTAAATTATGTAATTCAATTTAAGTTTGTATGCAGAATAATTTACAGTGATATGTAATGTAAGATAACTCTGGCGTGTTTTGGATGTCTCCGAATTTGTAACTGTTGTTGCTAGGGGCAGGTACAGGACCAGCACATTCTAGAGAAGCAAGAAAGCTTATATAAGGATGGGAAAGAGACTAGAGCAAGTCAGTCGGTTTTTCAGTTCAGTTTAAGTGTAGTGCAGTGTCAGTGCAATATCTGTGTAGTTTGCATATTTTCGGTACTTGTGAAAACAGTGAAGTGTTGTTGGCAAATAGTGAAGAGTTACTGAAGGTGGTATATCACCGGTACTTATGAAAAATAGTGAAATGTTGTCAAGCATTAAGTGTAATTGCAGTTAGTAAAGTTTGTATAGCCCCAGTGCTTGTGAGAATAGCAAAGTGAAGTAGGAAAGCATTAAATGTAATTATTTAGGAAGTAAAGACAGTAAACTTGAGAAGCCGGTGTTTATTTACAACACCCCAGCTGATCTTGTGTACTGTACACCTAAAGGCTGACCATAGGAAAAACAACTTACTTGGCAACGTCCTTCCTGTACTGAACCACTGCTGTTGGAGCCTGTGACAGTGTGGGACGGGGACATAACAATATATAGATGATACCGGGAGAGGTCTTGCGAAAAGACCAACAGAACATATGGCAGATGTGCGTGGACATAACACTTCAGATTACCTAGTCCAGCATATACATATACCGTATATCAGTGTCGAAATCTACCAAAATGGCAGGAATCAACGATTTTAAAGAAGAGATTAGACAAAAAGACGAGAAAAGCTTTAGAGTCAGCACAGGTATGTAGTGGGTTCAGGTCATGATAAGACTAGCATGTCAGATCAATATAATACAGGAGGGCAGTCAATCTGCATTAGACACGACAAAGGTCCTAGGGACGTCCTGTGTATAAATATCTCTGATTTCCTCACTTTTGTACAGTCTTTCTGAGGATGGACTCTGTATAGTCCGAAAATTAAGTAGAATGAAGAACTTAACTTCCTTGTTTTTGTCTCCCATCCATTTCTATCCATTTGTCAAAATGAACCAAACATATCTCTCCTGTATCTTACCCTTCGGAAGTCTCTCATCTGTCTAAACCCTCCTTTTCGGAAAATCTCTCCTGAGCTCAGTACACTGTGTGAGGTGAGCTACAATATTATCAAGAAGACGTTGGCGAGACGTTGTGATCTCTTTTAATGACGTCTGTTATATTCTTGCAACCGCCAGATTTTTTTTAACAGCAAGGAAAGATCTCTTGGTAAAAGAATTAATAGCAGCAGCAGGAGGGAAAGCATTGAGAGTTTACTTACCGGGCATCTCTTGCCTAGTCACATCAGTGCTACCACGTGAAGGCGTTCGTCTCCAGCACCAAAGGATTTAGTAAAACTCTTCATTAACGCATCACAGCGAGGATGTCATTTATTTTAATCATGATGCCATCAAACTAGTTACTTTAGCTTGGAATGGACCTCAGTCAGTAGGAGTAGCAGTAGTAGTACTTGTTGTTGTTGTTGATGTTGTTGTTGTCTATGTTCATATGAAATGGGAACCCGGTGGACTACAGGCTGAAATTATCTTTCTCCAACAGTCCACTGCCCACCTTTTGGGGAATAGGGAGGGAGCTGAGGGACATTTGTATATGCAGACAACACTCCTGCCAAGCTATAATAGTTCCACCACATAAAAGCATCCCTCTCGAGCATCCCTCAATCAGTGAAGGGATGAAGACTAAGGGCAGTAGTCTTAACCTGTGGGTAGGCGTTCGCCTTGCCCTATCCGTATCTTTTGGTGATCTTAACGCACGAAAGGGAGAGCGTTCCACGATGAACGGGAGAGGATTACTGCAGCGTAGTACTGGAATCCATTAGGAGTCTCATAGCACCCCTTCCCATACTCCTTTGTCATATTATATTAGCCTTGTGCAAAGAAAACTATGTAGAATTTGAAGGACCGTATGGTGTGTGTGATGGAAATTTTAATTTAACGGTAAAAACATCGTGTAAAAAAAAAAAATAAGCGTTTAATATCTTTATCATTTCAAAAGACTTCCCTGCTTCTCATGAGACGGTTAATTTACGATGAGACGAAAACAAAGATGAGATACTGTATCCACTTCCATTTTATTTTTCAGTATTCTACCAAGCTGTTTATGAGATGTGTTGCATGATTCTTTTATAATTAGTTGGATTAGTTCATGAAATGATTCATACAGTAAAGAGTGGCCAAGTGCTACCTAAACAGACGAGTTGTGCACAGCCAGTTGGTGTGAATTACGAAGTCTTGTGTACGCGTTTGGTAAATTTCTACAAGTTCCCACTATTTTGTTTTGGCATAGCAATATTTTTTCTGGTGTATTTTTGTGTGACTTGAACAGTGATGCAAAGCAAAAAATAAAAAATAAATAAATAAATAAATAAATAAACGCGTTCGTTTTATAATAAAAAGCTTTTTTGAAAAAATGACAAGTAAAAAAAATTGATTTTATTGTTTTTTAATTGGCAAAAATAATTCTTTTAAAGGTTATTACAGGAATTTACAGCAATATAGGAGTTCCTTAAGCCAATCTAGCTTATGTGTAATAGAATTAGAACCATTTGAACTACTGTTATACTTAACTGTACGTGATGCAGCCAAATTATATTTTAATAATCACTTAATAATATTCAAGTTACGCAACAGGCTTCTACATGCTGTTATTTCTTATTCCCTAATCAAGATATAAAAGGATAATGATAAAAAAAAAAAATCTAGTGTACAGTGTAAACATTTACTGATGTAAATAAAATCTACAGTTGTGCCAACTGTACTGGTGATGGAGAGTACATGTACTGTACACGGTCATGAGAACAAGAATTAAGAAAGGAGCAAAGAAATGGGAGAAATGGAGTTCCCCCGAGCTAAGCCCTGTATTGGACTATATAGCCCCGCTAGGGTTACAGGAGCGAGCTACCACTCCCGGCACGGCAGCCCGGGCGAGGCTCGAACTCGCAATCCCCCGATTACGAGTCCGGCGCGCTACCACTGTGCTACCGCGCCCCCCCGAAAGGAGCAAAGAAATTTCACTGTGGTTAAAAGATATAAAGCAGTCAGTTATCAAGCCTGAAGGTCAGACTTGTCAGAGGTTCTAGTCCTGACTCCTGGCACTGCTACCTCCTCTAACGTGGAGTAGGAAACTTGGTTAATTTCTTGCAAATTTTAGAATACATAAACACCTTGTCAACACAGTTCAAACAGGTTACAGGGGAAATATTTATTGTATTTTTACCCTTTCCAGGACTGTCAGAATGTATGACTAATGTCTGACCCCAAAAATGGTACAAAAATAATCAATTATTCCTACCGGGAAATTAGGAAAAAAAAAAAAAAACAAAAAAAAATAAAAAAAAACACGAATAAAAAAAAGTTTTTTTTTTTTTTCCCACTGACTTGAACGAACTTGACCTTTACTTTCGGTGTGTGTGGTTGGTTTTCAGATTACCGCCTGCCCACCCAAGTGTCCTGGGGGACTGGTGGTATTTCGGGGTTCTGGGTGGGAAATTGGCAAAAACAAGCATTTGGGGCAAAAATATATTCAAAATCGGTATGACCAGCTAAGTCGTATTCGTAGGGTTATTATTGACCGCATGAACCTCTTTGAAGCTATATCTGACGCCAGATTTTTTCTACCATACAGGTTCTCCAAAGCCTGTATGCCTACCCTGATACAGAGTATTCAAGAACAAATGCCAGTCTTTAATAGTTAAAGAGGTAAGAATTGCTAGCATTAAGAGACTATATTTTATCTGAATCTTAGAAACTCATTTTTCTTTTTAAAATTTAAAATTTGAAAATTAATCAGGGCTACCAACTGTTTGCCGCAAAACCCAGACAAAGGGGTGCGCTCTCACGCTTTCAGGATTATCACTTATGTTGAAGGTGTGTTTCCACTTCGAGCGGGATGCGGGAAGGATAGCTAGCCCCTGCCCTCGGTTTCAAGACTACGGACTTAAGACTGTATGTAACTCCCCCAGTTTGCGACATCTTCCATGATCTAAACAAAAATCGGAAGGAATACATTACAATGAATAAAATGAAATCCTTGTGGATAGGTCAAGAGGTTAAGGGCAAACGTTATTGTTATTTAGTTCCTGCTGCTACCAGACGATTTTATTTAATTCAGGAGAGGGCCCTAGCCACGGTGGCTGTTGTTAGTGTCGCTAATTGTGGAGCTGCCGGCCCTTTAGCGCCAGGATTCATGTCTTGGCATGGGCAGCTGGCGTCACTCGACTCAGGTATCCATCCACTCCTTTTTGGTTTGGTAGGTTAAATGAGTACGTGGAATAACACCTACGGGAAGTAACTGTGCCTCGATGGTGCAGTGGCCTTTATCCCAGGATATTGGGCAAAATCTACAGGCTCAAAGGTCTAAGGGACGAAGATGAGCACCACGACTAAGCGCCCCATGTCGTTTGTACCTACCTTCACCAAGTATTAGAAGTGTTACTGATGGCAATATCCTATCCCATCCAGTTCGAAAAATCTATCTTAAAGTCAAATACAGCCTTCAGGACACAGCAATGAAATTATATATATATATATATATATATATATATATATATATATATATATATATATATATATATATATATATATATATATATATATATATGCAAACTAACCACAGGAGAAATGAAAGGAGCGACAGTGAGTACTTTCGTATATTACATCTTCAGACAGAGTGAGACAGAAACGTAAAGGGTAGAGGTCTTTTATGCACACCCGCAGCAGGTAGTGGCACACAGAACAATGGATGACCTGAATTTTTACCTGCGGCTTAACTTAGGGTCACCTGCAGCAGGGAGTGGAACACAACAGAGGAAGACCTGAATCTAAAAATACACGTGACAAAGGAGGAGGGAGTAGGAGGGGAGGAAAGGGGAGTGGGAGGGAGGGGGGAGGGAGGAGGGGATAAATACTGCTGCTTAACTTAAGACCTAGAGGATTAATGCTTGGTGTGTCCCACACAGGTGTGACTACACCACCAGGAGATGACAGGGAACAATCACGTGTTAGTCTGGGGGATACTGCTTTAAAATTAATTCAGTTAACAATTTATCACACTGAAAATGACCATATCTCATGTTTACATTCTTTTCATATGTGCCAGAAATTAGACAAGATTCTATTACATCTTTCATCTAAGCTTTTTGATCTTGCTAGAATCTTGGAGCCTGTCCAGTCAATATGGTGATCACTGGATGCTTTGTGCTGAAATAAACCACTGCTCTGTTGGGCTGTTCTTACACTGTATTTATGTTGTGAGATTCTAGTTTCCAAATCTTTTCCAGATTGTCCTATGTAAAATTTGTTACAGCTTTTACACGGGGTTTTGTAAACAACGCCTGAATTACTGACAGGGCTGTTCTTGATGAGGGTTTTTTTTTTATGGTGTTCTCTTATTTAAATACTACTTGTACATTGAGTTTCCTCAGCATGTGAACAACATCAAGAAAATTTTCATGGAAGGGGAGGACAAGGGTTCTTTGAATGTTCTGGCGATCTGGCTTATTAGTTTTCCCTTCAAGGAATCTTTTCTTGGCTGTATTGTGGCACTGAGTTAGTATGCTTTGTGGATATTTTAGCTTCTTTCCAATACTCTGAATCATTTTTAGTTCATCATCTAAAAATTCTGGGTCTGAAATTCTATATGCTCTTAGGTACATGGATTTGAACACAGATCTTTTTATATTAATATGATGGTTTGAATAGTAATGAACATATGACATAATATTTGTAGGTTTTCTGTATACCTTAGTCTTCAAAACATTTTGGTCCCTGATGACCTTTGCATCCAAAAATGGTAATTCATTATCCATTTCCATCTGATGAGTAAATTTAATCGATGGAACTAACGAATTTAATTGCAGGAGAAATTCAACAATGGGAAGACTGTTAGGCCAGAAGCACAGGATATCATCAACGTATCGGAGCCAAACTATGTTTTGCTCCTTTATGGAGGTCAGTAAATGTTTCTCAAAGTGTTCCATGTAAATATTTGCCAGAACTGGGGAGAGGGGATTACCCATGGCCATACCAAATTTTTGTGTGTAAAATTTGCCTTCAAAGGTAAAAGAAGAGTTCACAATGCACAATTTAATTAGCTTGATAATGTTTTCAGAGGGAATACCATCAGTGTTACTACCCAGAATGCTTGGCAGGAAAGTTAAAACGTCATCAACAGGGACATTTGTAAATAATGATTTAACATCAAAGCTGACTAACTTGTAGGGGTACGTGACATTTAGAGCAGGGGTTCTCAACCTTTTTAATCTTATGTACCCCTTGAAGTCTTTCAGTATTGGTCACGTACCCCTTACCCACAATGCAGCATCAGGAAGGGTAAAAAGAAATGCATGGTTTATTGACTTAGTTTATTAAGTTTAAATTGTGTTATATATGTGGAGCAGACAAACTTTTCAATTAATGTGAGTATGTCACTATGAGGTAGTGTTGATAGGAACTAGTTACTGTCATAGGGAAACACTATGTGACTGGCTGCTAGCATGCAATACATTTACTAAAACAACTATAGCAGACAGTTTTCGATCATTGTGACAGTGAACTAGTGCTGCTTGCAGCTAGTTGCAACTTGTAACTAGTAACAGTGATAGGCAAGTCAGTGTGTGTGTGAATAGCATAAAAATAATAATAAAACAGTACTAAATCAGACACATTTTTCCAATAACTGTGACTGTGAGGTAGTGGTGCTATATACAGTTTATAACTAGTTACTCATGGGGAAATTACTGTGTGCGTGACTAGCGTCACTAGCATGAAAAAAGTCACAAAATAGAATGAAGGCTTTGTGTTCCACTAACTGCGAACTAATGCTGATTGTTAAGCCTCGCAACTAGTTATTAGTAACTAGTTACTTACTCATAGGGAAGTCAGTGTGTGTGACTGCATTAAAATACAAGTATATACTAATTCAGTGAGATGGTTGGGCCTGTTTCTTTGCTGCCAACAAGTCAATCCTCGGCACAGTCTTTGAGAGAGCCACTCTTATGTCGTCTTTGACTGCAAGACGTGAACGTAACTTGTTTTTAATCAAGCACAGTGCTGAGAATCCCTGCTCACAGCGGTATGTAGAAGGAAACCATTACCAGTTATTATGGCTGCAGTGCAGGCACATGACTTCGTAGCCGCAAGCAAAATCCATGACAACTTAAACGAGGAAAAAAATCAGACTACAAATACACTGGAAACCTGAGGGTGAGGGTAGTGAGGGAAGAGTGGTGAGTGGGTGACAGTGAGAGGCGAACAGTGCGTCTCACTTTGGTACCTGCTCGGTACGCGTGAGGAGTTACGTGATCGATAGAAAACGAGCAAGGGTGACTACTGTATTATGGGTTTGCGAGGTTGTGTGGCAAGTGTAGTCCAAGACAGCTTTCTCTCAAATGACATAACTCCAAGAGTTTCCTTGTTAACGTTGTCACTTAGTGTCCTGGTTCTAGTGGAGGACACATCTAGCCTAGCACACGTAGGCCACTTTCTACAAACAGGTTTGAAGTTATTCAAAACCGAAGTATTTTGAGAAACCTGTCACGTACCCCCAAAATTCCTCTCACGTACCCCTGGGGGTACGCGTACCCCAGGTTGAGAACCCCTGATTTAGAGAGTTTAACTTTCTTACCAAATCCTCATTGTTTTTACAAATGAATCAGAGATAGTGCCTACAACAGGGGACAACAGTGTTACAAGCCACTTGGAGAGCTTGTATGTCGTAGAGCTTACAGAGCTTACAATTGGCCTGATGGGGTTGTTTGGTTTGTGAGTTTTAATCAAGCCATACATATATGGTGCAGATGGATTTTGCACAGAGAACTGTTTGATCAAGTCATCCCTTCCTCTTAGCAGAGTCTTGATTTCTTTATGGAATTTTCTACTTTGTTTTTCAGTTCGATCACTTTTTAGTTCACTGTTGTTGTTGGTGTCACGCAACAGTTCACTCACTTTTTCCTTGTAGTCACATTTGTTCATAACCACTACAGCGCTGCTTTTACCGGCTGTAGTTATATGCAGGGAGTCATCTTTTTTCAGTTTGTCCAAGGCATTCACAAATCTTTTAGGAGCAGAGTTGTTATTTTTCTTAAACACTGCCCATATAAAATGCCACGAATAATCTCACTCTTTTCACTTGATTGTTTTTCCATTTGAAACAAGGACTTTCCAACCTGCACTGGGTTTATCTTCTTGCCATCAAGTTCCCACCAATGAAACTATTAGTGTGAAGCGTATACATGAACAGAAATTAAAAGGACTGATTGAAAACAGCTATTGGAATATACATATGAATCTAGATTGCGTCATAAACCTGTCATCTAAAGAATTAGATATGGATACCTTATGTGCCCTAGGTTATGGTTTATCGTTTTCTTATGGCAAGAAGATAAACCCAGTGCAGGTTGGAAAGTCCTTGTTTCAAATGGAAAAACAATCAAGTGAAAATAGTGAGATCATTCGTGGCATTTTACATGGGCAATGTTTAAGAAAAATAACAACACTGCTCCTAAAAGATTTGTGAATGCCTTGGACAAATTGAAAAAAAGATGACTCCCTGCATATAACTACAGCTGATAAAAGCAGCGCTGTAGTGGTTATGAACAAATGTGACTACAAGGAAAAAGTGAGTGAACTGTTGCATGACACCAACACCTACAGTGAACTAAAAAGTGATCGAACTGAAAAACAAAGTAGAAAATTCCATAAAGAAATCAAGACTCTGCTAAGAGGAAGGGATGACTTGATCAAACAGTTCTCTGTGCAAAATCCATCTGCACCATATATGTATGGCTTGATTAAAACTCACAAACCAAACAACCCCATCAGGCCAATTGTAAGCTCTGTAAGCTCTACGACATACAAGCTCTCCAAGTGGTTTGTAACACTGTTGTCCCCTGTTGTAGGCACTATCTCTGATTCATTTGTAAAAACAATGAGGATTTGGTAAGAAAGTTAAACTCTCTAAATGTCACGTACCCCTACAAGTTAGTCAGCTTTGATGTTAAATCATTATTTACAAATGTCCCTGTTGATGACGTTTTAACTTTCCTGCCAAGCATTCTGGATAGTAACACTGATGGTATTCCCTCTGAAAACATTATCAAGCTAATTAAATTATGCATTGTGAACTCTTCTTTTACCTTTGAAGGCAAATTTTACGCACAAAAATTTGGTATGGTCATAGGTAATCCCTTCTCCCCAGTTCTGGCAAATATTTACATGGAACACTTTGAGAAACATTTCCTGACCTCCATAAAGGAGCATAACATAGTTTGGCTCCGAAACGTTGATGATATCCTGTGCTTCTGGCCTAACAGTCTTCCCATTGATGAAGTTCTCCTGCAATTAAATTCGTTAGTTCCATCGATTAAATTTACTCATCAGATGGAAATGGATAATGAGATACCATTTTTGGATGTAAAAGTCATCAGGGACCAAAATGTTTTGAAGATTATGGTATACAGAAAACCTACAAATATTATGTCATATGTTCATTACTATTCAAACCATCATATTAATATAAAAAGATATGTGTTCATATCCATGTACCTACCAACAAAGCTCCAGGCCCAGATGGAATTCCGCCAATTGTTTTGAAAAAGTGTTCCCCTGAACATGCCTCTGTCCTAGCTAAATTATTCAGACTACGCATACATACTTCTTTATTCCCAAATTCATGGAAAGAAGCCAATATCCACCCAGTTCCGAAGAAAGGAAGTTCGTCTGACCCCTCCAATTACAGACCAATGGCTGTCACATCTTCTCTTGGTAAGGTATTTGAAACTTTAATTAATAAGCATATTGTTAAACATCTTGAATCCAATAACTTAATTAGTGATAGACAATACGGTTTTCGCCACGAAAGATCCACCATTGACATACTCAATCTCTTAACTCATACCATCCATCAATCAATTGATCTTTTTGGAGAAACTCATGCAGTAGCTCTTGATATCTCTAAAGCTTTCGACAGAGTATGGCACTGTTCCCTGCTGTCCAAACTCCCTTGCTATGGACTAACGTCTTTTGTTCCTTTGATTTCTTCTTATCTTAGTGACAGGAAAATAAGAGTAAAAATAGATGATGTATATTCCAATTTCCACTCAATTAACGCCGGCGTGCCGCAGGGATCAGTTCTGGCGCCAACCCTATTTCTGGTTCATATTAATGATCTCTTATCTGTCACTCACAATCCCATTCACTCATATGCAGATGACTCAACACTACATAGTTCATTCACACTCAGACATCCATTCACTAAGTCTAATATATCTACCTCTCAACTCAGTACAGCCATCTCCATAAATCAAAATCTATCTACAATCAGTGAATGGGGACAAAACAACCTTGTCTCTTTTAATGCTAGTAAAACTAAATATATACAGTTTACTAATAGACAGATATTGCCAGATTCGTACATTACCTTCAGTGCTACTAATATTCCCATCCCCAAAAGTATTGAAATTCTTGGTGTCTCACTTAACAATGCCCTCAGCTGGACCTCTCATGTCAGATCACTTGCTAAAACCGCCTCAAAGAAACTTGGATTATTGTACAGAGTCCGTAACTTCTTCGCCGATGAGCAGTTAGCTATAATTTATAAGAGTCATGTGCGCTCTCAGCTTGAATATTGCTCACCCTTGTGGAATGGTTGTGGAGAGGTTGCATTAAGACAACTAGACAAAATTCAGAATAAAGCTGTTAGAATCATTAACAACCCTGCCATTACATATAAACTACCTCCCCTGCAAGTAAGAAGGAATGTTGCCTCCCTTGCATTATTTTACAGATATTTTTTCGGCAAATGCTCAGACGAAGTTGCGTCCATGGTGCCACCTCTCCATGCCTTCCCTCGTGCTACACGGGCATCTGGTAGCGCTCATGACTGGAATGTCACTCAACCATATTGCAGAACTTCTGCCTATCAGAATTCTTTCATTCCCCGAACTGCATCTCTCTGGAACTCTCTTCCCCAGAGTTGTTTTCTTCCAAATTTCAACCCACAACTGTTCAAGTCTAACTGTTACAGATATTTTATGAACAGAGGAGACCAGTAATGTGGTGTATAGATTATTTTTTTTTTACCCATTTGTTTTTCCTTCCTCCGTTCTGTTACTTATAAAAAAAAAAAAAAAAAAAAAAACTACGACCATTTGGAATTTCAGACCCAGAATTTTTAGATGATGAACTAAAAATTATTCAGAGTATTGGAAAGAAGCTAAAATATCCACAAAGCATACTAACTCAGTGCCACAATACAGCCAAGAAAAGATTCCTTGAAGGGAAAACTAATAAGCCAGATCGCCAGAACGTTCAAAGAACCCTTGTCCTCCCCTTCCATGAAAATTTTCTTGATGTTGTTCACATACTAAGGAAACTCAATGTACAAGTAGTATTTAAATATGAGAACACCATAAAAAAAAACCCTCATCAAGAACAGCCCTGTCAGTAATTCAGGCGTTGTTTACAAAACCCCGTGTAAAAGCTGTAACAAATTTTACATAGGACAATCTGGAAAAGATTTGGAAACTAGAATCTCACAACATAAATACAGTGTAAGAACAGCCCAACAGAGCAGTGGTTTATTTCAGCACAAAGCATCCAGTGATCACCATATTGACTGGACAGGCTCCAAGATTCTAGCAAGATCAAAAAGCCTAGATGAAAGATGTAATAGAATCTTGTCTAATTTCTGGCACATATGAAAAGAATGTACACATGAGCTATGGTCATTTTAAGTGTGATAAATTGTTAACTGAATTAATTTTAAAGCAGTATCCCCCAGACTAACACGTGATTGTTCCCTGTCATCTCCTGGTGGTGTAGTCACACCTGTGTGGGACACACCAAGCATTAATCCTCTAGGTCTTAAGTTAAGCAGCAGTATTTATCCCCTCATCCCTCCCCCCTCTCCCCTTCCCCCTCCCTCCCACTCCCCTTTCCTCCCCTCCTACTCCCTCCTCCTTTGTCACGTGTATTTTTAGATTCAGGTCATCCTCTATTGTGTTCCACTCCCTGCTGCAGGTGACCTTAAGTTAAGCCGCGGGTAAAAATTCAGGTCATCCATTGTTCTGTGTGCCACTACCTGCTGCGGGTGTGCATAAAAGAACTCAACCCTTTACATTTCTGTCTCACTCTGTCTGAACATATAATATACGAAAGTACTCACTGTCGCTCCTTTCATTTCTCCTGTGATTAGTTTACATACATATCTTCACGGTGAAGCCTCTGTATATATTTATATATATATATATATATATATATATATATATATATATATATATATATATATATATATATATATATATATATATATATATATATATATATATATATATATATATATATATATATATATATATATATATATATATATATATATATATATATATATATATATATATATATATATATATATATATATATATATATATATATATATATATATATATATATATATATATATATATATATATATATATATATATATATATATATATATATATATATATATATATATATATATATATATATATATATATATATATATATATATATATATATATATATATATATATATTGTATATATATATATATATATATATATATATATATATATATATATATATATATATATATATATATATATATTATATATATATATATATATATATATATATATATATATATATATATATATATATATATATATATATATATATATATATATATATATATATATATATATATATATATATATTAAGCGAGGAAGAAGGAACCAAAGGCCATGACCCCGCAAACAGTTCCCTCCAAGAGAACAACAAAATACAATTTAGAGCCAAATTTAAGATCCGATCATTTTGAGATGCCTGGACACACTGCGTTTGAAAGACTGGAGATCATAGGCAGCAGGAAATACAGACAGAGGGAGACAGTTCCAGAGCTGACCTGTTGCATAAATGAAAGACTGGGAGTAACGGTTAACTCTTGCATTAGAGAGTTGGACAGAAAAGGGATGAGAGAGCTGCCAGACGGGTGCTAAGCGCCCGTCGTA